>NC_081839.1:32322541-32623791 GCF_030867095.1 Alligator mississippiensis | reverse complement strand
TCCCCGCTCGTCCCGCGGCGACTGGCTGGGATAGCAGTGCACGGGCCTGTGGCTGGGTTAATGGAGATGGTCGACCAGCTGCAGCCTTGCTGCTCTCGGGAGACCTGGCTGGTTCAGGGCCACAGGCACTTGTCTGACGGCCGATGCCACGTGGCAGAGCCAAGGTTGGGCGCTCTACCCGGCTCTTTCTGCCTGCCGTGGAAAGGCCTAATTCACCAAGAGGGACAGGCCGGGTCACCGAAGTCAGCCGGGGCTCATCGGTCCTGCTCCGGAGCTTGTGCAAGGACTGTGACGAGGCCTGTGGAGCTGGCACTTCTGGGGGGCCTGGGATGAAAGAAGGGGGAGCATCCCCCGGCGGGGGTGCCAGAAGTGCAGACAAGCCGTCAGGGCTCCCCGGGGTGCTCAGCTCAGACGTGGCGGGCAGGGTGGTCTGACTCTCAGTCGTTGCTCTCTTTGGAGGGGAAAGTCCCACAGGTGCCAGCTGCTTCGCCCTGGAAACGATCGCGGCAAGTCCTCCAGACACTGGCTTTTGCAAGAAGGCCACAGGCGTGACCCTGGCACCCAGACCTGGAGTCTCCTTTGGGGCCGCTAAGGTCACACTAGCCAGGTCAAGCCGGACCTGTGGACTGCTCTCCCCCAGCCTGTCGCTAGAAGGGCCCAGTGCAGGGAACCGATCCCCTCCCAGCCCTGCAGGAGCCTGCGTGGCATTGACAGCAGGCACTGACGGCTCCTTTGGGCTTTGGACAAGCACGTGGGACTCGACAGCTCGAGTCACGGGGGAAGCCCTGGCACTCGGCACTGCTGTCTCCTGGATCCCATCCGGGGGCACGGAGCCTGCAAAGGCAGAACGGAGGGGCTGAGATGCCCGAGGTCCGCTGGGGCGGGACTGCACCATGCTTGCGCTTGCCGTGCCGGGTCTGGGTGCAGGAGCATGTTCCCCTCTTGCTGCTTTCCCTAGAAGTGGCTCATTTGGATCCTGCACAACCCAGGACTCTGTTTTCTGCCTTAGGACAGGACTGCTCATGCTGGTGAAAAAGCCAGAGGTCTGGGCATTTAACATGGCTCCTTCCAACTGTTCAGACCCATCCGAGTTTCTACTCGACTCTTCCAGGAGCTGGTCTGTGCCTTTCTCAGCCATCTCTGCACGCGCAGCACTGAAGCTGGCTGCGGCTCCACGGGCAGGGTCAGCTGCGAGAGTCTGAAATGGAAAGGTCACCTCCGCGGGGTCGTCTTCTGCAACGGAAAACACTGCACTGGTCACTGGGCTGCTCAGAGCTCTCGCTTGGAGTCCTCCAAGAAAGCTCTGGCCTAATCGCTCACTGACCTGGTGTTCATTTCTGGAGGCACCTAATAAACAGAAAAAGCCCTGTTTCTTTTCTAGTAAATGCACATTCAAGAGCTCGCAGGGGTGGCTCGCCATGGGCAGCAAAAGACTCAGAAAGGGAAGCAAGCAACTCCGGAAAGGACAGGTAGGTACGGCCTGACGCCATCCCTTCTGCTGGCTGCTACCACTGCTGCATTAAGCACCAGCCTCCACCGCCTACCCTCCGGTCATCTAGCAGGGCAATGCAACATGGGTGTGAAATAGTCCCGCTCACCCTTTAGCACCAAAGGAGTAAGACATAAGGAGGTTGATTCCACCCTTGACTTAGCTGCCCAGACCAAGTGTTTTCCAGCAAGGAGGTCCCCAGTTTGCAAGATGAGAGGCACTGAGTACTGGTGCCCAAGCAATGGGTGCATCTAAAACATACCTCCCCCTCTTAAGAACTGACATGGATTAAAAACCATCTTCCTAAAGGGCGAGTTCCCTGTTCTTGTATCAGGTCTAGATTCACCAGCGTCCTCTGGTTGCTCACTCCCAAGCTACACAGCTATAATTCATGGCTCAGGACAGATTAAAACAGGGTGAAAGCTGTTTGGTGTTGCTGGAGGGGCACGGAGCAGGCTGGGCATGCTGGTCCCTCTTGGACCCAAGAATAGACACTTCTTTGTGTCGGGAGGAGCCCTGGGGTTGCAAGGGCCTTTGTTTTCTGACCACGTTTTCTCTTCTCCCCCTCCTCACACTCTGAAGTGAACACTCCCAATTGCAATTTCCAAGCCAGTGACTAAATGTGAAAGTTGGCTGGAAGGAAAACACATTAAGCCTTTTACTGTAGGCTCCTGGCAGCAAACGCAGGTGAGTAAAGCTAAAAGGTGTTTCGGCACCAGTTAAACTCCGGCTTCCAACAAAAGGCAAGGCAGGGGTCAGGCAGCAATGCTTTCAAGTCGGTCCTCTCTGCCCTGCTTTGTTTCAGGACAAAAAGCAAAGCTGGCACTTGAGGCCAAACCCATTCTGCTTATGCTCTGGGACAAGGCGAGACTTCACCTCTCAGCAGTGACTTTGGTGAATAGATATTGCAGCTGTCCGCCGCAGGGAGTTTAAGGGAATGCAACAGGGAGGGATTTAAGAAGATGCTGCAGTCTTGTATCAGGTCAAATCAAACATGGGGGCTGGCCTGCATTTTGGGCTGCGGCTGTGCGATATGGGGAGGACGCCCCCTTCGCCTTTCAGCTCCAGCGGATGAAGGCATTGACGCACGCACTTTGCTTTCAGCCTGTGCAATTGGGGTTCAAGGGGACTTGGGCACGTGGCAAAAGTCAAACTTCGCTCAGTGCTTTGCCGAACCGGGGATTTGAACAAAACTTTGCCGCAGGTACTCACGGGCACGAGAAATGCTTCGTGTAGGGAGGGAAATGCAACAACTATAAATTCAGTTGAAGCAGAGGGGTAGCCGGGCAGCTCTGGGACTGGGCATCTGGAGGACCCACCTCCCCCAAAAGGTGGTACCCAACGCAACTGCCCTCCCCTCGGTTACGCGGCTGAGTGGGAGATCCTCTGGATCCCCACGTGCTTATCTGTCCCCACATTAGTACTTCCAATGAGCTCAGGCAGTTAAGTCAGATCCCACGTCGTGCTAATGACAGGTCAGCCTTGCATGTAATAAAGACCGAGCCTTTGGGAACACGGGAGCAAGTGGAGCTGCTCCTTCCTTCCCAAGGCTGCCGGATGAGGCCAGGCCATCTACCAGGACTTTTCCTCTTGCTAAGCTTGACCACGGGAGCAGGAGGAGCTAGCCCCGAGGGAGTCACTCACCTGACAGACCCAGCAGCCCAGCCGCAATCAGAAGGAAAACGGGGAATTTCTCCTGCATCTTCTGAACCAGGCTGGTGGACTTGGGTGTAGAGACAAATTGCTGAGAGGTAGCAGCCAGCTAAGACAGTCCTGCTGCCTCGTGGGGATGGGCAGTCGTTCTGAAAGGGCAGCGTATTGGGTTACTTTATAACCGCTCAGGCCAGGGAGCAGCCAAAAACCTGTCCCAGTCCAGCCCGCACCAACTGGAACATATTGATTGGTAATGAAGACAGCTGGGGAGGTCAATGGGGAGAAGGAGCCTGTCATTTCCTCTGTCTGAACTTCTTCAGAGGCAAGCACAAGGCTCTTCCAGTTGGTTTGGGGGGCTCTTTTCTACACCCTAATTTTTCAATGCCTGCGCTGGCCTCCCCAGTGCATGGTGCCAAGGTAAAATCACTGCCCCTTCTTGCCACAGCTCAATAAGAGCTCTCACCGGGAGTTGACAAGTAGGCTGCCCAGGATGCTACCCCCCCAGCCTTGCCCCGTCCCCCTCCAGCCTGCACGCCTGGCTCCTAACCAGACAACTCTGCAGGCGGCTGTCGTGAAATGCCTATTCTGGAACGAGCCCGGCTCACCGGCTGGCCTGGATCCCTGCACAGCACTGCTTTACCCTCATCGTTCACCCCCACAATACCAGGTGCAAATTTTATCAGCAGTGATTTTCTATTTATTACCAGATCATTGGCAAAAGCAGTGAATAGCATTAGCTATAGCCAGGCAGAAACACCCTGAATCAGGAATCGGTGACAATCTCCAGGGACTACCCGCTTCTGAGGTCTGTCAGTTAGCCTGGCTTTAATCCCTCTAGCATGTGCCTTAGTTAGCACTGACTGCTAACATCTTAATCAGAGCCTCATCTCAGATTTAGCCCCTGCCTGCCGCTACGATTGAAATCAGAAGCTGCCAGAAAGACAGGGGTTGTTTAAGGGGAGACGAGCCGTGATCATTTCCATCCACCCCAACAAAGAGAGACCTATAGAGGGTTTCTCCCTTGGGAGGGAAGGATGTTTAAGGGTTACAGCAGGACTTGTTCAGCACTTGAATTTCTCTGACAAAGGGGGAGAGTCAGGCTTAACCCCGTCACTCGGGTGCTACAGGTCTCCATTATTCAAACGCTGGGCAGGCGTTTTCAAGCTTCGTGGCTGAACGGCACTAGATGTTACAATTCATCGGTTAAATATAAATGCAGAAGAACAATTGCATTCACCTCCGCTTCAGAAGCACTTGAGTAGCTGACGGCTGCTCAGCCGACAACTGTAGCCAACCCGTCTTCTGCCGGCAAAAGAAAATTGCAAAGCAATGCTTGATTACACCCAACACATGTTTGCTTAATATGATTTGAAATATCAGATGGAAAAAAATAATCCTCTTGGGCAGAGGGGTTTAAGCTCTTATCTAGCAGAAGGTAGGCGGATTAGGAGAGTGTCCTAATGAAATCTGAAAAGGTTGTATTTGTTTTTTAAAAAAAAAAACAAAAACCCGCAGCCTCACCGTGGCTTTTAACAAGTGCCTGCAGAGGAATCACGCCATCGTCTCCTGCCTACACCAAAGGGGCTGGAATCAGCCCTCCGCTTTGCAATTCAGGGCGAAGCTTATCAGCGGTGCAAGTGCCACAGAGCAACGCTGTGCACACGTGGTGGCTTTGGCCTGGTTTAGGCTGCCATGATATCAGCAGCATCGGCTCAGGGCACCTGAGCGGTGCCGCCTGCTCTCCTTATCACAACCTGGGGTTAATGCAGGGCTTTGCTCCAGGCCTGTCAAACAGGAGTCTTCACCGGAGCTGAATTCACCTGGCAGAGAGTAGTGCTGACTCACCGTGCGAAGGAGGCTGCCGGAAAGATGAATTAACTCCTCCCTGCTCGGAGCTGCTTGCACTGATGCTTCACCATGGCGGGATTAAGATGGGGATGGACAAGCAGAAAGGCTGCACAGCCAGACACCGAAATCATTTACATTCCCCAGTGGTGTGAGCAGGCACCAAAGGATTGTTTGTCGGGCAGCAGTCACAGCTGCAAGCCTCTCTCTTCCTCCCAGTGCTCTATCCTGGGTCGACAAATCCCGTGCTCCCGATGCTACCTGCATGGTGGCAGCTGCGTCTGGCCAAAACCAGAGCAGCCCGCGGGGCTGAGCACTTCGGAGTGAAAAAGATTGTCCCAGACCCAGCTTAACTGCACAAGACCGAAGGCTGAGCATGGGGGAAAGCAGCAAGTCGCAGCAACAGGCATAGGGATTGTGACGCTGCTTCCCTGAGGGCAGGCCACGTGCCAGGAAACTTCAGGAGTCCTGGAAGGAGACATCAAGGAGGTGGCTGCTGGCTCAGGAGACAAGGGGGACGTGGGGAGGGGGGTGACAATAAGCTATTTTCTGCCCCTGCACTGTCCATGTAGTGCAGCTTTCAAGGAAATTGCTTTCCGGCAGCTTGCCAGAGACCATGTCCCTCACTCTCGTATTTTATTCTGGTGCTAAAACTTCTGGCTTTGGAGATCAGCATACAGACATCCAGTTACAGATCAAAAGCTCAGCAACAAGCCAGCAGGTTTCACGAGAGCTCAGCAACGCGTGGAAAGACCGTCTGGAGATCTCGGTTCTGTGCTTAGCCAGGCCATGTCCCTGAGGTATAAATTGGTTCAGTCGCTTTGCCTCTCTCCCTGCCCAGCGCTGTGAACTCTTTGGAGTGGAGACTGCCTCTTTGATGTGCTGTACCGAGCGCAAAGCTGCCCCTATCTCAGCTGGGACCTCTAGGCAACACCAAAAGTAGAAATGCATCAAGGTGACTTCCCCATTAAAATCTTCTGGCAGGCTCTGGACCCCCCTCCCCACGATCTGCTCCATGTATTCCCCCAGCCAGTGCACTTCTTGGTCTTCCTTGTGTACAGCTTACCTGGGCACCTAGCCTGTGCTGCAAAATGTTATCCAGGAGGAAGGTGTTAGGGGTCAGTGCAGGACAGGAGAGGCCACGCTGCAGCACGGCAGCAGCTGAGGTGTAATCGAACCTGTGCCAGGCTGCAATCTGGCAGGCAAGAACTATCAACACTATCTTCAGTGGACACTGAAGATGGGGTGCCAGTACTAAGTACCTGCTCCTCTGCCACTCAAGCTAAAGGAGCAACCCCATGTGCTGCTGGCTGCAGCCTTCCTGTGGGCCAGCTCCCACACACAGTCATGAAATACCACACTGGAACCCAGGGCCAGGCCCCCCCGTCAGCTCCCAGGCAGACAAACCAAAGGGATGCAGGTGCCCAAGTCACTTGGGGGCTTTTGAGAATGTGGAGTCCTCTGAAGAGGCCTATGGTTTGTGCACACCCCATGCCCTCCATGCATCTCTTGTGATCACGGCATCCAGCAAGCTGTGTCTGCTCCTTCTTCTGCCTCACTCTGACCGCTGACTTTCAGCTTCTTGGCAGCCAGCAAGGAAGTGAGAGGGGACCAACACAGCAGTAACGTGTGCTTGCTGTCGCCAGGTCAGAGATCCTCAGCTGGCAGAAAGCGGCAGAGATCTGCAAAGTTACTCTAGCCTTAGCCCTGATTTCACATCATTTGCTCCCGTTTACTTCTCACTTCTGGCCTTGCCTCCCAAATCATTACCCAAAAGGAAACATTCACCTATGCTTCCTATATATCAGTGCAGACAGCCTGCCGCACACGCTCCGTTAATCATTTACCATCTGATTAGAAGCATTAGCACCACCTTCCGTAGTGAACAATGCAGGAACTCCGGGGCTGGGATGATCTATGCCAGGCTGCCCCTGCTGGCGTATAAGGAGTACAAATGCATCTCAGCACCCGCAGCAGTGCTGACCTCTCCGGCACAATGACACGGGTGCTGAAACAAGTGCCTTGCGTTCAGGTCAGACACCAGGAACAGAGAAGGCCGCAGCAACCATCTGTGTTACCTTCCCCGCTACGGACAGAAATAGGAACTATAAGCCACACTCACCCTCTGGAGTTAAGCTACCTCCCCTGGTTTGCTCTCCGGGCTCTTGGCTTTCATACAGCAAGATCAGTAGCTGCTGCTGCACTCCCAGGGACTAGTGAGGCCACAAAAGGTGCTGGATAAAAGCAATGTCTTACTCACCTCTGTCCTTTCCATCAGTTTAACAAGCTCTAAGTGGCCTAGAGAACAGACTTGGGCAGGGCAGGAGAGCATGGAGGGTCTCTGGAGAAATGACAGGGGAAGCTTTGGGCGCGGCGGGCGAAGGAGCTTGGAACATGCACAGCGGAGCATGTGCTGGAGTCAGCACTGCCCCAGACAACACACTGATTCCTTGCTCCAGCTTCAGAGCTCTGCAAAAACAGGGCTGCGACATTCATTTTATGGCACTAGATGGTAGGATGCAGAGACGGGGAGGTTAGAAAACCACAGAACACAAAGGTTATGTGACCCTCTCCAGTGTAGAGGGGTGGAAGGCACTGCGCTCTTACAAGTCCTGCCCAGGGCAGGGGGTCAAACTCGATGACTTACTGAGGTCCCTTCCGACCCCAATATCTAGTATCTATATAAAAATCCTGCAGCAGATGGTTCCATTTGCCAGGGGCATTTCGCTGTCTACACTTGCTAAAGAAGTGGCGCAAGAACCAAGGGGCAGATTCCCCAGCTCAAGGCAGCAAACTGGGGTGGGGAGCAGGCCAGGTCTCTCTGCTTGTTTGCACAGCATTATAAGACTTTTCATAGTAGCTTCTTCAGGTGATAAAGGCACACTGGCCTCCTTACACCTACTCCACAGGGGGAGGTAGAAACAGAAGCTGGAATCATTACTGATGTACTTCTCTAGGTCAAGAATGGGAAGGGCAGAGCTAAAGGGAATTAAGTACTTAACCACTTGACTTTCAGTGAGATTTGGGCACCCACCTAAACTTCTGGGAGGCTTCTTTAAAATCCCGGCCCAAGTTTTTAGGAAGCTCTCTCTGTGTACCCATTACTCAGCTCTGAATGTCATCCTGCCCCAGCAGCTGCTGTTGCAAACCCAACACGTCGTGCTTTTTCCTTTGTTGAATTCGGAGGGAGCTCTTCAAGAAGCCACTTGGACACTGAACAGAAACCACAAGTGAGCATCAAACGTTTATTTAATGAATATCCCACATGTCAACAGCAGTCTGATTTGGAGGGTAGGGGATTAAAGAGAACTAGAGAATATTGCCCATACAATAGCTATCCACAAAAGAAGAAACCCCAGGTGCAGAGGCACTTCCTTCCTCTAAAATGGGGAAAGATTAGAGTACTCAGCTGCTACTCCAAAGAGAAGATAATGATATGTAATTTGACAGCCATGACTCCTAGAGGAAGAGATTACATACATAATAGCCATCTCTAAGTGTCAAGGAGGGAGAATGGGAAGAGTCTATTTAAAAATCAGGCAAGAGGGTCCTGAGCTGTTTTACATATACATTAGGCATTTTCTGTTTCACAAGTTGAACGCTGACTGTGCGGCAAATCTACGGCCTGATTCTGCCCTTGTCTAGCTTTTGCCCTGCAGTGCTGTGTGTATGCTCACATCCGTTTCTCCAAGGGCTTCTCTCTCTCTGCTTTGCCTTCACTGCTACAGTTGCCTTCAAATCAGGCATCACCGATGCCAAATGTGATCTGCCCTAGTAAAGTTTTCCCAAAGCATCTCACACGCATCTAGCAGCCCCGCTGCCTCATCTGGGCACTAAAGCTCCTCCTTGTCTTTTTCTTTTTTTACAGCTGCCAATCTACTTCAGCAGTACAGCATGCAGGGTTACGGCAGATCCAACCACTGCTTTAGACAAACGTCTTAGCAACACGGTTTTAATGGCCTTTTACGGAACAGGACTCATTTGAGTCCCTGATTTAGAAATGGCTGGGCACTGTACTTCGATTCAGTGTGGAGGCAAGGCCAGTGGCTGGTTTGTTAGGGTAGCACTTGGCATTGTGTTAATCCAAGGCCAACCTCACTAGGAAATAATCACAAAAGCAGCATGTGCCATTTGCACTATTATATTTTAAATATGAAGTAGATGACTGGGGCAGAGGGGTTTAAAGAAGAGATGAATAAGTGGATGTGAGAGAAGAAAATGAAATAGCGAATGCTGAAGGTCAGTTGTGCCCCTATTTAGTCGGTCTCAGAAGACAAGAACAAAGTGACATCTGATGAAAGTGAAAGACTGCAGACTTAACTACTGGCACCCAGAACTACACTTCTGCACAGCTGATAATTAACCTGTGAACCTCACTGCCGCCAAACAGCAGCGAGACGGAGAGCTTAGCACAATTAAAACAAAGGATGACATTTAGGCAGCTAGTGAGAGCATTTACAGTTAAGTTTACGTATGTTTAAAATAACTGATACAGGCAGATAATCCCTCCTGCTTCAGGGCATAGTTGAACCATCAATTCACAGCACCTGGGGGAGCTGTTTCCCCCAGGGGCAACTTCTTCCATAGATGTCCACAAATGCCCTTTCTTTTGAAACATCTGGTATTGGCCACTGTCAGACTGGAAACTGCCCTGACTGGGCCACACATCGAAACCCGGTGTGCCAGCTGCTGTGGTGGCAACAAATTAACCCATAGGAAAAAGCACTGTAATTTGTCGGACCCCAGAGAACTTAAGTTCTAAAAAGCTGCTTTGTTCTTCTGTTGGTACCTAGGTTATTGGCAAAACTTCATTTCCCAGGGATCTGTTACTGTTTCACCAAGCGCTTTGGGGAGGGACTGAGAGTCTACTTGCTCTCTTTGAACGACTTTTTGTTAAGGAAATAAAGACCAACATGAACTAGAAAATGGAAACGAGGACCTGTATTCATGCCCACCTCAGGACTCCTAAAGCCCTTGCACGTGTTTCACGGAGGAGCTGAGGACTGCCATCCCGTTGAGCTCTCGCAGCTGAAGAATGTGCCTGCAACGACACAACAAAAAAGCGGTGTGGGGTGATGGCATGTGACTGACAGTCCAAGCTTCCCTTGCAAGCTGTCAGAAACGGCTGATGTCAAATGCAAGAGATTCCCTGCACGAGGAAGCAGAGAGGCCTCGTGCAGTTATGACAGCTCCTTGGGTTGCAAAGGAGAGAGAAGAGCACTAAGCAGAGTGCTCACCAAGTCCAAACAGCTTAATCTACCATAGCAGATGTCTAACATTAGCAAGAGGAGCAGAATGAGCTCTCTCCCTTCTGCACTCAAGCGGGACCTGCAATAAACATTCCCTGCTGTGAGCGACTGATTTGGGAAGTTGGTCTGACCAGTAGGGGTGAAGTGTTCAGTCCTTTGAAGCCTGCATATTATCCTCGCACTCCCTATTCAGCAGCCCAGCAGGCATGGAGAATGCCTGTGCTTCTCTCCTGTGTCTAGGCTGCTGGACCTTCAGTAACTAATGGCTGGTTTGCAGCCTGCTAGGACCCATCAGCTTCTCGGCTGGCAGCAGCCGGGATTTCTTTCTGGACACTTACATTGCTGTTGTGCTTTCAGGTCATTTCTGTGACCTCTATGCTTTGTTTGCTCTTTCATTCCTCCCTCCATTCTTTCAACAGAAGCAACTTGGTAGAGCAATGTAAAATGATTCCCGGAAAGCAGCCTGAGCACACCCACAATGAACAATGCAGAATGCCACTGCTGCCTGGTTTGGCAATGTGCATGGACTTTCTCAGGCTCCTTGGGACCAAGGCAGCTCCAGAGCTTGAAACTCCAGGTTCCCTGTGCTTGTGAGGACCCAGAACCTGTGGTCCCGACTCCTCCACTGGATTCATGAGATGGGCTCCTAGCAAGAAGGGTATCCTAGAGCTGGGAACAATCCCCACAACAGAAAAGCTTTCAGAGAGTTGGTCAGCACCTAGACAACAGGGGAATGAGGAAACAACCCCTCCCCTCCTAAGAAATGGGAAAACGAGACACAGGAGAAAGATGTGGCCTCCCCTCTGGGCAGAGACAGAGAATGCTCCGTTACGGCTCAGGGACGATCCCTGATGAGAATCCCAGCTGGAGCAAGGTCATGGATGTTTCTGAGGGCATTCATACAAACCATGTCCCTCCCCACAGCACCTACATGGCCGAGAGGGCAGCACACCTTTGCCTACTCTGGCTCTATGCTACCAGGTCCCCTATCTTTCCCAGTGGCCTTTTCTAAGAGGATTAAACCTGAGCAACTAGTAGAAGGCTCATGAACTCTGGTGCCACAGTGATTCTGTTTGGTACCATGCAGCACAGGCTGGAAGGGCCCCAGGAGTAACAAGCAGCCCAAAATACCTTGGCTCAGCAGTACAGAGCTTCCCGAGAGCCACGGTGGCGTTCTCTTGCACCGCGGTTTTCCTGGCATCCCCACCAGCGAGCTTCAATAACACCAACACGATGTTGGAGTTCAGCAAGGACGTGGCAGCTCCAGGCACGTCGAGGCACTGGCTGAGGCAGAAGGCAGCGTTGCCCACAATCAGCTCGTTCTCTGATGCCAGGAGCTGCAACAGCACACTGAAGTCTGGGAGAAGCGACAAGAACAAATAAGAGAGGCTGTTACAGAAAGTCAGAAAAGGATGGGTCCCAGCCAGCTGACAGAAAGTGCTTCCTGTCAGCAAGTCAGGACAGATGGTGACACCTCAATCCCATGGGGGAGCAGCAGCAATTCAGCTCTCAGAACAAAGAGAGAAGAGAATGGAAATTAAAGGGAAAGCTAAACACAACCAGGGTGGTGTGGGGAGAGGTCACAGGCTGCATGCACGCGACTAACCATGTGTACCTGTCTCTGGGACAAGACTGAGCAAATCCCCCCCGTGCCCATTTCAGGGAACGTTACTACCACCAGACCCTGCAGAAGGAGTGTGCTCTCCCATCATAGCTCAGGAAGGCCACAAGGCAGAGGAACAGGTGCGCTCATCAGTCTCTACTCCTCCAGCTACAGCTCAGGTGCCATGTCCATGCCAAGAATGAATGTCACTGAGCGTGATGGCAGGAGACGTGTGAAAACTGCGGAAGAAGCTTCCCTATCCTGTGCCCTGAGCATCCTGCTTTCACTGCGTTCTTGCAACTTGCTGATCACAAAGTATAGAGCAGGTAGCCTTGTAAAGATGGAAATGCCACAGTGGTAGGACTATTGAAATAGGGTCAGATCCTCAGCTGGCATAAATCAGCACAGCTGACTTTAATGATGCTACACCAATACACACGAGCACAGTGCCTGACCCACAATCCTGCAAAGGACTGCACGGTTATTGCAAATAGTGGCGGCATCTCTCAAGCCAGAGAAACCAGGAAGTAGCTGGCACGGCCGCTTTAAAAACAATCATGTTTGCATGTGCAGAACCTTCCCCTGGGGGCTGAACATGTCTGCTCTGATTTCTGCACATCATCCCTTCTGTTCCCCCTAATCACATCATGCTTTCTCTTTCCTTCCTCCTGCTGTCACAGTAGCTTCGGAGAAGAAGGGCTGCTGCAGACCACAGCAGTGGCACTGACAACGATCGTTTCAAAGCCTGAACTTGTTGGCCCAGTTGGAATGCAGCTGAATGTCAGAGAACCATAGCTTGACCCAAAAGGGCTCTCAGCAGCAAAGCACTGTCTGAGCCGGCAAACTGAGATGACAGCATCAGAAAGCGACTTTTCAAGAGCTGAACACCCAAAGCTTGGTGGGAAAGAACCACATTACAGCACTGTTAACGACAGAGAGAAGCAAAGGCTCCATCTATGCACAATGCCAATTAGCAGCACTCACATGGTGCGCACAAAGGGAAGAAGAGGCTGCAAGTGGTTTTTAATGAGCCACCGTCCATTGGGTTCAAGCTCTTTTGGACTGCTGCATTCTCCCCTGGATTGCATCACACCTGGCTAGCGAGACTTTCTGAGTGAAAGGGCTGACAAGACTAGTGCCCAGCTCAGCACCTTGTGCCCTGTGGGATGTAGGATTCATTGCCAAATAAATTCCAGCTTTATTATGATGCTTTCCTCTTGTCTCTTGCCCTGCACGTTGCTGTATCCTATTACTCAGCTGAAAAGAAGGAATGGAGCAGCACTGACTTGGGGATGAAACAGTCAGCATGATCTGCATTCAGCCTGTCCTGAGCAATGACTAGCACAGCCCTGTGACAAGGGCTGCACAGTGTCTAGGAGAAGCTGTTTAAACCACAGGGCCCAGTAAAGAAAATTTCACTGAGTTCTGGATCGGAGGTTGCAAGACTGAGAACAGTTGGTGCTTCCAGTTAGGTCCAGTGGATAAAGCACCGGGAGATTCAGGATCTATTTGCATCTCTGCTACTCACTGGGAGAGACTTGATCTCAGGCAAGTCTCTCCTCCTCTTTCAACTTCTCTCTCTCTCATATATATATCGGAGCTAATGCCTGCCTTCTTTTGCTCAGTGCTTTGGAGATGCAAGTATGATGACTACTACATGCATGTAACCAGCAGCATTCTTCCGGGAAAAAAACCTGACAGGAGTTCAGCTCACGCAGAGGCAACAGGCCAGGGAAATATTACAGTAATATCTGAAGAGGAGACGTTCAGCTTGACAGGTAGCAAAGGGACAATAAAGACATCTAGACAAGGTGCATATGACCTAAAAGAGGAGGAGGGATGAAGACATGCCACACACATGCAAAGGGACTGCCAGCTGGCAATATCACTGCTCACTCTCTAATTCATGCCAAACTTTCAACATGAAGTTGCAAAGCTTTACAGATGCTCACTCCTCTGGAAGTCAGACCACTTGTTCAGATGTCTAAATACTGGTTATAAGTGCCTTATTTGAGACTCTTTTGCTGCTCCTGATTTCCTACTGACTCAACTAATTGTAATGAAATATTGTTAAACAAATTTCTCCAAGGCTGGAAATCTGCACAACAAATGTGCTCCCTCTACTAAATGTAGCTTCCATAATCCTTGCTCATTATCTAATGCATATATTTCCACCTGCACACAGCTGAAAGGCTAATTAATTATGAGGCCAGGAGGTGAAATGGCACACTGTTCTGTAAACATGCCTGAATCCCTGGGGGAATTGGACAGAATTAATGTTCAGCTCCATCCTAGAGAGGCTGAGACGGTTTGGGAAAGGTAAGTACCGGGTTAACCCTCTCCCATTCAGTCTGAGGCTAACGAAGCTGTCACTTACTTTTATCTGACTTCATCACTTCCTCCCGAGCCTGGTTGCTGCTTTTGGTGCAGACTGCAAGCGTCTTTATAGCGTAGCTGCATGTGATCTGTCCGCCGGCCTGGATTTTAGTTAAGATTAAAACAAATAAACAAGCACGCACATAATTTACAGTTCACATATCTCAACTCTCAGCAGAACAGAGAGAATCTCTCAGGTGCCAGGGGGTGTTTATAGATGTTTTATGTCTGGGCATGAATATTAAATTGAGACTCTTCTAACGGGTGCTGAAATATATAATCTCTGCTCTCTTTAAACATATTAGCTCATAACCGTGCTCAGACACAGACTTTCAGTGACTCACACCCTCCTGCTATAATCTTCTGACCTTTAATAGGACAGCCACAGGAATAAATCTGCCAAGCAAGTTTATATCAAAAGGACATTATCAAAAATGAATACCTGATGAGGGAATCAATCTATCAAAGGGCAAGATTTACTAGAGTGAAGGGATGGAATAAACCATTTCCTTTGCACTTCCATGCAGAAAACTGGCTTGTTCAACTGTGCATGTTACAAGACTAAATCATTATAGAGGTGAAAAACTAATGTACCTGCCACTGAGGCACCAGCCCACTACTGAAGTGTGCTATGAAGGGCTTTGGGCTTGTACAACACAGGGACAACATTAAACAGCACCTGACAACACATCTGCAAGACTAGCAGCAATCATCCTCTCCTAGACAGAACACATGTACAGGCTTCAAGCCACCAAGGCTCTGGCATTAAACTCATTTCAACCCCAGGGAATTCCTTCCAGCATTGCAAGGCAAGTTACAAAAAGCTCTGCCTGGTGTTACTGCACTGGACCATGATTATTATTTGCACCACCAAGACAATCCCTTGGGTCAGGGTGTTCCTGTGCTGAACATTAACTGGATATATATCTATATAGATATATAACATTATATGTTTAATTGCTCCATGTCTTGATCCAACAATCACTGAAGAGTTGATGGCCAGGTTCTTTCTGCCCTGCCACAGGGTTTGAGATTAGGATCCTAACTGTGGGCCTGTTCTGCAACTTGATCTGTCACGGTGGACTCCTGTGGTTGCAGACAGCCTCATTGCAAGCAGAGGAGCTGTGTGTGGACACAGGCATCTGACATACAAGGAAGCCTTAGCTAAAGACATGAAACAACAGGTGAGGAAGTCAAACGCTGGGGAAAAAAAAAAGAAGGAACATGAATGTAAAGAATACAAATGTTTTTGCAGGAACTAACTGCATGCACTAAACAGACCAGCAGCAACTCCAGGTGGCCCCTTGTTAAACCTTCTCAGCTGGCCACAATTCATCAGTATCACCATAAAAGTTAATCTAAAGGAAAGGACTTGAAAGGAAAGAGATTGACAGCCTCTCAGATTTTTTTTTCCAAAAAACCTATAGCTTTGGCAAAAGCACAGTCTGTTATTTCAGATGCTTCTTTGCAGAAATTCAATTAATGATCTAAACTCATCTGCTGAACAGGAGACATAACGTTATAAAAAAGCAATGTCCTGGTTAAGCTCACTTATTGGGAACCCCCACATTGTTCAATTTGCAGGGAAAGGATGGAATAGGTAGTGAAAAACTGAGTGTGACTATTACAGTCCTGGGGAAAAGCCTGAAACCAGGGAATAAGGCAAGTCAATTACCTTCAGGAATTTCAGCATTTTCTTCACCACACCTCCTTTCACTGCCTCATCAACTGCTGATGGACAGGTGGACAGGACACGACTTAGGACCCCAGTGGCTCTCTTAACGAAGAGAGAAAGAAAAAAAACAAGGTAATGGCTCTTCTCCTGGAGAGAAGTGATTGCATTGCTTGCCCTCTGTTCCTTTATTTTAAGTGTAATTTAATTCTTTTGTTGTAGTAGGAGGCTAGATATGGTGAAAGTAGTCATTAAAGTGGCAGGAAAATATATGTATATCCTTACACACGTGTAGTTACAGCATAATAGCTTTAGAATGGCACTCTGTTTCATATGTAATAGAGACCCAGCTCAACATGACCTTATTGTCTCAGCCTAGGGAGCAGAGAGTCAAAGATGACAGCTACTCAGCACAGTTCCTTGCAACTTAGCTTATGGGAAGAAACTTCCAGTAAAAACTAGGCGAGCACAGCTACCACTGATTCAGAGAAGCAGTGAATGAAATCACTGAATAGGGCTCAGCCAGAGCAGAGATGACTCCCAGCTGGGACCACATCTGCTCCGACCAGAGTGTCTTAGAAGGCCTGATGCCTATGGGATTTAGACACGCATCTAGATGATGACACAACCCCTTCAGAATCATTTACAGAGAAGAGTTGAAAAAGGCTCCAGCTCTGAAATTCTCCAGCTGTTGCTTCTCCTTTGCTTCTGAATTCAGTTCCCTGTCTTCAGAAGAGTTTTAACAGACCATCCTGGTGATAAAACTTTATGAACACTAAGCGCCCCTTGCAAGTGAACATGCGATCAGGAACAGAGCTCTGCAAACAGAATGCCTTCGTCCTCATCTAGGTCACTGTCCCATTCGTAAAGCATCTGAATGTTTAGAGGGACCCACTTACTGTCACAATCTTTCCATCTTTGCTGCTGAGCAGAGACAAGCATTTCCTGCCAATATCCACAGCAGACCCCTGAAATGAAAAGCAGCAGTAGACATTCAGGTCCAAACAACACAATTAAACTTACATTAAAAATGGTGTTAAAGAGACAGCTACACTTCAGGGAAGCTTCTGAGGGAGACTTTCAAAGGCACAAATGGCAGGAAGGTAGCCAAAAAAATGTTCTCTTTCATCCGTAGGGCTTGTTTAGCTTCAGAGAGTTTGAGATCAGGCTTTCCCCTTGCCATCATGAATACATTTGAGATCAGGAAGTAAACAGACTGTTTCATTCATGGAATGGGGTTAACATGCACCACTTGGATTTCCTCTAGTCAGGTAAAAGGCACATTACACATAAACGTTTAAAAATAAAGAAAACAGGGAGAAAGGATTCCCGAGTTCCCTTCCCTTTGTCCCTCTTGGCTCTGTAAAGCTATCACATACATTAGTGAGGGGTTGCTTGTAAGAGCCTGAAGAGATGAGGGTGTTGATTGACCAAGTACCAGCACGCCTCCAAGCTCAGAAACCTCCCTGCCTGCACTGCAAGAGCCATCCAAGATGGATTTCTGACCCCGGGTGTGAGTAAGCTTTCTCTCCAGTGCAGACCACAAAACTCTCAATATCCCATGAGAGCATGAATATAGCAATCTCCCTCAGCCCCCACCAGCCTCCTTCCCTAGTTAAATGCTCTGCAGCTGCAAAGACTCCTCAATTCCTGCACTGGACACTAGATCACATGCAAAGCAGTAAAAAAAAGGGGAGGGGGCTGGACCTGTTTGTGAACTCTGAGGCTCTGGATAAACAGTGAAAGGAAACAGGAGGTTGCAGGGGGACACCCACGGACCTCACATCCCGTACCTGAATGACCATATTCGATTCCAGGGATAAGTTCATCATCAGGCCCAGCACCGCAAACAGACATTCTTGGTACTCTGCAGCACTGCCATCAGAGCAGCACACATCCTACACACAGGGGAGAACAGAATATTCAGTATCCAATTCATCATGGGAAGGTTCAAAATATGCATTTCCTCATTCAACCACTCAGCATCCCCCTTCTCATCATGCCTCAAACTCCCACAGACCTATGAACCTGCCACAGAAAAGTCCACAGTAAGAAGACTCGCCCATCTGGAATAGACCTGCCAGGTCAAAGTGGAACCACCTTCACTGGTATTCAGCGGCTCACAATTGAGCCTGATCCCTAAGGTCCATTGTGAGATCTAATGGCTCCCTGAACCCAACACAGAAAGGTACATGGCAAGAACCTTGATGTTTCTCCCCAACCTCAAAGAAATCAATGGGGAAGAAAGGAATTTATTTAGTGAAGATCTTGGCCAGGAGCAGAGACATCACAGCCACCCCAGGGGAGAGCAAGATGCCCAAACTGCAATGACAAAGAGGCACCTAATGCAAATCCCAAACCTGCATCTACAGACTGACAGGCAATTAGTCATCATGTGTCCCAGCCATCCCACTACAAATGATGTCCCTAATTTCTCTAGTCCACCTGACAGGGGGGACCTGTACTGTTTATGCAGAAACTTCCAGGTGGCAGGTATCAGCTTCCAACTCCAGCATTATCCTGCAACCACGCTCACCCTCACCTCAGACATTGTGCAACAGGCCACAGTTCTATGTATGAGCTTTCCAGTACTGGCATCCAAACTATTTGGAAGCAGCACTATCTTCTCTTCTCCTGAAAGCACGTGCCCGTCGTTTTGCTGTGGCTGAGAGCAGAACTCCCTATGTTGTCTGGAATAGCCCCATAAACCATAGAAGGCAGTGGGGCAGGGTGATTTCCAGTACACCAGGGCTCACACCGTAACAGGATGTGTGCAGGTTGCTGAGGAGAGACATGCAGCTGTGCATCCACTCCTAGATGGGCTTTGCTTCATGTGGAGCAAAGGAGCATGGGACACACATCCTACAGTGGGCTCAGGAATTAAGAAGCAAAGGGCAGTAGCTGAGAGGCTGGCGTAAGAATGCAATGCAGACAGCAAAGGGTGGATTCGCAGGACCTGTGGGGTTTGAGGGTGGTTTCAGAACCACTCCAGCTGTGGGTGCAAACCTGGCTAGACTTACCATCAGCTGCAAGCAGGCCTGCCAGCATTCCTGACTTTCTGCCATCTGAACCCGGAGGACTCCATCACTGCACAGGTCCCCCATGACAGCGATGCCGTGAGCTAGGGCTGCTCGGTTCACCAGCCGGACCGTTTTCTCAAAAAAAAAAAAAAGAAAAAGAACAAGCATGATTGAGGAGAATTAGTCAGAGACGGTGAGAAGGATTCATAACAAGCCCAGGATGTTCTTTTCTTACTCCTAGCCCTACTGCGGTGGCAGTGGCAACAGGAAAACCAATTGCTCCTCACCAGTTTCAATCAGAGGCACAATGCACACTGAAGGTTACCTCAATCAGAGCTACACAGCTAAAGCTCAGTGTGTTGCCCTGAACATTTACTCCAGTGGTGTTAGCAATTGTCTCTCTGCACCTTGACATCCTCTCACTACCCCACTGGGCACAAACAGTCTGACAGCTCCAGAGGGAAGGGCAGAGGTGAATCCATACTATTACTGCTGCAGTCTTCTCTTGCTTATTTTGGACAGTTGAGAGAGGATAATTTTTTTCTTTCCAGTTCTTGCCTAATGCAATGTACTGCTGATCTGCACTCCCGCTATCCCAGTGGCAGGCCTCTTTGCAAACAGCTCTTTAAAGGGTCAGGGTTTGTGATGTGAATGAATGGCAGCTGGAGAAAGGACCAAACCCACCAAGTTCCTTTAATCTGTGATCTAAAGTTGCCTTCAAACCCAGATCACAGTCATTAGAAACAAGTGGATTTGCTGGGGTGTGTGTACTGACTGGCCTAGACAGGCCCTTCTGTGACTCCACTTGGCAATTCCTACTGTTCTGTAATACAGAAGTCATTTAATTCCTCACACGAACACTGAGCCCACCCCCGAGGAATCTAGCCTCAAGCTAAAAGGGATTATTGCTAGAGTGATCATGCAAAATTTTCAAGGAAAAGAAGAGGTGGAAAACCCTTGGCCCCTTTCTTACCAGTAACTGGACGAATAATGGCAAAGTCCCAGTGGAAAGTTTGATACGACACTGGATTTTGAATCTGTTGGCAAAACAATATTCAGATTCTTGTGGATCAAGGCAAAATTCATACGCAGACAAATGCAGAAAGAGCAGGGCAAATTTTATTCCCTGGAAGAGAGCAAATTCCCCGGATTTTTCGCCAACATCCTGTTTCTTACTATTTTGCTTAAAGATGTTGTCACGATGTAAAATAGCAATCAAATCAAATTCTGTCCTCTATGACTCCTATGCAAATATGAGAGTCTGACCTTGGTCTGAGCAGTATAAATTAATAATTAAATGATTCTCTTTGGTATAAAACTATTTCCGCCAAAGCCTCTCATCTTATTTATTATGTTAACATATGAAATGGCTCAGCCCATGGCAAGTGTGTTCATCATAAAGCTCAGCAAGCTGATGTTTTCTAACCTAGTGCTATGAGAACCTGTGATAAGTGCTACTTACTTTTCCTCCTTCATTAGGTCAGCTAGCAAGTTCATGGCACAGATAGCCCTGGTGTCGGGAACCTTGATAAATGCCATAAGCACCTGCAGCCACCTGTTCAAAGGCAAAAATTTTGTACCACGTCAGAAAAAACACTGGTGATGGTTGTATTTTCAGGAGCACCTAAATGTTTTAGGTGCCAAAACCCCTTTCACTTCCAGTGGGATTTTGGCATGCTGACTTAAACCTACGTTTCCCTAAAATTTTTATGACCTTAACTCCCTTGGCAACCAGGATCTGGGGGAACGTTTGTTCACCAGAGCGCCCCAAGCGATGACAAGGTCGAATGGTTATAAACTCCTGAAAGATCGTTTCAGGCTGGACATCAGGAAGAACTTCTTTACTGTCCAAGCCCCCAAGGTCTAGAATAGCCTGCCGTCAGAGGTGGTTCAAGCACCTACTCTGAACGCCTTCAAGAGAAACCTGGATGTTTTACTTGCTGGGATCCTATGACCCCAGCTGACTTCCTGTCCCTGGGGCAGGGGGCCGGACTCGATGATCTTCCAAGGCCCCTTCCAGCCCTAATGTCTATGAAATCTATGAAATAACAAAATGCCTAAATACCTTTGGGAATCTGAGCCTTATGTCAGGTCCCTAGCTCTGTACAACAATGTAGCTGGACTGACTTCAATAAAGCTAGGTTAATTTACACCAGTTGTGGGGGCAAAACCTCAACCACTCATCATTTCCAAAAGCTCCATGGTATATGATACACTGTCGCTCAACTGCCTGGCTACTGACCACCTTCTAGGTATCTACTGGTCATGGCACATCAAGGTAGAGTGAGCCTGCCATGCTGAAGAATATAACCCAGGTTTATATTAATGTGCATATGATTTCATATGGAATGTGTGTATATATAAATGCAGTGGAGGCCAAGAGCAAAAGTTTGACATGGTACGCTGAACAAACCTAACAGTCCCTTTGAGTCTTCCCAGTGAATTGCAGAGCAGTGGTAAGGCTCTTGATCCACCACCTGGTAGCAGCGAGAGCCTCATACATCAGTCACCATTTCTACTCTCCAAAAAGCATGTGTGCTGCTATGTGCTATACACTTGCAAAAATAGCACAGTCTCCAGGAGTTCCAGCTGAGACCTCAGCAAAATGAGTGGTGTTTCTACAGAAATGCCAAAGGCTTCCAATATGACCTGGCACTATAAAGATGTTAGATCTCAGCATAATGCTCATTCCAAAGCACAAGGAATCGCATCTCCATTTTTCCTCCTTCTCCACATTCAAAACACAGAAGGGGCAATTTGAGCACATCATTCCAAAGACTGCCAGAAAATCCTGCACACACGTGAGCAATTAAATGTATAACTTCTCACTCATGCAGGCAAATATCTAGTCTTCAGGCTCAAATACAATCTGCTGCAACATTTCCACTGGCCACAGTTGCACTTTTAGGCATTCACGTATCTCTGTGAATCAGTCCCCCATTTCTTCTGTCCATCCTAACTCTTTTTTAACAATCAGGCCCACAATCTTTCCTCAAAGGGTGCTGGAAATGTTTTCCAGACCCATGATATTCTAGACCAGAGCAGTATTAATCAACTGTGCTAAATAACAAAGCATCCAAACTTCCCCCGAGACATGGCTCATTTCTTTAACCTTCCTTTTGATGGAAAAGGTCTCAAGATTAATGCCTTACACACATTACTAAGTTTGTACATCTGTTCAAGAACCTTTTTTTCTATTCATCAATTATTTTGAATCATTTAAGCTAGTTAATTAAAATTTGTTTCCTGTGTAATTGTACAAGGAGATGATGGTACAGTAGGAGAGAGTTAATAGACTGTGGTTTCTTTCTCCCTTTTGTGAGTCACAGAAATGCTGCAGTAATCATACATTCCAATTATTAAATTACGAGAGAGACTCGGCTTGAAGCTCAAGCCCCTCAAAGACAGCAACATAAGCACTAGGTGAAGAGCCATATAAATGTATGTACTTCCATTATCTTAGACAAAAGAGAGTAACTTGCGTAAGAAATGTCCAAAGGTTATAAAACATTTCTCAGAAACCCTTTGCATTCAGTTGCCATAATGTGTTTGTGTCTGAAGGTCGCCATACAGAGCACACAGGAACATCTTCCCCTATACACCTGTGTTCCCTGAAATCAAGCACATCACAGTGCTGCTCTTCTCTCCCACACTACCAGTGGTTTAAGGGTTTCCACTGAGTTACAAAATGTCCGGTGAAAGGGAATTCTGGGAACAAGGCGAAGGGCTCAGACATGGCTTCCGGGGTCACTGAAGTTATTTGGCGCTCAATGATCAATATTTAGTGCTGGTGAAAGGAGCCCAAGGTCTCCACAACCCTTGGATTAGGGCATTAGCTACCAGGCACAGGGACTGCAGAGGCCTGGGTTTAGCAGCTTGCTCAACAACAAGTGTCCTGTGTGACTTCAGGCAGGTGACAGTCTCTCTGTGCCTGTTCTCCATCCAGGAAGAGCACACACCAACTGCTGAAACTTCCTTAGCCCGACAAAGGGTTTTTGAACCCGAAAGCTTGCTTAATAATTACTTTCCAACTATTTGGGTTGGTCTAATAAAAGATAGGAGATTCACCCAAGGAACCTTGTCTGCCATCTATAAAATGGAACATTTGCCCTGCCCTTACTGCCCAAGGATGTTGTGGGGATGGGTAGATTAAAAGATTTCAAGGCACTCGGACACTGTGCTGTTGGGGATCATACAGGTACCCATAACAGCTGAAGCATGAACTTCCATACCGTGTTTCTCTCCTGACTGCTAGCAAGCTTTAGAGAAGAGTGGTGTTAAGAGTCTAAATAACTCATTTGGTCCTTGGACTCTAATTGTGCCCTCTGTGACGCTCTTTTCCATCTTGGGAACAAAAAACCAGGCAAGGGAATAAGACTGCCACAGTCATCTTACATAAGCTACCCAACAGCTACTGTCAGCCAGGGCTGGATTCCAATTCCAGAGAAGTTCTTACCTCTCAGCCAGCCAAACTAAAGGCTCTCCCCCCATTTACAGGATAAAATTCTCACCAACCCTCAGTGCAGAGATCTACTGCATATTTAGCATTTCTTCCATTAAGGGCACGAGTATCACATGGCAGAGGGAGCCACAGAAGAGCAAGGAGGAGAATTTAGCTTCTGGTATTTCTCTTTTGGCTGGAGTTTATTCTCTCCTAAGTTAGAAGCAGGTACTCAAGAGGACCCATATGAACCAGGGTAGCCCATAGAGAACGGTGTTAGAAATGCTAACCAGGACTGAAATTCATTCAATTTGAGCACGGCTTTAGTTGTAAGTCTCCGCTTCCTCGTGGCAAGTTAAGTGCAAGCTCCTTGTCAATCTTTCATTCGGCGGTAAGACTGTAAGGGCACTGCTTTTTTCTGGATTGGAAAGGCATGCATTACCTGGTTAGGTCCTGGTGCCTGAGCAGCAGACACCTCCCGTTTTCAGTCTGAGAGTAGAGAAATAGCAATGCCAGTGTCTCCTTCTGGATCTCAGGCACTTCAGAGGACAGAAGCTTGAGAAGCTGCACATTCACATCAGGGTGGGTTAACAGCATTCGCTGATTCTCCTCTGAAAAAGAAAAGTTTTGGTGAGGTACACCATGTCATCCAAACCCTTCCGTACTGACAAAGTCAGCACCTGCAGGAAAACCACTCCACAGTTTTTAACGCCTTCATTCCACCCACTTACAGGCTCTTTCGCTACATGACCGATCGGTTCTTCCACGTGATACTACTGCAGCACAAGGCAACTACTCAGACATTCCAAAATGAACAGGGCAGTTGCCTTTAACATATACATGTGATGCTCCAAAGTCTGCATTAGCAACAGCCCAGTCCTTTGGACATCGGCTAGGTCATATAAGATCCAAGTCAAGGTAGATTTTGGTCCCTGGCCTTTAAAATACTCTGGGTTTTCCTCTCAACATTTTTAATTGCGCTATTCAATTAGTCCACAGCTACAACTCCACTAAAAACAAAGAGCTGACGGGTCTTGCTTGAAAACCCACTGGATACTGATTCCTCAGTTAAAGGATATGTACCCCGTCATCCTCCAACAGCCTTTATAGGGAGCTCTGCCTTGCATCAATATTACCTGGTTAAGGAAAAAAAAGGACAATACAGTTCCCAGCAGAGCATAAGCTAAAAATATTAACTCAGGAGCGAGCGATGATCCCAGGATGGGCAGGAGTTTACTCTCAATCTCTTTAAGCTCTCCACTAAAATATATTGGTACTTCATTACCTGGGGGACACAACCAAAATTGTGGTTGCTGGTAGAACTATACCTCAAGCAGTTGCATTTGACCTATAAATCTTTGCTGTGCACTGAGGTCTACATCCAAGTGCTCTGGGGAGTGATGTTCATTGAAAACAATAATTTCAAACACAGTAAGTGCCATATTAGCAGTACATTAACAATGATTAATGTTGATTACACAGCTTTACCATTCCCAGTGCAGACTGCTTGCCAGAGGACGAGTAAAGAAATAGACAGATCCACTTCAGCAGTGTTTTTCCTCTCTGCACAGAAGCCCCTAAAATGGAAATATTAATTATAAAACAGCAAAGAAACGATGAAAATGCAGGGCTCTTTGGGGATGGGTCTGGGTAACACAGAAGGTGTTACTTGCCTATGGGCAACACAGAAAGTAACACTGATGGATGCTAAGGGAGTCGCCATAAGGCAGCCTTGTGGAGAAATTCAATGAACCGCTCCCATCCCTTCAGCTTATGGACACCAACTGTTTCCATGCTGGAGCATCTCAAATTGGCAGAAATGTCTGGTCCCCATGCCTTCTGCCTAGCATTCTGTTCTTACTGTCAATACCAATCACAGCCCTGCTTAAATATGCCTCGAGCAAGTCTCTGTCCAAAACAACTTGGAAAAAGCAGGTCTCAACACTCAAAAAATGTCTTTTGATCTCCTCCAGAAAGTATCTCCTCCCAGCCAGGAGGAAGATCAGATAGCAGAGGGATCTTAAAGCCAAATAAGTTTGCCAGATTCACTGATCGATTAGTAACATACAATGTAATAGGCAGCTATGAAGAACGAATTATAGGAAGCAGAAGGTACAAATCCTCCAGGATGATTCTTTCCTTTGATTACAGGGCTGAAAGTAATACCTGAAAGCGGTTTTTACAGGCCATGTTAGAGAGCAACAGGGCAAAGGCTAAAAGGTGTACCTCTGATTGCAACAGACCTGCACCAGTTCACACCAGGTGAGTACAAAAGACATGGCTTCATGCATTTGTGTTTCGTTTATGTCAAGTTTTACAAACCCTCTCACCTTCTTCGCTGACAAAATACAAAGCCCCCCCCCCGCACACAACAGGGGTGCCAAGGAGAGTAAAAACCAGGCCTGATGTACTGTAGTGGTTTTCCCCCCCGCATCCAAAAGCGTGGTTTGTCGAAAGGTCGCACCAAAGTCAGCACATTTGGATACTTAAGCTTTGCTGTCACATTATCTCTTGATCATTTCATCTGAATTTCATGAGAGGCGATTGTGTTTCTTCAAAATGTCTTTTCACTTCCTCATGCTGTAACGCCCCACTGTTCTCCTTCGGAGAGGCCTTACCGTCTTACGACCTTGTTGTCATTGATGATACTGAATCCATTGTTTGTTCTAAATAAAGTTTGTTCAGTGCCTGGAATGAATTCAGAGATAACCAAGTCAGCCCCACCATCCATCTGGCTGACGTATCATCGTGAAGGCAGACTCTTGCTCTCCTGGAATGGAGCGTTAAGTGACAAGGTCACAGAATCAATAGCTTTGGCAAAAAGGGAAAAAAAAGTGTTTGCGCCACATGAAAACAATCCTCAAAACAATATCTGGAGCAGAAACAGCACTGAAGCTAAGGGGCCTGCACTCTGTTTGGATCTGTAACTGCGCACTGTGATTTTAATTTAAAAAGAGTTTTGCAGCAAAATGGAAGCGCCAAACCAGGACTTGCAAACCAGCAGATTTTAATAGTGAACTGTGTTTTAAAATCAATTAAACAACTGTTTAAGAATCAAAGCAATACTTGAGTCCAGAGGAGATGAAGGATGATAAAGAAGTAGAAGGCTAGTTAGCTCAGTGAGTCCAGGCCCCTGTCCCAGGAGAAAACAGCCTTCAGACAGGATCTCTCATACTGAACATATATTGGAACAGTCTTAATCAAAAACTCTTAAAGAAAATAATGTACATGTAAGAACAGATCCTCACATGCCATCAGCTGTGCTTAAGTCACCTAAAACTGGCACTACGTCTCAAATTAAACAGCAAGAGCTGGTTGTTCCTTTACTTATCTGTTAAAGCCTGAGCTCTGGGCTCAGTTTCAGACGCAGCGGCCAGCAATTCTCCACCAACTTTAGCCATGTAACCTCTTGGCTGCAGATTTCAGCAATGTTACCAACAAACGCAGTGGAAAACACTTGAAGTCGGGACTTTCTGAAATTTCAGCAGCAATGGGCTCAAGTTGTGATGTTCACCTCTGAGATGAACATCCCCCAAATTCTGAGTGTCTTTGCCTTTAGCATTCCAGCCAGTCTGTCTAATGCTTTTCAAACCCAGTATTAGCTACAAAATCCAAAATGCTGGTGTCTTCTCTCATCATTTGCATAGAACTACCAAGGATTACTGCACTGCGACAAGGACTGAACTACAGTGCTTAGTTTAAGAAGAAAGGAGGATTGGAGGGTGCCAAATGGATTTACATGGAAACATAAAATCATGGGAAAAAAATGCCAGCTGCCTTTAGCCACTGAACACTTATCCTCATTACACAAGCAATGAGGTCTCTTCTACTATGAAGCAGCGTATAACTCTCACCAACGTTAAAGAGAGGCCTGTGCTCACGTATTGCAGGGGAAGAGAGAGCTGTCTTGCAACGTTAAGTTGACAAAGCAAGCCCTTCGTTTTGTTCAGCAGCGTGTGCCTGGTTGGCAAGCATCTGTGCTCACCACTGACGTGCCAAGAAATACTGGCATATTCCACACAAGCATTTACTGGCCTACAACACCAACCTTGGAACAGCGAATTATTCTAACAGAGGAAGAATTTTTGTAAGCTCCGCGGACCAGACCCAACTCCCCTTCAGGACTTCCGCTGCCTAAGATCACACCTCATGTTTCCGTACAATGCAAGCAGGTATAGCATAAAGTACTCACGCTCTCTTATTGCTTCAGTCAAAAGTCTAATGCCACCTGCATAGTAGAGGACATTCTGGTCAGCTCTGTCGAGCTTCTGGAGCAACTCTTTCACAGACACAGCTGTTAACTTGCCAGACTGAAATTCCTCCAAAGCTCTCCCTTCCTCCTTTGCTGCCCTCTCCTGTAAGTCTACTTCATTCAGGCAGCCTTGAGAAGCAAAAGAAAGAAAAGCTGAGAATGAATTCAGTGAAAGGGCAATTTCTTGAAGCAGACTAAGGCCAGGAAAATATGGGGAAAGCACATAAGGTCTTGGGGGGCCAGGTGGAAATGTCCCGATGCTAAAACCAAAGGGGGGGGGGGGTCAGTGTGGCCTAGTAGGTTGGGAAGCGTCTGGTGTTTCATGTGGAGTAGTTGAAGGAGAATGACCCCGACTGAGATGAGCCAAATGGACAGATGAGCGGAGACCAGTTACAAGGAAGAAGAGTCACCCTAACAGCAGGGTGGGGCAAAATCTCTGCAGAGTGCTTTGCAGAGGTGGCAGCGGGGCTAGAATTTAAATTCCAGTTGTAGTGCAGGACAAAGGTACTGGAAGGACCTGGGTTTTGTCTTCTTACCTTTATACAGGCTTTCCTTCTGAGGATCAAGTTCTAAGAGCTTCTGATAGCACTGCCTGGACTTAACAAGGGGATAAAAAGACATTAAAGAGAGTTGAAAAAAGAAGGGGAAACATGCAGCTAAGACAACTAACCTGAGAGGACCTGATCTAAAACCTGCTGAAGTCAATGGAACGAGTCCTGGGAATTCAGTAACCTTTGAGTTTGGACCACAGTGCTGTCATCTTTACTCCCAAAAGATTCTTCCCTATCCCCACATTAAAAATTGAGCAGAGGGAGGGGAAAAAAATATCAGACCACTCTTCCTACTGACGCTTGCAATGTAGAAGGTGGGCAGTAGGCAACTGGAAAACTAAGTTTTATAAAGATGCAAGTGACATCCATCTGCAACAATGCCAGTTGAAATGATCTAGCACGAAATGTCTGATGGATGTAATCCCTCACGAATCTCTATTACTTCAAAATTAGAGAGAGCTATCCAAAACTCTGCCCGTAAGCAAAAGACAAGAGGCAGAGCATCCCCAGTGAGAAATGAATCAATATCTGCCCTCAAGTTAATAGTAAAAGAAGCACAGCTGCAAAATGCAGCTCCACATGCCATGACAACTAAACATTATAGATTATTTTTGTACCAGTTCTAGCATCAAACTCTAAGCAATTTAAGAACTTTCTCTTTATTTTTACTGATCAGGGAAAAATTAAATAAATTACATTTTACGAGTAATTAAGTTGCACCATTTTACGAGCAATTAAGTTCACCATAGGTAGGAAAAGCAGAATGAAATGGTTTATGCCACACTTACTTAATTAGGGGCTTGGAAAGATTAATGTTAATACAATAATGAGATCTTCACGAGCACTTTTCATTTTGACAGATCTCTCAACCTGAACTACGTTGAGGACCACCTCAGCCACAGATGAAATGCAGCCACCCGTGTGAAACGGGGCAGCTTTGTAATAGAGAACTCATGCCACAAAAAGCCATTTGGAAAAAAAGAGGCAAAGCTTTTCTTGTTCAACAGCATGGTCAGGGCAAACAGATATCGTTGGCAAAATGTAACTGCTAGAGATGGAATCTCGTAAGGACCTTCTGTCTTAGGAAAATTACTGCGGATTGAAAATACCACCGTTTTATAGCCCAGCTGAGCTATAGCCCTTTCAGCAGCACTGTGTCCTTTCCTTGCCACATATTGGAGCATTGGAAAATATTGGAAATGTTGGAGCATATTGGAAAGGTTGCCACGTCTGGAATCTCCATCAACATACTGCGTAGAGCTCTCCCAAACACTAATGCAGCTGAGAGCTGCTTTAACTTCAGAAAGCAACTGGGGCCCCAGTACAACTTGCTGTTTTAACTACAAGGCAAACTCTATGCCTTCTGCTATCAGCAGCCAGCGTGTCCTTGGCAGGAATCTATCCGTGCTTTTAGCACACGCTGCAATTAGGAAGGCGTGGAGAACTTTGTCAGTCTGTAGCCACGCAAAGCTGAGCAGTTATTAAAAGAGAAACAACCATTACAAGTTGTCGTTGCCATGTAGAAATGTTCTCTAAGTTTTTGTGCAGACATAAGTAATGCATATGGCCTGTCACACTAACACAGGATAAAGGTTTATCGCAGAGCTCAATGATGTCTTAATCCAATGCCAAAGGCAATGTGCACGAGCATGATGGGCTATTGCTTGTCAGATTAAGACCATTAAATTGCCTTCTAGTGCCAGACCCAACTGGCAGCCATGCATTTTGCTATTATATTAGCCTAAACCTGCACTGACTTCCTAAAACACAGGGTTACTCCAAGTTTACACCTGAGTAACTGAGAACTGACTGTGGCCTAGTGCCTACAACGACTATGCAACTTACCTCACTGTAGTGCTTCAGTGCCAGGTGAGCTTTGCCCATGTGGAAATAGGCTTTCATGCATTTTTCATTGCACTGGGTTAAAAAGAATTATTCATTAAAACTTTTACACTGTTGAATCATTAAACATTTCTCTCACGCTCTGGTTTGTAACATTATAGCAACTACGCCAAGCCAACTCTGCAGGTGGAATGGACTGCACTTCACATAAGGCTGGCAGACTCTTGTTTCCTTGAGTAATGCTCAGCTTTCCTTCTGTGACAAAACCAACTTCTGGCGTACGGTCCATCCTCAGTACGTGCCTCACGAGCTGGTTTGAACTGAAAGACTGACCCATTTCTGACAATGAATGTCCAGTAATTCAGATTTTAGAATATATAGTGTGTATCTAGATGGACTGTCTACAAAGTGTTTGCAATAGCTTTCCGCTACCTGCTCACTTCCATGGATTCACTGGCATTTGTGAGTTAAATAAACAGGGTAAGTAAGTTAGATTTCACAAATACCTCACATCAGGACACAGCACATGCATCTAAAACACTGTTCTGCTGCACAGACTAAATTATAGCTGACAAGATCTTCCCTTGTTGTCTACTGAATCTCGTCTGCCTTCCTGCAAGGGTTGTAATTTTCTGTGTGACACCTGCTCTATGATTAGGAGAGCTCTAGACTCAACTGGCATGGTAATATTAGGAGAGATGGAGAAAAACATGATGAAAAAAACTTTTAAGACTTCACTATCTTTGCGGTACTAGCCTTTCTGTTCAAATGCTCAGACTGGAAGCCAGAGAACTGCTGGCTAGAGAACAATCTGAACCAAAACCATTCACTACCTGTTTGCAAACAGGGAAAACAAATCATTGAAAAGCACAAAGAAGGGTCCAATTCAATACGAACTTAACACTGCTGCTCCTAGAGCCATTTACATGGGCATTTAGTACAGGTATTCATTTCTGACAGCCTTTTTCGTGTAAGCTAAGGCTAATTCCTCTTACTGAATTACTTGTATGATCCTCTATTTCTGTAGCACCCTTGCCTGAATTTGCTCTAAGAAGCACCAACCGCACGCTGCATTACATATGACTAGCGTTACTTGCAATTTAAAGTTTCACATCTCTCTGGAGTAGCCCTGCCAAAAATTAAATGAGTTCCAATTGTTTCTAGCTTTGATGATTTTCTTACGCAGATAAGAAACCGCCAACTCCAAATGCTAACAGACTGGCTGGCCTTTTCCAGATCAACTGTCTAGCAGAAGAATATTAATTTCCTCAAAAGACAGTGCTGATAGTATTAATGATATGACAGAGTCATCTGGAATTTTATAGGGATCAATGTGTTAAAACCACTACCTTTGAATTCAGCCTTTTGGCTTATATTATATTTCTCCTCTTTCCCAACAGCGCACGAATATTTTCTACTAAGTACCAAGAGAATCCACTGCAAATTCAATGAGACCGCCTTTCATTTTTTAAACTGATCAGTAAGAGGCTGCAAGGCAACACTTAGGAGGTACTTTATCTTTAGTTCTTTTAAACTTTTAATTAAATGCGTTAAACCTGAAAAATCTGCTGCATCAAGACAGCATTTAACATGTTAAATTACCCTGTGGCCGAGAAGTTAGTTCAGTACTGGTGGCTCGTTTCAACCCTTAAAGGTCTGCTGGAATCTGAGAGATGATGGATCATTTTATCTCCAAAGAAGCTACCACTGCACACAAGCACCATCCTCCTCCCCCCTCCACGGATTTGGGCAGACTTGGCAAGACCTTGGCAAGGTTTGAGCATTGCAAATGGCCCTTTGTAGCCTGTTAACCTGTGATAAATTTCACCTCTGTACAAGAAGTGCATTTGCTGCAGGTAAAGTTGGATTATAATGCCGTTCCTGAGGACTGTCTGCTGGTGCCATCAGAATCACCTCTGGGGTAACTAGCTGCCATGTCACAGAGTGCTGAATTCTTACACACAGGCCTCTGCCATTATAGGGGAAGCATCCACTGGGACATTTAAGCCAAGGGGAACCTCTAGCTTCACAACTGACTGGACAACTTAAAAGAGTGAAGCTCCCATCTGCAGCAGTGATACAGCACTCCACAACATCACAGCTTGTCACCATGGAAGTGATGCTGATGGCAGGATCGCACAATCCGTGAGAAAATCTTCTAATCAAATTCTGCTGTAAATGCGCTTATTGCACTGTGTTGACATGCCTCCAGTAAACAGGTTTTGGCTGCCAGTGACATGCAGCTCACCTCGCATACATTTCCATAGTATTCATAGTATATATATATACACACATTTCATATGCAATGTCTCCTAGGACGGAGGCAGACAGGGTTCCTTGGGTGAATTTGATATCTTTTATTAGACCAACCCAAATGGTTGGAGAATGGTTATTAAGCAAGCTTTCGGGTTCAAAAACCCTTCATCAGGCTAAGGAAGCTTCAGCAGTTGGTGTGTGCAATTCCTGGATGGAATGAAAAGTCTCTGTCCTAAGAACTGACTGATGAACTCGCAAAACAGTTACCTTTAAAGCCCATTCACAGTCATTAATGGCCTCCTCATACTCCTGCAACTTCATGTAAGCCTGAAACAAAACCAGGACAGGATACAAACAGCAGCATATCAGCAAGAAGTCACATACTTAGCATGTCTACAGCATTTTCTGTGTTCAAAGCAGCGTATAAACATGAACTAATTAATTAAGGCAGTAGGTTTTAACCCATGGGAGTGCCGATATATTGATTTTTGCAAGCAATTAACCGCTACTCCTTCACCTTCCTGATGGCACCCTGCAACTGTTCGTCATTTTTCAAAATTAATTAAAAACAAGTCAAGCTCAACATTCACACAGGTCTGAGCCAAACTGATGGGAGACAGGAGACAGGTCCTTAGTCAATGAGGAAAACCATTACTCAACTTTCATAATAAAATGTAGCCTGAAAGAATAAGCACCTGGCTGAAATTCCCACCACCGGCTAATACAGCGGAAAAATGGAGCCGATCATCACCTGAGAGTGATGTGGAGACCTAAGGCCCAGGGCAAACTACCATATTTGCTGTGCCTCGGCCCTGTTTCAGCACATCTACCATACATCCAGCCCCTGGAAGCTGGTTTGGGTTCACAAGCTCGATGATCCCTTGTTTCATCAGCATGTTAGTGCAGGCTATTTTGCACCTGAAGCAATACATGGCAGCAAACGCTCTGCAGCTGACCTGCGCTCTGTTTGTGTACAGCTCCGGCATGTCCTTCCGCTTCTCCAGCCCTTCCGTGTATCTCTGGACAGCAGTGCCATAGTCTCCTTTACTGAACGCATGGTTTCCCTTCTCTTTCAGCGCTGCAGCAACAAGAGACACAGGTTTTAAATGTCATTTCTTCCAACTGTAAACACAGGAAACAAAGGCCATGTTCTTCTGCTGCCCCCTATGCTAAGAACTCCCATTCCCTCTCCTCTCTTGGAGCAGTCTTCACTGGCATGTAACAGGCTTCTCTCTATGTGTTTCCATTAATATAGCTCTCTATATTTACACTTCAGGGTGAATTTCTCTTGCTCCCCCAGCCGTGGGCATCCTTATCAGACGGGGGACAGCCAGTGACCGCACCAACTCATGTGAACACCCAGGGTTCCCTTCCACTCAGTGCTGTGAGCAAAATCAACGTGCACGGCAGCGTGGTTAACAGCCTGGCTCAACTATCTCTTAATCCAGCTCTGCTCCCTCTAGGCAGGGCTTAGTCAACATCAGACATCTAAAAACTACAGCAATTACCATTCGCTAAGCCTTCGTTTTTCTTCCTTCTTCTGGCTCGCTCTTGTGCATCCTCCTCCAGGGCTGCCAAAAAATCACCTTTGAGCAGGGAAGTTAGGATGGTATTTCAGTTAAAAAATAAAAAAGAGAGAGAGATTTCCTCATTAAAAAAGCAAACCAATGATGAGATAAAAGTCACTTCTGAGCTACAATTTCTCCATGAAGAAAATCTTAAGGGGACATTTCATTACTCTGATATTAAATGGAACATAGGTTTCATAGTTCATAGTTGGTCAGGTCAGAAGGGACCTGAGGAGATCATCTAGTCTGACCCCCTGCCATGGGCAGGAAAGAGTACTAGGGTCAAATGACCCCGGCCAGATGTTCGTCCAGCCTCCTTTTAAAGACCCCCAGGTAGGAGCCAGCACCACTTCTCTTGGAAGTTGGTTCCAGGTCCTAGCCGCCTTGACAGTGAAGCAGCGCCTCCTGATGTCTAGCCTGAAACTACTCTCTGCCAGCTTGTGTCCGTTGTTACTAGTCACTCCTGGTAGTGCTCGGGGGAACAGGGACTCCCCCAGTGCCTGCTGGTCCCCCCTGACTAGTCTGTAGACTGCCACCAGATCCCCCCTCAGCCTTCTCTTGTGGAGGCTGAACAGGTTCAGGTCCTGTAGCCTCTCCTCGTAGGGCCTGCCTGGCTGCCCCTGACCATGTGGGTGGCTATTACACATAAAGGCTGTAATACTGCTCAGGATTTGCATACCTGGCTTTTTAAGTAGCTCATCTCTAGGAGATGGGCCTGTTTTTTAATTCAGAATAATGAAGCTCTTTGGTGAGAGCTGGGGAACACCTAGAAAAACTTCCTTGCTATGCATAATGCAGCCAAGCGTATAGGACTCTTTAATATAAGCAATTGCAGGTTTGATCCAGCCCCCATTAAGTAAAAAAATTCCTACTGACTTTTGTGGGAGTAGGACCGGGCCTGGCATGAGATAGCAGCAATGAGTTTTCTCCATACAAAAAACTCATAGCGGGTTAATGACTGAAGAGGAGAATGCCATCCTACCTGGGTTTTCTGTCTTCACATTGTGGGTGTCCTGAAAAAAAAAGGAACGCGTGACAATCGCACCCAAACACACGCACAAAACAAAGGAAGTTTTGAACTGGAAAGAAACCACGTTTCTCTGAAGTACAGGTGTGTGCATCACGCGTATTTCTGAAAGTAACTCAAAACGCAGTTCTGTAACAACGTGTCTCTCAAAGCATGAGCAGCGTTTTTAAACCTGTCAGAACTCATCCCATCAGGAACATTTAAAACCACAGAAACAGAGAAAACAAACAAGTCAATGCTCAGGCTGCCTCTTTCAAAAAATCAATTTGGCTACGAGTTTCTGCCAGACTCGTCGCATGCCCCACGTCCGGCTGCAGCCTGCCGCTTTCCACGGCGGCCACGAAGAACTCGGGCAGGCGGCACAATCAAACACGCCCTTTAACTGCTGAAGTGCCACGAAATATCGATGGTTATTAATTATAATGTTTGCCTTATAATTGCTTACTATAATCCAAACACGCCTTTTAACTGTTGAAGTGCCACGAAATATTGGTTATTAATGATAACGTTTGTGTTATAATCGCTTACTATAATCCAAACACGCCCTTTAACTGTTGAACTGCCACGAAATATTGGTGATTATTAATTATAACGTTTGCCTTATAATTGCTTACTATAATCCAAACACTTTTAATTGTTGAAGTGCCATGAAATATTGGTTATTAATTATAACGTTTCTGTTATAATCGCTTACTATAATCCAAACATGCCTTTTAACTGTTGAAGTGCCACGAAATATCAATGGTTATTAATTATAACGTTTGTGTTATAATCGCTTACTATAATCCAAACACGCCCTTTAACTGTTGAACTGCCACGAAATATCGATGGTTATTAATTATAACGTTTGCTTTATAATTGCTTACTGTAATCCAAACACGCCTTTTAACTGTTGAAGTGCCACGAAATATTGGTGATTATTAATTATAATGTTTGCCTTATAATTGCTTACTATAATCCAAACACTTTTAATTGTTGAAGTGCCACGAAATATTGTTTATTAATTATAACGTTTGCCTTATAATCGCTTACTATAATCCAAACACGCCCTTTAACTGTTGAATTGCCACGAAATATGGATGGTTATTAATGATAACGTTTGCGTTATAACGACGGGAACAGCTACGGGCACTGCAACGGCCCCGCAGTACGCCAACCGGTTTACGAGCCACCTGGAAGACGACTTCCTCAAGCACGGCCCCATCGGCCCCTTGCTACACCGAAGATACATGGATGACACCTTCATCGTTTGGACCGAAAGCTTGCAATCTCCGATCGAGGTCCATCGGAAATTCAACAGTCGCCACCCTCCGTCCGACCGTGTCTAGAGTACGCCAACGCCTCCTTGTTAGACGCGGTGATGAGTATCCAGAAGGGTAAAATGCAGACCAGGTTATACAAGAAACCCACGGACCACCGTACGTACGTGCACAGAACCAGCAGTCCCCCGAAACACGCCGACAAAGCTGTGATATACAGCCAAGCCCTCCGATACCCGTGACTTTGCACTGAGGAGCACACCGGGGTCGCGCCTCGCCGACCTCATCGCCAGAAGCAAACTTCCCCGGGCCCAGAGCGCGCCCAGGGGACGCAGCCGTGCAGGACAAGACATGCACCCCCCTCACCCCTTCCCCTTCTGACCTCACGGGGGGAGCTGATGCGTGTGCGGTCCCACCGCGTGACGCACTCCTCCTCCTCCGCGTCCCCCACCCCGCCGGCTTGCAGGCGCGCCTCCGACTCGGCCAGGGCCTTGTGGCGGGCGGCCGGGTCCGCCGAGCTCAAGCCTTGAACCAGACGGGCTGCAAACGGCAAAGAGAACAAGGCGCCGGCTGCAGCGGGAGCGGGGCGCACCGGGGGGCACCGGGGGGGGCGCAGGATCGGGCCCGGGGGTGCTTACTGACGTCATCCACGCGGCGCAGGAAGCGCTGGACGTCCCGCTCCTCGCGCCTCATGGCCGGGCCGCGCCGAGTCCCGCGGTCGCCACGGCAACCGACGCCGCAACGCCCCGCCCGGCCACCGTCCGACCCCGCGGCCAATAGCGGCCCAGCAGGGGCGGGGCTCTGAGCGGACGGGGCAGGAAGGGCGGAAGGCGCGGAGGTCACGGGATCAGCCAATGGGAACGCAGGGCGAGGCTGCGGCCAGCCAATCCGGAGCGGCGCGGGGCGCTTCGGGGGCAACAACAGGAGTAGAGCGTGGACGCACGTGTGTGTGCGCGCGCACGTGTCTGTGTGTATAGACACGTGTGTGTGGACATCTATAGATCTAATATATGCAGAGCTATATCGAGATTAGAGATCTAGATCTACATACAGTGGGGCCAACTCAGCAAAAATTTGAATTTTCAGTAATTCAGCAGCTCTGTAACTCAACATCTACTCTATGTATCTACTCTGCATACAGTAGCTCTAGATCTATACTATATAGAGAGACACATATTCATAGATAGAGCAGTGGTGTTTCATTTAAATCACAGAGTACCGGCCCAGGGGGTCCGGCCGGTCTTCCAGGGCATCTCTGTTGGATACTAAAAGAGACCGCCTGCTATTTCCTGCAACACAGATTGCCCCAATATTTTAGTCTAACCTTCTCCTCTCCCCACGGCCTTCAGCGACAGGCAGGTGCCTGTTGGTGCAACGCACGCTCTGCTCGTGAACCGAGCAGGCGTTCGGGGACCTCCTGGGGCAGAAAGCGCTGCAGAAAAATGTCCAGTGTATTATTATTTCCGAAGCAGAAAGGTTTGTATCGGACTGGAAGTGCGCTGATTGCAGGCAAACACAGGATTAGCTGTTCTAGCGTGAAAGCGGCGTCCAACCGCCTCCTAGAGATCTCGGCCCAGACGAATGTCTGTCTCCGCCAGACGAGCGGCAAAACCATGCGAGCCCCACGCTTCAGTGGGCTTGGAGGTGATGGCTTCATTTGCTTGCATGGAGCAGTAATTGATGCCTAGCACAGGGCAATGATGAGTTTCATCCTGATTTACTACTTTTGTCACACACAAAAAAAATAAAGGGTGGGGGGAAATCACTTCCAAAAACTTCTGCTTTGACAGAGAGAGCTCATTATGGTCAAGTGACTTTGGCTGCAATACGTGAGCGGCAGAGGCGGGGGCGGACTCTGCAGAATTTGCACGCCTGGCTTCCCAAACGCTTCCTGTGGGCCTGTATTCTTATCCACACGCTGCAGTGATAAATGGGGCCGACTCAGCAAAAATTTGAATTTTCAGTAATTCAGCAGCTCCGCATAATACCACCTTCCCTTGTGCCCTGGGATTTCTCTCCCCTCCTGCCACACACGCCATCCATCTAGTGCCCACTACGCTGCGCGCAGCCCAAACAGCTTTCCTTCTGGGCCCCCAGAGCGGTCCCACAGTCCAGGCGGGTGGGACGGTGGGTCATGGCATGGTCTGCCGTCCCCAGGAGAGCCGGGATGGTGCAACGGCTGTCTGTGCTGTGGACTGGTTCTCTCTCTCTGCTAACCGGCACCAGTAGGAGGGCCTCCAGCTGAGTTGGCCCAGCCCATCTGGGTGACCATCACCCCTGCTACGAGGTAGCTACGGCCGTCTGCCCTCGGCAGGTGCTTAGAAGACTTCAGCCCCATGCAGAAGGGGAGTCTCCCGGATTGCTTTCGTCCTGGTTTTGTCGTGCAACCCCACTGCAGCGAATACAGAGGCCAGATCAAACCTGCGTCTGCTCTGCTGTCCCCAGTTGTACCACGTTCCAGTCACTCACGTCCTGCACCCGCCGGGTCTGCCCCTGCACCTGTCACCATCTCCGACTCCCTGCAGTGCCGATCTTCATCCAACACTGGCAGCATCCCTTTCCTCCGAGTCCTGGGCGGTCCATCCTCCTGAGATCAGCATCCTCTCTGCAAGCAGGGTGAGAAGCCTCCTCGGCTGTACAGAAACAGAACATGGCAATGTCCCCTGATGTACCCGGGAATGTGCCCAGACATCAACCATTGCCTGCAGAAACAGCCCTGCCTGAGCTCCCAGGCACTAACTATTCTTCATCCCCTGAATGTGAAAACATGCCATGCTCCCTGCGCACTGCATGCCAGCATCACGCGTGTGGAGGAGAATCAGCCCTCCAGAGAGCTTCATTTGCCGTCAGCAGCAAAATATGTGCTGAAATCAGAGCACTGGGCATGGGGTTGGTGCCACATGTATTATGGAAAGGAACTGGCCAGCACCAGACCTAGTTTTTCTTTTCTTTTTTTGCAAAAAATATTTATTTCTGTATATATAAATATCTATCTATTGATATCTATCTATCGATATCGATCGATATTGATATCGATCGATATCAATAGATAGGGATAGGGATAAAACTCCATCTCCAACACTACCCAGTGGCCCCTGTGGTTCACTTGGCAGCTCAAAGCACACTAAAAACCTGCTCCATAGTTCACACCACATATCCGTGCACCCATCTCCATACCCGTACCCTTACCTGCTGCCCTCCTCAAAAGACCTGCTCCTGAAAAAGTCTATGCAAGACCCCCTCCACCAGAAGAGGCCTGCCGTTTCTTTCCTGTCATCCTCTTCTGTCTTCCTCTAGTACCACCAGTCCATATCGCTTAGTCCCATTTTAATGGGGTCTGAGTGCCAGCACCAGGCCTGGTGAGAACAAAGCTTTTGTTACGCATGATCCCAAGGCTCCTGGCCAGAGGGGAGCTGACGTGACCGCCCATCCTGGAAAGACAGGCGACAGCATCCAGCTACAGATGCTTCTCATGGTGCCCCAAAGCTTCCCAAGAACAAAACACCAGCCCTGGAGCTCAGGTTTGGGATGCACAACGCTGCTGCAAAGCCTGTTCTCAGAGCAAACCCCACAAGCACCAAGCCCCCGTTACCGTATGGCTAATCTCAGCCCAGCAGCGGGGAAAGCAGCAGTCGTTTTCAGGAGAAACCCCGTGGTGGCTTTGCTTGGTCTCAGCAGAAGACAGGGGTCCTGCAGGAGGGCCCCCGCTGCCTGCCTCTTCCAAGGACGCGTCTCGGGGAAGGCAGAGCTCTTTCTGCTTGCTGTTGCAGAGCAGACTGTAGCCAAGCCCCCAGACTCACAAGACTGCTCCTTTCCCTTGCAAGACTTCCCCCGAGTGCTGCAGTGTGGTCCACGCTGGGTTTCCCCTGCTTTTTAGCTCCCCTCACATACGACACCACCTCGGTCTTCCTAAAAGCCTCCAGCCAGGATTCCTCAACCGCCTGGTTCAGTGCTTAACCCCCTGGCTGGAAAAAAACTTTCCCCAGCATCTACTCCAGGTCTCCCTTGCTGCACGTGAAAGGGCAAGGAGCCATCTCCTTTAGCTGGGCAAGAGGAAGGCTGCATGATTTCAGCGCCTGGACCTTACAACTGACACCAGCAAAGGGTGGCAAGAGAAACTGAGGCACAGCGATGGAGGAGCATTGGCCAAGATCTGACCACAGGGCAACGACAGAGACGGGAATACAGCCCCAGGTCCCCCAAGGCCCGGTTTGATGTCTGTCACTGGGGCACATCGCCCCACAGTCTGGAAAGGGGGTCTCCTGGGGGAGACACAGGAGGAGCCGGCTCTGTTGCAGGGACAGCTGAGCCCTTGGCCTGGGCCAGACATCAGCATTAACACCAGCCTCCGGCAGACCTGAGCCCATCAGCTCTGATCACCCGCTTCCCCGTTAAGCACGAAGCCAAGTCGCATCCGTCCTTCCCGGGATGCTGCAGCTGTGGAGATGGGCTAAGGCTGCTCTCTACCGACCCGAGAGCGCCACTGCGGCTAGCACACCGCTTGCTCACCCTCTTTAAGACCTGTGCCACATGCTCCTTTCTCCTCAAATACACAGGCAAGTATAAATAGTCTCTAAGGAGAAAATCCAGGCTTTATCTGCCACGTTCTTGGGACATGGACTGCATTGCAGACCCAATCCACAGTGCCTTCTGCTTACTGCTTATTGCATTGCACATCCAAATATCATATCCCGAATACCTCTCCAACCTGCAGGTCCTGTCTGGTCTCTTTGCTCGTCTTGGCTTGAAGATTCATAACCGCAAAAGGTCTGTGGGTGTGCATCTAGTGCGGGGGACGGGGACACCGTGCCTTGGAGAATGGAGCAGGCTGGGGCAGCAGGAGCAGAAGAGAAGCACCTGGGTAGAGAGCTTGCACCAGCACAGCCGGCCGTATGGGGTAGTCCAGTTGCATCCTGGGCTCTCACACCTCCGAGTCGATCTGGAACAACACCTGGACAACGGAGGCCATGATGGACCCCCCCTCCTCGTGCAGTGTCTGGCCTTAAACGTCCGCAGCAAGGTACTTCGTCTGCCCTAAGAGGGCACAGGGCTTGGGCGGGAAGCAGGGCTGCCCTGTGCTCCGGGAAGGACGAGCAGGGCAACAGGATCTGTTCCCGCAGTGAAAGTGAAGCACGGCCTCCCCGTGCGGACACAAGTGGGCCCCAGGTTCTGCTGGTGAGATGCACTCAGGAGCAGACACACGCCAGGGCTGAAGCCCGGGTCTACTATACTGGGAGCATGAGGTTGGGCACTGGGGAGCGGGAGCAGGGCTGCACCCTGAAAATCACCCCCAGGAGCACTGGGGAACCGAGTCTCCTGCAGGTGAGACAGCAGCCCTCGCATAAGGGGGTGGGTGGGTGGGCGAGAGGGGCACCAGCCCAAGCCCTGTTTAGAGGGGGCACCAGAAAGGCCCTTGCAGCATCAGAACAAGCCCTTTCAAGGCGCCATGATTCCCAATTATGTCTCTGAGCTGCAAAGAGCAGCAGCCAGGCTCCGGGAGCAGCTTGAGCCCGAGGAGGGGGCAGCAGACAGGGGGGTGGGCACGGAGGCAGGGGCTGTGCAAAGCTGGCACTGTCGGGGCCCTGCCCCACCACACCGCATGCGCTGCCCTAATGCCAGCCCGACCTGCCAGGGGCAGTGGCAGGGTTTTGATCTCCAAGGAGAGCCCAGAGCTGGGGCTTAGCGTCCACACCTGACGCTAGCATAGCCAGAGTCCAGCCAGGATGCATTGCAAGGGGGCATGGGCAGCAGAGGCTGAACCAGGGAGAGGCGAGGTGGAAAACTGGCCTCCAGCACCTGCCTCGGGCACATCAATCTGCTCCGTGCTCCAGCTGGCAAAGGAGAGGGCATAGTCGCTGGCAACCCTCAGCCTTCACCAGGCCCCACCAGAGGCAAAGCCAAACCCCTGTGGGGCAGCCGCCCTGCCCTGGGCCGTGAGGCTGCTCCCACGGCTGCTCTGCCGGGCGTCACTGGGGAGGACGGGAGTCGCTGCGTTGGCACGGGGCCTTCTCAGCCCCCTTCGCCCAAGCATCCCAAAGCGCTCCATGTCCTCACTGACCAGCCAAGCAAAGCCCCACGCTTGCCCCCCAGGGTAGGAGCGTGATATAGGAAACACTTTGTTAGTGCCCGAAATGCAACCAGAGCTGGGGTGGAGCAGAGTCGCCGTGTCCCAGCACCCAGCCGCGCAATGTAGTGGCTTAGGGTAGGAAAAGGAGGTTGGGATGATGCAGTTGGGGTTGGTCCTGCTCTGAGCAGGGGTTGGACGAGATGTGACTTCCCAAGGTCTGTGATTCCAGCATCCAGCAGAACGTGCAGGGACTGCAATTAGCCCCCAGGGTTAAATCTATGAGAGCTAATTACCCTGGTTTTAAACCATGCCACTTTCTTGGGGATCCTGCTGGATGGCTGTACCCGTTTCCTCTTCCTGTACCAGGACCCATGGTGCTAAAGGACTGTAATTTTAAACCAAGCTCATCCAAGTGGAAAGTTACTGGGGTTTAGACCCCTTCTGCCAGTAAATGAGCAGACATGAAGGAGCTGCATCAAGGTGACACCCCCAAGAGGTTAATCTCCTACCCCGCACACTCCCTGTTTAACAGCGTATGCTGTCCACAGCCCATAGCTCATTTTACCTCCTTTCCCTGCCTTTGCGGGGGACCTGGGTCTGTGCTGAGTACAAACACCCACAGGATGGCAGCCTCTACCAGCATAACACCAGCATCCAGCCACACCTCTCCGGCAGCCTCATTTCAGCTCACCGCTATCCGCGAATGTGGCCTCTGCACTGGAGCCAAGGGATCGTCACTGTAATGAAGTCATTGACACCCAGGGAAGAGATTCCCCAGTGTTGCTCCATCACTCCCGTGCTTTGAACCCAGATGCAAGAAGTTTCCTGGGTGAAGCCTGGGCGTCCAGATCCCAGGGCCGGTCCCTCTCCCAGCACAGCTCTCCTGGACGGTCAGCAGCTCCGGGGAGGCAAAGCACAATGGACCTGCCAGCTGCCAAGTGCTCCAGGCCCAGCCCAGGGACACGGGCAGGCATCCAAGGATGACACCATGCCCACTTTTTACCTCCAGGCTATACCTCTCAGCCAAAACCCACCTTGCACGAAGGGTCCAGGAACTGCCCGTGACATTTTAATGTGCTCCAGCCAGCCAAGCTGGTGCATGGGGAGGTGCAGACGCCGAAGGGAGAAACTCCCCCATTGCAACCAGCAGCTCTTTCCAAACCAGTCTCCTCCACAATGTGCCCTGCCATTGCCCAGGGGGATTAATGAGACACGTCAGCAGCAAAGGAGCCGTGAGTGGTCGCAGTGCCAGGGTGTTTTTACTCTGGGGGCTGCAATGAGCAGGCAGGAGAGGTTGGCAGCTTGGCCGGTGCCCTGCAAGTGGCATCCTTGCTGAGCTCCCCCTTGCTCACCCAGTCCCGACTCCCAGGACACTTGGTGTCCGTGTCGAGTGCAGGGCACTAACAAGCAGCCCTTTCACTCCTCACAGCTGCACGCCGAGTGGGGCTGGGGTGGCAGCTAATTAGCTGTGTGAGGAGCCAGTGTTTGGGGACCAGCTTGGCAAAAATAGCAGGATGTGGCCAGGGCAGGCAAGCAGCTCGGAGCACCCTCCTTGCCTCATAGACCCAATGAAAATGAGGGTTGAAGGGAGCTCAGGAGGTCACATCCAGTCCAACCCCTGCTCCAAGCAGGACCAGCCCCAACTACATCATCCCAGCCAAGGCTTTGTCTAGCCGGGTCTTAAACACCTCCCAGGATGGAGAGTCCACCACCTCTCTGGGGAGCCTGGTCCAGCGCTTCACCACCCTCCTAATGAGAAAGTTTTTCGTAATATCCAACCTCAACCTCCTTTGTTGCACCTTGAGACCATTGCTCCTTATTCTTCTGAGAACAGTCCAGCTCCATCCTCTCTGGATCCAGCTGGAAGCCCGGCTGGGGACAAGACGGGGGCACCAGGAGCCGGCCTCGTGGTGCTCAGACACAACAGGCGCCAGCAAGACTTCTGCTCCACGGAGCCGAGAGCCCAGCTGTCATGAGGAAGGGGTTGCAGGGTGGGGACCAGAGAAAAGCAACAATTAGAAATAGAGATGGTGAAAAGTGCAACAGGAAGAGCCCAGGGTGGAGTCCTGGGTTTGCAGATTCTGCAAGCAGCGCGTTGCGTTAGCATTTCATGTAAAATTACAGCTGGGAGGGAAGGAAAATGCAAAGCCTGCGTCCATCATCCCTGCCTGCCTGGCTTGTGTTCCAGCCCGTCCTTTCCTCCGTCTCCATGAACGGCAGGTGCCCTGCGGCCAGGCCGTGCGTGTCTGTAAGGCCCGGTGCAATGAAGACTAGTCTTGGCTGGGGAGTCTGCACCGCAGTGGGATATAAAATCAATGTCCCTGATGCCAATGCCGCTCGCAAGTCCTGCAGGGCTTGGGCCTGCTGCTTTTCCACCTTGCTGTCCAGCCTGGCTCTCAACCTCCACGGCCGCATCAGGAAATCACTGCCATCCGCCGTAACTCGTGACCTTTCTGAGTGATAGCTCTCTTCAATTCTTAATGAGCTTCGATTTCAATTTACTCCTGTTCAGCACGCTTGTTCTCCTGACGCCTTCTCTTTCACTCTAATTGCTTTTTTTATTATAATTACACCAAATTGAGAAATGTGGCCCCGGTTCTAGCAGGATCTGGTGATGACGATGATTATAATGATTGTTACTTAATGAAGATTAAACCTGCAATGTTTAGGAGCTTGGCATTGCTTGAGCCTCCTCACCACCAAGGCTGTGCTTATGTGCTCTGGGGACTTGGGCACTGCAAGTTTGGGGCCTTTGGGCAGGGCTGGATTTTGCTTTGGGATTTTTATTTTATCAGCTAAGCTTGCAACGGAAGCAGCTTTGTTCGGCACCGGACCCTGGCCTGTGAGGGGCTGAAGATTGAACGGGAACAGCCAGGGGAAACATGCTTCGTAGCACAATACTCACGTTGCAGGGTCCCCCGAGTGCTCAAACTAGGGTGGGATCACGCGATCGCTTCTGAGACATGATCCTCTGAAGGGAAGGCAGCTTTTCAGAACAGGGTGAAAGTCCTGAAGGGATCCAGCCATCCGCATGTCTTACAAGGAGCCAAGATTTCCTTGCTAGCCGCAGCAAATGGCATGGAAACGCGGAGGCGCAGATCTATCCATTGGTCTTCTCTAGTCCTGGGCGCGCAAACCACTCCGCAGCACATCACACCCGCCGTCAGCGGCAGGTGAGACGATCGTGTCAAAACTGGGAAACGACCTTCGCTTCTCAGAGCCGTGCAGCAAGGACGGTCCCCGACCTGATGGTATTAAGATGAACTGGTGAATACACTCCTCTCCCCTGAAAGATGTCACTGGCAAAGTATTATACCTGCTCTTTGCCTTTTGATTAAAGCCGATTCTTAGGCTCTCCTCCTGTATTTCCAGTGGCCATGTGCTGTGAGCTCTCAATTTGGCTTGTCACGTTCCTGAATTGTTTCAGCTTTAAAGCTTAATTTTATGCAAATTTCCCCTTGCAGGAATGAAAATGACTCACAGTTGCATCAACCGGTGATTTATCAGCAGGGTCCTCCAGTCTCGTTAAAGAGCACCGTTCGTCTCCCAGGAGTTTAGCCGTGGGGTGTTGCTCTTCTTCCCTCCTGCTGCAGCTGAGAGGGGGATGGAGACACCGCTTGCGAGCTCCAAATCCTGGGCCGTGGATTTTGGATGCAGAGCAGAGCGGGAGCACGAAGCAGGCAGAGTTGAAACACCTGGCCCAGAGCATGGACAGAGCACCGGGATGGACAGCCCTGTGTCCTAGACTGTATCCATAGGCAAGGAACCGCACGGCCATGCCTCACCGCCTCCACTTCCTCCCCCGAGGACTGAACGGAGACCTGGACAGTCCTGTCGCACGAGGTGTTTGTATTTCCTGATCCAGAGTCTGAAATGCAGCCAAAACGCAGAGGGCCCAAAGGAAAGCGCCCTGTCTTCGCTGCAAACAGCAGACAGGCACCCACAACCGCAGAATCCAGTGAGCACCTGGACGTCAACCCACGGTCAGATCCCATCCTGTCTGATCTCACCCTAAACACCGCAGCATCTGAGGACCAGATTTTTAAAGTCAGTTATGCATTCAGATCCAGCTGACTTCAATATGGACCGGGTGCCTACACACCTTGGAAAATCTGGCTCCCAGTGTCTTGTAAAGTAATCCCTGTAAGTGTAGCCCCTATCAGGAAATTTGGCACCTGAATCTAAGTGCATGAAGAATAAGAAGACAAGGTTCTTTGGGTGAATCTGATATCTTTTATGAGACCAACTTAAATAGTTGGAAAACAATTATTAAGCAATAATTGTTTTCCAATTACTTAAGTTGGTCTAATAAAAAATATCAGATTCACCCAAAGAACCTTGTCTGCCTGTGTCCTTAGACCAACATGGCTACAACCTAAACCCCTGGAGAACAAGAATAAACTCCGCAAGGAGTTTCCACCTCTCTCCACCGCAGCGTGAGAAGTGACTCGCCCTTCGGTCAACCCCGAAACGCGAGGAGAATTGCAAGGGATCCACGTAGCCAACATGGCATTCACAGCAGGGCAGCTGTGGCATCAACATAAGGACTTAAAAAACTGCCATGGCAGGGAGGATTCAAGGCTGATGAACGACTGGAGAAAATACAAAAATCTAGCAAGGAGTTTTTCGGTCCTATTTGTCATTGAACACAGGGAGAGAAAACTCATCACTCTAACACGCTGACATGTGCTCTGCAGTAACAGTAAATTAGGGCAGGCATCCCAGGCACCTCAATTAATCTCTGAGAGAAGAGGAACGGCGATGGGAGCTCCCCACAGTTCATTAAGACACTGCAGCAGGAAACAAACCCAGCACCAGGGAAGTGCCCCATCCATCGCGAGGCACTGCCGGGTGACTCCCAGGACACGATTCAGGAAACGACTTCCTCACACTGGTTGACACAAACACCAGAGACTGGCTTAAGGAGCGGGATTGTGCTTTATCCATCTTGGACAGAGCTCTGTTGCCCTTCTTCTGTCTAATGCGGCTTTTTTGTCTGTGTTTTGCTTTGTTGTTTTTCAACCCAATGGAAACTTTTGCTCAAAGAAAGGCAAGGGGAAGGAAAAATGCCTGAACTCGAGGCCTAAGATGTGATTCTGGACTGCTGTAGGCTGTTGGCTTTTTGAGAGCAGGAACAGGCGCCTGGGAAAGAAATCCAGGCTTCAGCACCGAAATAGCCAGTGAAGCAAGTGCAGGAGAAAAGGCCGTTCTCCCGGGAGGGTGAGCAGAGTACGGCCAAACTCTTGGCTGTTGCATTCTTGTGTGCGAACAACTTGCATCCAGTTACTGATACAAATCAGATTTCTAATTTCTTCTCCTCGTGTCCCACAAGAGCAGGGCTAGGAACTGAATTAAATCTCGTTAACTTCATCTCGCACATTAATCAAAGCGCTTTTGACAAGCTAAATGAGGGCCTGGTTTCCATAGGAAGCATTGTGTTGGCAGCGGCTCCACGGCGCTGTTCGTCTGAGCCTGTCCGGAGCGATGAGATGTAGGAGAATGGAGTTAACTTCACCCACAGGAAAGTGGATGGGAGAGCCGTGCACAATGGGGCTGCTTTCCCTGTCATCCATCATACTCAGATCAGACTCTGACAGATCCAACTGCAGCGCTCGCTCCTGGGAGATGCTAACTTGCGACTCAAGACGCCACTCAAAGCCAGCGCACGTGGAGGTGTGCACATGATCGGTGAGCTGGCTTGTGCCCGTTTCAGCTCACCTGAAACCCAGACATCCTGAATTCACTCTGGGAAATGCTGGGTGGAAACGAGCATTTCCACACCAGGTACCTCCGGAGCAGTTTCCGGCTGGAGAGAAAGAACAAGTGTTAAAAATATATCTTTTGTGGCGGGCTTTGTGCGGATGCCTAAGGGCCCCTGGTTTGGAAGAGAAGGCTGGGCAGAACAGCTGGTCCATCTCGTAGGAGTTGCTTCTCCCAGACGGTGGATCCATATAAAAAATTAACCCCCCCACAAAAAAGACTACATCCCTCCCTGCATCTCTCAGCTCCTGCGTCCTACCTACTTTTTGTGGAGTATCTCCACTGATGCCACCGGTTAAGTGATGTAACATGGCCAACTGCAGCAAAGCGGCAGCAGACGGCACTTACTGAAGTCCATGGGGTCTCACCAGTGATGAACTGGGTTTGTGGCCTATTCTTCAACTAATGTTTAAACAAGACAATGCTGGTCAAGACAACTAGGCCAGAAACTGGCTACCAGAAGGTCCAACTTAGCTGGACCTGGGCTGTGGTTCCTCAGCTGTTTCAGCCGCAGTGGCCAGACGCAGGGTGACTTGTTTTCAGCGTGTATGGAAAGGTCGTGCCATTTGGGGTCGTGTCCCAGTCCCGTCACGGCACTCTTGGCTGCCTCAAAGTCCCTGCAGTGTTTCCCCAGGCTCAGCACCACATCGTCCGTCAGTGCGAGCTACACCCGACATCCAGCTGTGCCCCTTCCGCTGCCCTGGACATTCCAGCGCCGTCGCCTGGAGCCAGCGTTAGTGTTGCACCCTCCAACACCTTTTTTGGCAAGCGTCGCACAAAGAAGCCCTGCACCCTCCTCCTGTGCCACTTGGATCCCCCTCCCCTGCCCAACCTGCTGCTCTGCTTTCTGCTCCCTCCCTCGTTTGTCATGTGCCGCACACAGAGGCTGCCCAGACCACCCCTGCTCTAACACATGCAGGGACTCTTACAAACACTGAGCTCTCAACTTTGCGGTCTGTGGTTTAAACACGTGACTTTAAATCATAGGCTTGTGTTCCCAAGGCAAGGCCAGTGCAGGGTGGTGGGAATTCTCACTTCTGTGTCTAACGGGCTTTTAGACGTGGAGCTCTTTAGTCCCTGCAAACTTGCCCTTGCTCCAGCCCTGACAATTCTTTGTATAATCTGCAGTTGTCTGACCCTGAAATATTTTCCAAGTAACCATTCAGGCCTTTCACAGGCTTCCAGTGTCTCATCGGGAACCCTTGGCTTGCGAGCGATGCAACGCACAAGAGAGTCGCTGATTAGAAGCAGGGATTTTTCTTTACCGCCTTTGAGTTTTTGGGCCAAAGCATTTGCATCTTTCGATCTGGCACGGGGCCCCTGGGAGAGGGCACGTGTCCAGGGTCTGCAAGTCCCCCCAGGAAACCTGCTTTCCTTCATTTCCACTTGCACTCAGTGAAGAGGCCTGCTCTGCTGCTGCTTTCCAAGGGGATCCCACCTTAATGACAACTATCACCTTCTTAAAGCAGAGGGGAGTTTGCAGGGTTAGGAAATGCTACATGCTGGGACCATTTGGGGAACATGCTTGTACCCAACTCATGAATCGTGGCTGTTGAATGCCTCGGTTGATACGTGCTCAGCCCCATCTCCACAGCCAGCCCGGACACCCGGCTGAACTTCAGGGCACAGGCTTCAATCTGCTGCCCGGTCAGACCCTCTGCACAGCGTGCTTGGGACTCACCTGGGCGTGCGGGGGACATCCTCCAGCAGCAATCCCATCACTTCCTTCTTCTGACCCTTCTGCAACACGCTTCTTGTCTCTACTGCCTATAATTAGAGAGACAAGTAGCGGGCCGACCAATTCCTAGAAGGGCTCTGCTCGGGGAACAGGTCTGGTCTGAACAACCAGCCAAGGGATGATGTGGCTTGGTCTGGTTGAGGATGACCCTGACCTTAAATATCAGTGTAGACCTGCCCATCAGAACCCCAGTTCCTGGGAGCTCAGAGACAAAAGAAACTCAGGCTAAAGAGAGGAGCATGCTTTCCCAGCAAAGGGGCCACTTCACTTGTAGGAGCAGCCAAGAAAGGTGAGGGGCACAGAGAGGGACTCCAGAGCTGGGAAGAGGTGCCACGTCCAGGAGCACGGATCCCAGACTCCTTTAAGGTCTCTGGCGTAAACTCACAGAAGGCCTGAAGGGTGAGCAAACTGAGGCAGGGGCATGTAGACAGGTGCACCTTATTTTGTCCTGACCTGTGGAGTTTTGGCCAGCTGAAATAAAGAGTGGCTGGGTTTTGGTACCCATACGAAGTCTGTGTGCCTGCATATGCCATGTCCCTGGAGAGGCGCATTATGAACCTGAGTGTGCTATGCAGCCTGCTTCCCTTTTTAAATGGGCTTTAGGACCAAAGGGCCTCCCAGCAATGCCATCTCAGCACGTCAGAGCAGGGTTCGGATTTGTACAGGCACCAACTGGTCCCGTGGCAGAAGGAAAGTGTGCGGCACGCACATCCACAGGACACCTAGTATCACTCTTGCTCCCGCTCCATCTGGAAGGTATGTGCAGTTGTCAGACCCACTAACAGCTTTCCCACCTAAGATCCTGATTCAAGGAGACTTAAGGACACATTTAACTTCATGCACCAAAGACTTTGCATTAACTTCAAGGGGGTTAACTCAGTGGAAGGAACTGCACGTGCAAGCGTTTCTGGGAGCAGGGGTTTTTTCACACCATGAAAAGACTGGACTTCAAGCACGGGCTTTTTTTTTTTTTTTTTTTTTTTGTAATTTTTATTTGAACACAAGTATTCTGACAGAATGCAAAGTCAAAATTCTCAGTTAGTATCAGTATTTACACTGGTGAGAATGGAAACAAAGGTGGTATCCATGTTCCACTTGGTAAAAAGGTTTTTGTTTTTCTTATAACAAGATAGAAGGCCCCCAAAAGTAGGGAATGGTGGGTAGGGATGTCAATGGAGGGTCTGAGAACCACTATCAAAACAGCCTAGTGCGAAAACCCGGGGTCTGAAGGCTCCATACAAAAGTGTGAAAATAAAACTCCACTCTAAAAGCTGAACAGTTTGATGCACTATTGTCTCATTACCTTACGTATGGTGCAACGTGAAATGCAATCACTCCTCTACTAGAAGCTGATCAGTCTGAGTGGCTATATAGATATATATGTACGGGCTGGATACATATATAAATATACACAGCGTAGACGGCGTCAAGTTGGTCCCTCTTCAAAGGATGAAATAAAAAACAATGAAGCCTAAGCTATTTTCGTTCAGAAAAGCAGAACATTTCTAAATTAAAATGACTTATTCTCTAGTAAAGGAGAAGCATAAACATGTGTTCACCAGTCAGTCTCTACGTACTGGTCACTGAGCAACGCCAGGAAGATTATAGACAGAGGCAGGATGGTCTCTGTTACTCATCTTCAGGTAACCACAGGGTGTGCCGGTGCCTAGAAACGACGGGCACCCCTTGAATCTCGCCTCTCGGCCCGCACAAGGCAGCAGGGCTCTTTCGATTCAGGTTCCCGGTTTGAGACAAATGTCAATTTAGGTGACAGCATTAAACTCCGAATCCTTGTCAAACAGACGCGGACCCGTTTCAAGAGGATTCGAATCGTGCAGCATTTGCCTCCTAAGAGCTGCTCAGCGATCCAGGGGTAATAACTTATGAGGTATAGAACAGAGTTGGCAAAGCAAGTCAAAGCCGTCAACAACGTCACACAAGGGATGAACCGATGCTCTCGGTAACCGGTATGAACTGAGGTACGCACTATCCTCCAACCCACGGCCAGGCGGGCTCCTCCTCGCTACAAGCTAAGGTGGCCGTTCACACCACAATTTGAGACATTGATTTGATTTTTTTTTAAGTTTCCTTCGGTCCCCCGCACCCAACTTGCCCCTCAATCATGCCCACGCTGCTCTGATGGGTATAAGCGAGGGGCGTGCTTGCCGCGGGGGCACTAGTCAAAGACCCATCCACTCCGGGTGGCATGTTAAGGACGCATGTGTGTGTATGTGCCTATATATATACAGTTAGCCTCCATTTCCATCCCCAGGAGCTGAGGAAAAAAATGCAAAAAACCCCACATTTAGCAAATGACAAGACCATTATTGTTCACAGTTTGAAATGATAATCTAGCGATGCCACTGTTAAAGACTGCATAATTATAAGAGTACACTGAAGAGCGTGGTTCAATGTAGCTGAGCCAGACTGCAGTCTCCTCACCCAAAGTCGTCTTTCCTTTCGTTCACTGCCTTAGCGCAAAGGAATGTTTGCCGTAGTCAGGTTTGCTTGTTCGTTTTTATTCTCGTTTAAAGGCTTCTGCTCCTCATAAGAGTTATTCTCTTTATTTATTTGTTTTCCTGAATAAATTTTTTTCCTTTCATCTGAACTATCCGCTACACCTTCCACATCCAAACTATGTTGAAGTTTTTTTTTTTTTAATTTTATTTTCATTATTTCAATACTATGACAAAAAACACGTTTCACACTAAAATAGTCACGCACCCACAGTGCACAAGCTTGTAGATCTAAAGTAGAATGGGAAAAGAAAAGGAAAAACCAACCGGGGAAGAAAAAAAAAAATAAAGTCAAATCAAAGCCCCAAACAAAAAACCGAAACGAAACAAACAAACGATAAAAAAGAATCAAAGAGGAGCGTTTCTATACAAAGGGCTGGTCTCCCTCCGCGCACCCCCACTTTCCTCCCGCCCGGTGCCCGGCCCCGCACCCTCCACCGCGCCCGGCAATCTGTGCGGAGCGGTCCTCAACAGCAGTCGTCGCTCGTGCTGCTTTGGGATGGACTGTGCCCCTCCGCACAACCCGTGTACCTCTTTCCGCCTCCTTCAGGAGACGGGCTCCAAAGGCCACCGAAGTCCACGGGAGCTTTCCCGTCGGTTATAGCGCTATCACCCCTCAAATGACGACATTCATTTCCTGAAGTGCATAAACTCTTTCCTTTTAGATCTAGCTTTCTAGGCTAAAAGAAAGTAAGAATTATTTATCGTTTTTCAAAGGGGGGGGGGGGGGGGGGATTGAGATGTTCAAACAGCATTCACTGAAACCAGACCAGCCCTGACTGTACAACCTCCCTTGTGCTTGTCAAAGCTTTGGGAGGGTACCGAGGAAGGAACAGGGGAGAATGTCTTAGAAAAGCAGAGATTATATTTCTCTTATGCAGTCAGGCCCCAGCCTAGCAAAGGCCTTAAGCTCACGATTGGCTTTAAGCACCTCTGTTCTTAACAACTCCTATGCTTAAAGATAAGCATGAGCAAAGGCAATGCTAGGTAAGTGCCTTAATTTGGTGGGAAGTGGGACACCCACAGAAAGTAAAATCAAATGGCATTACTGTTCTTCTTACTCCAGTAAGAAATAATAATAATAATAATAATTATTAAAAAATGATAAAGGGGAAACAACTACTGTAAACATCCATATTTAAAACTGTCTCCCTTTGCAAAGCAAGCATGCTACTAACCTAGTATCTATAGTGTATTTACTTTAAAAAAAAAGGCAGCTATTTTACACGTACATTTAAACACAACAAAAGTTAAAAAAAAATATCTGTCAATTGTAAACACTGGAAAGAACAAAAGTTGGCAAAAAAAAAAAAAAAGAAAAAAGAAAATTAAAATGAAAGAAATGTAGAAGTCTGAATACTGCAAATTGAAATATATCCCCGAAGCTGCAATTTTGGCATTCTTCCTAACGTAACAACAACAACCCAAATAAACGCTTAAGTTGGAGAACAGGATTCAGTCACAAAGGGCAAGAGACACTTTGCATACTGAACAAATACAAAGTGAACAGAAATTATAACTTACTCATGAGGATTTACATATTTCAAACTCGACTGAAAAGTATAAAAATAAATTGTGGACTTTGTTCATTCAGTACCAGCTGCACGTGACAGAACAGCCGTCTCATCTGTTAGACGAACAGAAAGGACGGGGAATTTCTCCCCTCCTGAATCTACTTGGTTTTGAGCTTCCTAACCAGTTTGCAATTGGTATCTGTAACTTTGTTTGCTCAACTATGTGCAGGGCCAGCTGAGCCCCGATTTGGTTGTGGGTTTAAACCTTTAACCTTTTTTTCTTTTTTAAAACATAATTCTTTTTTTTCTCCTTAAAAGCAAGTGCACAACAAATAGAACTTTTCTACAAACCTACAAAAAAAATAAAATAAAATAAAAAAGAGATTCCCCCATTTATGCATTTTCTGTTTTGTTTGTCTGTTGTTTTTTCTTAAAAAAAGGCAAAAGACACTAGAGGAATGAGATGTGTATTGTGGTTTGTGTTTAAATGCTCAGGTGAAGTTGTTCTGTCATTTGTTACTTTCCTCTCGCCGATCATGCTTTGCTCTCGTTCTCATTTGTTTGTGTGGCTTCGTTGGGGACCGTCTTGACTTCTGCTGGAGGTGTCTTTGTTTCTGTTGCTTGCACTTCGGATTTTTCTTCTACAGGGGTTTTCCTGTGGGGGAAACACCAACATGACAGTGGTTAGAGACAAGTCCTCAACTGGCTCCGCTGCTTTTCCAACGGGATGTGCTAGCATTAAGGAAGGACCCGCTCCTCGATCGCTTGACGGTCAGCGCTTCTATACCAAGCGCTGCCCTGCCCTCGAGCAGCTGGACTGGTGTTGGGGGAACTTCCTAAAAACCCTATTCCACCCTGGATAAAGTATTTGTTTGACTTTGTTCCTGCCCCTTTTTCACTCTGCTTCCATGCATGTCCTATGGGACAAAGCTGATGGCAGCAGTGTTCATAGGAAAAGCTCATTTGAAGTAGATGCCAGAGGATATTTATTCATGGAGAGCAAAATCGAGACCAGGAGCATGCAGCTGGGAAATTAATTTGACACCACTCAATCAAGGAATGGCAATGACACCATGTGACCAAAGCATCCAATCAAAGCACATCGGGTTTTGGGGGTTTTTATAGGAGGAGAGGGCCCCTCTTCTTGCAAAAAATATTTTAAGTCCCAGAATTGAGTGGTAGGTTGGAAAAAAAAAAAAAAGGGGAGGGCTTTGGTCTAATTTATTCTCCCAACTCTAACTGGGCTGACGCCCTCCAAGCCAAGGCTGGGCTGAAACCCGCTGAGCTGTCACGGTGCAACCCAGTCGGATGGGGAGGGAAAAAATGGGTCCAGAAACCACTTTTCTTCCCTCCACCCTGTGGCCAGCCCAGGTTAGAGAAGCACTGGACTACCCCAAGTTAGAGCAGAAAGCGTGGTCCCCTAGGACTCTTCTGATGCAACGTGCTGCCTTCCAGCTCCACCGAAGGCCTGTCCCGAAACCTCCCCAGCACCCGTCCAGAAGCTGAAAAGACACGTCTTTTCCCCCAGCAGGGACCTGAGACGAGACCCATGGCCTGGCCCGCAGTCTGAGACATGCGCTTAAGTAACGGGGGATATTTGTGTTTCAAAGTGCCAGCTACGCTAGCTTTCTGCAGAGCCTCAGCTCCTTCCTTCACACTTCTCATGCTGAAACCTGCAACCAGGGATGCGTTTTCCTGCCACAACCCTCAAATTCAGCAAAACTAAATGCACCGTCTTCTACCCTCCCCGGGCCAGGGACATGCATACGTGAGAGGGAAGACACGGCACATGTTTCCACCGGTGTGAAGCCGCTGAGGCTTTTTAAAGTTGAATCAAGCAGGCCTAGAAGTCAACACCCCTAGCCAGAGATGGAAGCAATCTGCCTGGCTCACGCATTTCCAGCACATTGGTTGCCTCCCTGCAAGGATTTAGTGAGCAAGGAAGCCTGAGTTTATGGGACCGGCCTGGCAGCTGTGATGGGAATGGGGACGGTTGCAACATGAAACAGGTCCCCATGTTCCTCACCCCCCGCCCTGAGTCCAAGAGACAGGCTGTGAAATCACCCAGGAGGCAGCCCAGCCCAGCTTAAAAGATGCTCATGCCCACAATGAACCTTCCCAAGATGCTTTGGTCCCAGACTCTGGGGCACTCACGGGCTGGGCAGTGGGAGCAGACTGGGCATCTCCCTGCTCAGAGGCTCATTCTGCACGGTGCTGGCACAGCCACTTCTAGTAGCTGGCTGGCAAAGCATCATCTGGGCTGGTCCCAATTGCACAATTCTGGGAGCTGTGCTCTTGCTTTGGCTTGGGTTGGGAAGGAAGAGACAGGCCGTGGGCTCCGCTACGCAGCTGCAGGAGCCTCAGGACTGGACTGAACACTGCCCACCCCGATGGCACACCAGTGACATGACCCTGGAGGAGCAGCGCCATCGTCTTGCTTGTGCTGAGGGGGAACGGGTGGCCAAACGGTCCCAGGTGATGCCTGGTTTAGTCACGTCACCTGGAACCTGCCTCTACAACACATCTGAGCTGTAAAACTCCTTCGGCTCACTACAGTCCTGGCCCAACTGCCCTGAGGAGGGGGGATGGCACCCGAGTGGGAAGCCAGAAGGGTGTGCCGGAGCCAGGCAGGCGGCCGCACACGCTACGCCACGCAAGAGGAGAAGGGCCAGGCTTTCCAGCCAGCCCTCCACACTCCTCTGCTCTCAAGGGTCTGCCATGACTCCTGTCCAGCCCTCTGGCTCGGTGGACCAGGACCCCGGCTCTAGGCTAAGCAGGAATGGCTTAGGCTGTAGCAAAACGGCCTCGCTTTGCTCGCCTGCCTAGTGTGCAGTGTGGTATGAGCACAGCAGATGGGAGAGGACCCCTTCCTGGCATGAAACCCAGCCTGAACCCCTCACACCCTTTGTTGGGCGGGGGCTCTCTCCAAGTTCATCAGCCACAAAAGGCACAGGAAAGTCAAATGGACCTGCCTCAAACCGGATGTGCCAGAGACCCCTGGCACAGGCAGGCGCATCCTGGCCACCCTGCGCTAACTCCTGAGGGCTTCCAAAGACCCCCAACTATTCTCAGCTGACCTACAACGGGGCAGAGCTGCCAGGAAGCCTAACGAACAACAGTTTCACTAGAAATGCGCGGACGTCTTTTCCCCATGGATCAGGCACCGGCCTGCCTTGCCCCAACCACCCCTTTCCTACCCTCATTCTAGATCCCGAGAGTCAAGCCCCAGGACACAGGAGAGTTAGTTTGCTAGAGAAAGAATGGAGGTTAGTTGGGAGGACATCCAACGAGAACACAGCACAGCACCAATGCACAAGGAACACAGCACACAACCCACGGAAGATTAAAGGCAGCCATACTCGGTCTTTGCAGGCGCAGGCGGTACAGAGCTGTCTGCAGTGGAAGAAGCAAGCTCGCGAGCTTGCCCGCTAGCCACACTGGCAGGAGTAGCCGTGCCGAGAGCTGCAAAAACATCCTTTGCAAGGTCAATGTCTGGGGTCTTGAAGCTCCCTTCGTCCATTTTAAAGTCCTCATTCTGGGAGGGGTTTGTGGTGCTGCCTGAGGCAGCCTCGCTCTTCAGGTTGGGCGGGTTCTTGGCTGTCTCTGTTGGGCTCTTCACTGTGCTGGGCTGCACGGCTTCCTTCTCTGGGCTTTTGGTGCTGGCTGCCTCCTGCTTGGGCTCTGAAGAAGCTGGAGGGCTAGCAAGGTTTGCAGGGGCTGGGGTGGGAGGCTTGCTACTGGCTGCAGCCTTGGAGGCCTCGGACATGTTGGTGACAGTGCTGGGGCTGAGCACGGCCCCTTGGCTGGCCAGGACACTCGAAGACAAATTATTAGTGGCTGGAGTAGAAGTTGGGGTGTCGCTTAGGTCAACGAGGGGGGCAACTTTGGGGGCTGAGGTGGGTGGTGGCGAGGAAGCCGAGGCGGCCGCCCCCTTGGCTGGAGTGGCCTGGCTGGGAGACATGGAGTTGGAGTCGGGGATGGCTGTGGCTGGAAGGGCAATACTGGAAGTCAGAGTAGTGGTCTCGCTGGTGGGGCTGTTCTGAGCAGTGGCAAAGGTTTCGGTGATAGTGTCAGAGTTAGTAGTGACCGTGGTGACAGAAGGCAGCATGTCCTCAACAGTAGCTGCGGTGTCGGCTGGGTGCCTGTGAGGAGGACAGGAGTAGAAGAGAAATAGACAATGAAGCCGGTAAATGAGAGGGAGAGGAGGAGCAGAAGCACAGGACGGCGCGATGCAGAGCAGTGGTAGCGTGGCATGCGGTTACAGTGCGCACAGAGGACAGGGAAGCGAGAGAGGAGAGACCCTCCTGAGGTCAGAGGTGCAGCCAATATCTGGGGCCAAGCAGGGAGCTCAGGGAGCAGCGAGGAAGAGGAGGAAGAGCAGAGAGCAGCTGGCTCACAAGGACTTCTGTGCAAGCCTGAACCCAAACTATACCCTTCCTGTGCCCTCCAGAGGCTCCTCTCCTTCAGCCTGATCTTCCTCCAGCTCCCCACAAACTCCCCACGGGCACTCATCTCCCTCCCATTTGTGAGCCCATGAAGGGTCGCAGACACACCATGGAGATGGGGCCCAGGCAGTGGCTTGAATTCACCCCTCTGCCCATGGGCCCATATACATCTTCCCCTCCATGTCTGCCACACTCTTCCCCACAGACGGTACCTCAAATGCTTTCCAACAGTCGGCCTTACTAGTGGCTGGAGTAGAAGCTGGGGTGTCGCTTAAGTCAACGACGGGTGACAGCACAAGCTGTGCTTGCCCAGCTGTGATAGGACTGGGCATCGTTAACACAGGTTACTGAGTGAGAAACTTGAGCTCCTGACAGCACCACTGCAGGATTATTAATTGGGGGTAGCATCTGCAAGGGGTGCTAAGTGAATGAAAACTTCCATAAAACAACCCCGGAGAAGTGTGAGACTAGGGGCAGCACCTGTGGGTGCGCCAGTGCTGAAGCTCCTCTCCTTCCTTCAGCAGGCCTCAACTCCCAGGTGTCAGAGGACAGCCCCAGCCATTCCCCCAGGGCAGGGGACCATAAAGACCACCTGACTCACAGCCCAGTGGAGAAACACAAGAAATCCAAACTACTGCATCGACCCCTGACATGAGCCACACAGCGACCGCACGAAGCGGCTTGCTCTCCGACAGCGCCTGGTAAACTACAGCCTAGCTCACCCAACAGCTACGCCAATCGGAGCCCCTGGAAGGGCCGCATGGCTCTACCGCCGTACTCAGAAACACCTCTAACGGTCTCATGACTCGTGAGAACACAAACCATTTCCTCGCAGGTTTAATAACCAGATTAGAAAGACCGGCCAGTTCACTCCAAGCCAGCCTGGAGCTAATGTGGTACAAACCACCGGGCGCAGTTCAACTGATCTGTCCACTGCTATCCCGATGTGTGTCAGCAATCTCGCAGAGTCCCCCGTAATGCAGTGCTGGGAGCTGGACGGAACCGTGGGCTACGTACCCCGAAGACAGGGCACTGGGAACGGTTTAGGCAGGAATCAATGAGGCTGCTGAGTAAAACTCAGTAAACTGGGCTAACGTGGATGCACCGAACCAGGCAGGAATGGTTCAAGTTCTCCGGTGTGCACAGGGTTGGGAGGCAGCTCCCACAGCCCTCCTGTCCCGGGCTGCTGGCCGGGACCGCTGAATTCCCAACACCTGGCTCAAACTCCAGCCCAGGTGCAGAGCGCAGCTGCCCCGCTGCTCTCAGTGCCCACAGGCCCTTCCGCCCAGAGCGGCTGCACGCCAACAGGTCGTCACTGCTGTGGCCCTGACATGCATAGGGTGCTGCTCACGCACGAGGTGGCACCACCTGGGGATTCTTGCTCCAGATCCCTTGCCATGGGCAGGACTGTGCACTTGACCACACCCTGGAAGAGCCGGGCAGCTGGGGCATCTCTAAGGCACGGCACTTGGCTCTGCTCCCCCCCAGGTGCCATGCAGTGCACACGCGGGGCGGGCGGCAGGGGCTCCTCCCTGTGGCATGGCAGGGCGCATGTTCTGAGGTGTTACCTTTGCTCCTCTCTCCCCCCCCAGCCCCACTTTGTTACCTACGTGAGGGACCAGAGGATACGAGACAGCCGAAGGGGCCGCGCGCTAATCTCAACGTACTCTGGTTCTGTCAGCGGGGTGGTCTCATTGGGCTCCGTGTGTTTGCCCCCGTCGTGGTTGGGGGTCCGCTCTTCCTCGGTCCGCACCTCCACAATGGGCTCCTTGGACTCGTCTTTCCTGCAATGAGCAGACTGCAAGCCTGAGAACGTGAAGCCCAGCCTGCTGAGCACCCTCCCCTGGCACCTAGCAGCAGTGGCAACCCAGGTAGGACAGCGGTGGTCTGGAAAGCAGCACAGCCCTCCGCGCCCCTCCCTTTGCAGCAAACAAAGCAAAGGGGCCATTCTGGTTCCTGGCAGCAGTGAGTAAATTGCCCAAGACACCCCACAGCTTCCCCAGCTGGGAGACCTTCCTTCCCTGGGCAGTGCCCTCCCCAAGGAGGATGGAGCATCAGCATCTGCTCTCCAGACACCTCCTCCAGCTGAGCCGGGGCAGTGGGGAGTTTCCACGGCTGGACTCTGGGTAAGGCATGTGCCAGCTCTTTGCAACAGAAACAGGAAAGCCCAGAGGCAAACCCCTCCCGCAGAGCTGGTGCCTTCCAACTCAGTGCCTGCAGTGACCTCCTGCCCTCGGAGAAAGGCAGCATTAAAATGCAGTGGCTGGAGAATGGGGGCATGCATTTCCTAGGGAATGGACCATGGGCTCAAAGCTCTGCTGGGCAGGGAAGTCCCCCAGCAAGGCCGTGGTGGGGAATACGAGGCCACAGAGCAGATGCTGTCTCGTGGACGCTCGGCTACAGGGGGGACGGGGACTGGTGGTGGTTGCGGGGGTTACTCACGAGAAGGCGGCTTTGCCCTCCTCCATGTCTTTGCCCTTGGCTCCAGGGCCAGACTTGCCGCACAGGTTGACCGCGATGCACATCACCAGGCCACACTTGTTCAGGAAGTAGCAGGTGACATCCACAGCCACCAGGAGCAGCACGAAGATGACGATGAGGATGCCCACGATCGCAGCAGTCCCCAGGCCTGATGTGGGGCTGCTGCTGGCTTTAGAGACCAAAGGAAAAGGGAAGAAGGTGCCGTAGTTAAAACCAAGTTACCTTGCCCTCAAACAGAGCTGGGGCAGGGCTGCAGGACCGGGATGCCCAAGTGACTGTGCTCACCATCCCTGCACCAAGAACCCTAAGGACAACTGCCTCAGCTTCCACAGGAATAGATCCAGTGGGACTCACCCTGCCTCCCCTCTTTTCTGTGGCACAAAGGCCTGCAGAACAGGCTGCAGGGAACAATCCTGACCTAGGCAAGAGCCAATGGGCTCAAAAAAGACCCAGCGCTCTTCTCTGCTTTTGCAAAGCAAAGGCCTGGTCTGGGGTGCCAGGACACACAGCTGAAGCCTACGGATGCGGCCAGCAGCAGCACAAGGAGAGCCAGGGTCTGGAGCACGGCTCCATCTTGTTGGCTAGTGACCACAATGGGGTCCTAGCACTGGGTGACCTCACGCTGGACCAAAGGGGAACAGGACCCGACACCCAGCTGCCTGTCCCAGGAGACTTTAGCCCCAACAGGGCTGTCACCCACCCTCTGGGATTCAACAAGCCTGTCTATGCTGCTTCCATCATGCTCCCCAAGCCCTGCTGAAATACATGTCCCTGCCCCATGCTCCCTCTTCACGTGCCCCAAGGAGGCAGAGAAGGCCAGGGATATTTCCTGCCCCTTCCCCTCCCAGACAGCAGCTTGCAGCCTGCGTGGAAGGGGCAGTGGGCAGTGCCCCCAAGCACTCTCCTTGCCACTGCTCCACGTGCCGCGCTCAGAAACGAGGCGAGTGGGATGCAGCCCAGATGCACCCGCTGTCGCGTCAAGGGCGCCTGCTCCCAGCCAGACACCCTCACGCTTGGTGTCCTGGGCAGTCCTAACCTCCCTCTTACAAGCTGGCAGGCAGCGGGCAGGCAGCACTGGAGGAAGATGTTAGTGGGTGTGAAGGGTCCCGTGGAAGCTGGTTAGGATTGCTGGGGTGCAGACTGATGGAAGAACCAGACGTCCTAGGGAACGGCTCTCCCAGCTCCCTGCTTTAGCAGTCAGGGAGTTGTGGGGGGAGCTGCTAAACCGCAGTCAAGCATGGAGCAATGGAAGAACTGGGGGTGGCAGGCACACATGGGGCTGGGATTTCTGAAACCAATGGCTTTCTTTTGAGAAGAGGGGAAGGGGGGTACAGGGGCAGAGAGCAGCAGGGAGTGAGTCTGGAGCCTGCAGCAGGAACTGAGCTGATGGTGCAGCTGTCACCGGAGTGGGGGGTGCATCTGGGAGAGCGTGCAGAGACCTGGTGGCCACCTCTGAGGATCACAGGCATGGATGGGTGTCGGAGTCACACTCATGAATGGACACGTGAGTTCCCAAGATAACTTCGGCACCGTGTGCAGAGAACTCTTGTGCACTGACCTATGTCTGTGCAAGCAGAGCATGCACTGCCCCTTCTACACGCAAGTGTGCACACATGTGCATGCACCCTGTGCAAAATGAACTTTCAGCAACTCTAAGGATAAATGCATTAGAAGACGCTGAGGAGCTGAGCCACTGGGGCAATGGGGACACACGGGACATGCCCCCTTGGACCTGGCCTTGAAGGGTGCATCCTGGCTCAGCAAGTGCTTTCAGAGCAGGGCACAGGGGCACCGCAGTGTCAAAGAGGTGAATTCCACTCCCACAAAGCCACCCAAACCCCAGCATCTGCCACTCCGACGAAGCCTGCGCCCAGACACCCCTCCCCACACATTGCTGCTGCTCCAAACTCACACGGCACTTCTAAAAAGCCTCTTGCTCTCGCTGTTTTCTGCAGGCTTGCTCTTCCTGAGCTGAGAGATTTGCACTGGGCAGACCACTTTTGTGCAGCTGTTCGACATGCCCGTCCACTTCCAGAGCCCCCCACCCACCCGGACCCTGCTCTTAGCAAAGCAGCGCATGGCAGGCACTTACAACCGGTCACTGACCTTCCCAGAGCACTGGCTGGAGCAGGTCTGACAACCCACCAGCAGCATCTGGGTCTGTGCGTTTACATGAGGATGCAATGCTGGGGCCATCCAGCTTTTTTACTAGCCCTGAAGACTACATCCATTACCAGGAGCAAGCACTGCCAGGCAGGGTCCTCCCAGACTCTTGAACCAATATGCATCACCCCAACACCTGCAAGGCTTTTCTCTAGGGCCCAAAGGCACGGGTCCAGTTTTATTCCCACCCCCTTTGTTACTCAGGGTGGGGGCAGACCCTTCCCCATACGCCCTAATGAATCTCACCCCCCTGGCGAAGCCGCTGCATCCCCAGGGATCTGCAGAGACGCTCTCTCTGCTCAGCTCGGTCTAAAAGCTGCTGTAGGTGCCAGACTGACACTTACATCAGAAGTCCATTAAATGCTCTGCAGAATGTTTGTGCCAGAGAGAGATCAGCTCCCCGCCAGCACCTTGCATCAAGCTGCATAATTAAACGAATTCATCACCCTGGGTACGTGCGGAGAGTGCGGATGCCGTATATTTTCCTCCTCTAATGTATTCTGAATTCATGCGTGGACTATTCAGTAGTTAACAGACCCGCGCTCGGCTCAGCTCCTGGAGGAGAAACGATGTACGTGCCAAACTTTCTTTTCATCTCAAACTTGGGCCTGGCGAGGAGAAATGAGCTATTCTGTGGGCTGAGGAGGCGGCGCCGAGGCAGCCCTGCGAGGATGTGGGACCTCAACGCACCTCATTGTGCTCATCGCAGCCGAGACTGGGCCAACCCTAGTGTCACTGGGTCTTTTGAACTGCAACCGTTTCCGTCTCCCCAGCCCGGGGATGGAAAGCAGGAGCTCGGGGCCTATTTCTAGCTTCCCCTCCCAGTCTCTGAGCGCTTTCTCTGTCTCACTTTTTGGAGCTGCCATCTGCTATTGTAATGTCACTAACATAATGCTCATTCCCTCTGACTTGCACTTTGCTCCAAGATGCACTGCCGCTACAGAGGGCTGCCAGGCACAGCCACGGCCTCTGGTTCCTCGGCGCTCTGAGCAGTGGCTACCCTGTCCAAGAGCTACCGATACAGGGCATCAGACTCAGGCAGGCCACTTGACAGAGAATAGGGAGAAAAGGAATCGAGAGCGGAGGAGACATCAGCTCCTCCATGAGCAGTGCAGGCATTCCCAGGGGTATCCGGCACCAGCCCACTGGCTTCTTATTTCTAGCAGGAGCAAGGCGGCTCCATCAGGGTGGGAATGCCTTCACTGACTCTAGCATCCACAGTTCAGGGAGTGTGTTGGGAAAGTGGACAAGGCTCAGGGGAGAGCCACAAGATCGATTAAAGGACTGGGGGCCATGCTGTGATGTGAAAGACTCGAGGTGCTCAGGCTATGTAGTGTAACAGAGAAGCATCAGGGAGGATCTGACCCTGAACCGCAAGTGCCTGCTCAGAAAACAACTGGTAACAGCAGACATGTCCAGCTAGCAGAAGAAAGGTTTCACAAGATCCAGGCTCAACAAACAAAGAGAAGCGAGATTCAACATTGTTAGAGGTGAGGGAACAGACCCTGGGAGCCGCCTGCCAAAGGCTGTGGTGGGCGTGCTCCTAACTGAAAAGTATTGCATGCAGACTGTCAGGTATCCAGGTTGTAGTCATACTGATCTGGAAGAAAAAGCATTCAGGACTCGTGGTAGAGGTGATATCTTTTATTTGACCAGCTAGATTTTTGCAAAAAAATAATTCTTTAATTGCAAGCTTTTGGGCGCAAACGCCCGTCATCAGGCATCGGAGAAAAGATTGTTAAAGTTCTCCTGGGTCGAAATGAAAGTTCATATTTCATAGGAGATTCAAAGGTAGTAAAATCACCTGTTTGGCAAAGTTCATTTTATATGCAGACTAGACTCAGAGAACTAGTCTCTTTACCTCGAAGTTGTTTGTTGGTAAGCAGGATGCAGTCATATCTCCTTCTGGTTATGGTGTTTCATATTTCACAGAGAAGTCAGTGGACGGGATTCTCCTCTGGGCATTTCGGAAATGAAATCTTTATAATTTCATGAGGAGGAAACACCTTTGACCACCTGAAACCAGAGATAACCCTCCTGCCTTTGTTTGAGGCAATTTGCATCTACACAGATCCTCACCTCAAAGCTCAGAGACCAGATAAGAAATTTCTGCCCAGGGAAGAATCCCATCCTCTATGAAAGATGAAACACCATAACCAGAAGGAAATATGAATACATCCGGCTAGTTGGTTTAATAAAAGATATCACCTCTACCATGAGCCCTGAATGCTTTTTGCATTCCGGACGGGCTGTTTTTCTACAGCAAAGATTTCAGCGAGAGCAGTCCCCAGCCTGTGCTGCGCAGGAGGTCAGAAGGGATGACTCCTGGTCTCTTCAGGTCTCGTGCTTAAGCAAGCTACGGCTCTGCAGGACAGGAGCAACATCTCAGTTCACGTTTGCCAAACCTGGCTGACCCCAGATTCGCTTTCCTTTCTAAACAGGGGAATTACATCAGATATTCAGCCTCATCACGGACAAGGCTGCCTCACCATATATCTGCCTCTCTGTAGTATTTATATAGGACACGAGCCATCGGCCCACTACTGTAGGGACACGTCCCGAACAGCTCAGTGTGTGCAGAGCCCTACCACACTTGGTCCAGCGGACAGACGTCCACTCCTCCAGCAGCTTTGCCAAACTCAGTGGAGTTAATCAAGGTTCATTAAAAGTAGCAGAGTCTTTCCCTAAAAGAGCAGCAAATGGCAGGCCGGGCACAAGGGCTGATTCTGCTGAGGGCACTGTATGCAACAGAGCTATTGTGATGTTAATGCCCCAGAGCTCATGAATGCAAAAGACCCTTGATGGCTCCATAAGAGTTTATCCTGCGCTTATGCACTGCTGACATTTCGCTCTGCACCTGCCGGGCTGCTCCCTGAGAACTAGAGGTGCTAAAGAGTACGTAATACAAAGGCAATTAAAATGCCTGGTGACTGGAGAGAGGCAACACAAGCCCTGTAGCACTGTTGCATGTCATACATCTACATGTGCTAACCACCTTCTAGGAAACTTCAAAGGAGAGAGAACCTGTGAAAAGCTCCCCTGATACAGGAGGGTAGGACAGGCTGAGTCCAGGAACCATCTGAGGTCTTGTGGGTAAAAGCACTTGACTGGGGTTTGGAAAATCTAGGGTCACGTCCCCGCTCGTGACCACAGTGGTAAGGGCTGGATGGCCTGACTGGCTGGGCTGTATGGGTTTCATAGCACGAGGCGTTCACTAGGCCATACCAGTCCCACACATGCCACTGCCTCCAGCAGCTTCTTGGGGGCTTCAGAGCCCACCTCCACAGTGTTTGTGCTGCAATCCTGTATGTATTCAATGGGGCTTCCCTAAGTGGATGCGAGCGGCTGCTGTCTGTGGCTACCTGCCCCGTCGAGGTGATGAATGCTAGAATGTTAACTGCAAATGTCTTGTGTCAACTTGGCAGCACTTCCTTGTTTGCGCTCAATACGTTTGTCCACTGGTCACACTGGGATAACCCAGGAGGGGACTGGGGGGAAGAGAGAAACCAGGCAGCTGGCTTCATGCAAAGCTTTCTCGGTTTCCACCCCTGTAGCTCTGCTGGAGTTGGGCAGCTAAGATAGGCAACGAGAGCATAGAGCAGCCAGGAAAGTGTTACGGTCTCCCTACCTGCCACATGCCTTGGCAGGGGATTTAAAGGAAGGGTGAGTCTTCCAGGGCAGGAGAAAGGCAGGCAGGAGACTCAGGGAAGGCAGCTCCTATGGGGCAGGGGCACGACTTGGTCCCTGCGGTACCTTCAAGGTTATTTAAAGCAGCAGCCTGCAGCAAAGGCTGGAAAGGACCTCGGGCCTGGCACTGACTCTTTCGAGGGCTCGTGAGCACCACCACCTCCCAGGGACTCCCAGCTCACCCAGACTGGCTTGGGTTTCGAAAAATCGAATTCCTCCCCTGCACTGCAAGGCTACAGTGCTTGGAGCCCACGGCCATGAGCACAGCCGGCGAGAATGATCTTGGATCCCAGGGGCCCCATGGCCTCGAGATCGGTGGCTTTTCCCCTTGCCTGTCACATGTCTGTTCCTTGTTGAACGTGTGGGGGAGAAGGGAGCAGGCAGTTCATCCTCTGCCTCTATGACAGGACACATCTAGCTTGAATAAAGTGACTCACTTCATTTAAATAAGGTCATGCCATGCCCAACTCAGTGGGATTGGACTCTGTCACTCTGGGCCTATGGGAAATCCCTACCCATCTGGGACCCTTAATACTGGCCTAAGCCAAAGCTCATTGGCAAGAAACCTTCCTTCTAAGAGGTGCTGGATCAAGCTTTTGGGGAAGGAATTTCCCAGAAACCTTCAGTGCTCCCTAAAACGCTGCCAGAGCCTGTTGGCTTGGAAAAGGCAGGGTCAAGCCAATGCTCCCTTTGTGCTATTCTTGTGCTGAATGGGGGGCGGGGATCCCCTGTCCAGGCCGAACAAATGGACGCAGGGCTTAAAAACCATTCTGGGAGGCTTTGGTTCTAAAGAAGTGAAAAAAAACCCCGCTTTTTTATTAATTGCAAATGATTTATCAATGGAATACGAGCTTCTAACAAGAGAGCCCCTTCTAGCCGCCCTCGCCTGGCAGCGCACAATACAACAGCCCATGGGTTTTGCATCTTACATGCGCGTCCATCGCATCAGAGGAGGGCGGTTACACTCGGCTATACCCTCCCGGTGAGTATTTCGACTACCGCGTGCGTAGGATGCGGGGGCATAGGCAGGATACAAAGAGGCAGGACTGGACGGAGGCAGACGGGACGCACAGACCACGGAGAGGAGGCTGCGGAGAATCTCAGGGGCTCTGTGGTGGCTTGCAGGGAAGGGAGCAGCACAGACGATGCACAGTCAGTGCCGTGGAGAAGAGGAGGGAAAAGCCAGCCCAGGGAAGTAGCCATTTTTGCCATGCTGGACTCCACTGCCGCCCGTGTGCTGAGAAAAGCAGCAGTTGCAACCGCAAGCTATCGTTCATCCCACGTGACGGCCACGTGCGACTCCAGTCAGTTCCTGCTTGCTTTAGTCTTGGTTGCTGGCATCCCAAAGCCACAAAGAGCACGGCAGCGGCTGCTGAGGTGCTGTGAAGCGGGTGTGCTCATGAACAACTTGCAGGCCCGCTTCCAGGTGCGCATGCATGGCACTACCCTGCCCTCTTTTGTGGGGGGGGGGGGGGTTTGGAAATGGCACGTTTCAGACCTCCACGATATGCAGCTGGAGCTTACCAGGGCTGCCATCTACCCGTTGCCCTTGGCTAGAGGGCTGCTGCTTCCAACTGCACTAGCTGGAGAACCTCCACCTGCTCTCCGAGAGCTGCAGACACACGCTCTGGCCCAGCAGTCAGGTGGACGCTAAGCAAGTGCAGCTGAGTCGCAGCAGAGCAGAGCCTCATCAGCTAGCAACTGCTGATAAATCAGTGTAGCCAAGGTCATGCCTGAAGAGGCATCTTTGAAACCAAGCACTTTAGGCTTTAGCCCTTGCCAGAGGGACAGCAGGAGCTGGAACTCCACAGGCCAGGTAGTTCATCCTATGAAGAGCCAGTGAGACAGGGCTAATGTTTCCAAGAGCTAAGGTTCAGTGCTCTTTTAGCAGGTGTGATTTGTGCTCACCCAGCTTGGGCCCTGCCAACGATCCGAGCATTTGTCCCTCGCTGGCTCCCTGATCTGCACTTGGATTACAACTGCGTGCTCAGAAGAGACAGGTGGCTTCTCTGAGAACCACGGCCACTCAAGCAACAGTTACGCCTGGGATCTTATCAGATCTCTCTGGTGAAAACCCCAAGGACCTGACATGTACCACCAAATAATAATCCCTGTAAAGCAGTAGCAAAAATCTTGGTGATGTTTTTAGTGCAGCAGGAGCTGGAAGCTGCCGAGGGACCTCATGTTACAGACACTTTCATTGGACATGACTAAATCTTTGCTGCACCGGGACAGTGCAATGTAACGGGTATCGGCAGTGAGCTTCCGTGCTCCTCCACGGTGGCCACTATGTAGGCAGTGAGGAACAGCTCTGGCTGTGACAGGGCACCTGCTAGGGTGAGGCTCAAACCAAGCTTGGCTGAATTTGTCCTTTTAATTTTTTTTTTTTTGTCACCCCACAGAACTGGCCTGGGGAGCACTCCATGGGGAAATTGCACTTGACCCTAAACAATGGTCCAGCTGAACAGACTTCCCCCAGAAACCTTTGCTACATCGCTCAAAAACTGGGGCTTTTACCCACCGAGCCTCAGCTAACATTTGACTTAAATGCACGTGGAGTTAACCCTGTCCCAGGCACTTCATATGTTTGTATGGCAAGTGATGCAGCAGCTCTCCAAGGTACCCGCAGCCCTCTCTGAGCTACGTGCTGCTTTAACCACCTATGCAGAGGTGAAGAGATGCTGCCATTGAAAAGATCACAGGTGCATTTGGTGTTGCCATGTACTGGGATAGAGTGCAAAGCATCGGAGAGAAGGGGCCATGTCCTTCTCTAAAGAAAACCACATCTGTGGGTGGGTTAAGCTTGTAGGAAGTTTGTGTTTATGCTTCCAAATAGAAGAGGATGTCACAGATTCCACTGAACAAGGTCCGACTGTATTTTGAACACAGCAAGAGAATTACGTGCAGTGCATAAATATTTAGTTAGACGAGATTAATGGGGGGGTTGTGTGTCTTGTCCCCAACAGGGAAGATTGTGTTAGAAATAAATTAATCCCATTCGTGAGCAATGATAGCGTTAGAAAGATTTTGTACAGAAGTTTCACTACCATGTCCAAAGCATGTTCACAATCTCATCCAGAATATCCCCAGGCCCTTGGAAAGACAGTGTCCCATTTTCAGAAAGGCTTAAAGAAGCGACAGAGCTAACTGGGTTTCCCATCACAAAGACAACTCCTGAGGGAGACCACTTTTAAAAGAAAAAAAAAAAAAAGGGTCAACTGAAATTGCTTGAATGAAATGCAACACACAGGACTTGGTAACGAAGCTGCATATAGTGCATCAATTCACACCACTGATTAATCCTGTCTGGCGGGGTGTCTCATGCACAGTTAACCAGGAATATTATTAAGGTTCGGCAATAACAGTTTAGACTGTCAGGTTACGTGACCCCAGCTAATCTTTTCAGTTAAAAGGGCTGGAGGGGGGGGAAGCCGTATCTTGATGGAAGTGGACAATGCAGGCGTGGATAGCCAGACAATGCTAGACAAGGGTCCACTGCAAATCAGTATGCTTGTGAGCTGCATTATACCCCAGACCCCCTCTGGGCTGGGAGATACTTGATTACGCAGCAGGTCCAAGCACTCAGCCATGTGAAAGGACAATTAAATCCTTTAATACAGTTCTCAACGAGATGCTTTAGTACAGACCAATGTGTCAAAGGGACTTTCTGATGGCCAAGGGTTTTAACCTACCCGCAACAGCCCCTTTTTGGTGGGGTGGGAGGGGGGAGGCCTTCCAGTTTGGGCACACGAAAGGACCATAATCAACAAGTTTTCTTTCCCTTTTTTTTAAATCTGTGGGTTTAGGTTTCAGGATGGGGCTTTAGAAAACACATAGGCATCATTGTTGCTTTTTTGCACTATCATTCATAGGTAGGTACAAGAGGTGGTGATCAGAAACAGAAACGTGAAAAGCCAAGAGAGACCCGGGCTTTAAAAGGCTTTAAATATTACACTTTTCTATGATCAAAAAAAAGAAGAAAAAAGCCAAACGAACCATTTTCTTTACATTCATTTAAAAAAAAAAAAGGGCAAAGTCATTATAAGCAACACAAAAAAAAAATGTTAAAGAGAAAATGCTTGGTTGGAAACCCCGCTCTTTTATCCTCATTACAAAATACTGAATCTTTTGCATACAATGATCTGTGGTGTTTATGTTTTATCTTTACTGATATGATCCTCCAAAGGAAACTAGCTGCTTTCCTGCTTTCCTGGGTGGAAGCCAGGCCTTTTTAAGCAAATTTGTTTGTTGTTTGTTTTGTGGGTTTTTTTGTTGCGTTTTGCTTTTAAAGTTTCTAACAGAGCAAAAGCAGAGTCACTGCAGAAAGAAGCAATGAGACAAAGGAGGACGACGTTGATGGGCTTCCCAAGGTCGCTGCAGGTGCCAAACAATGGGTCCCAGGAGGGGAAAAATGGTTGTTTGAAAACAAATTTGGTGCATGTGGCAAGTGTGGATGTTCCCCGTGAAGTCCAAGGTGACATGTATGACGACAGACACAGGAAAGGAACCAGGGGGCGGGAAAAGGACGAGGAAGAAAGGAAGACAGAGAAAGAGAAAAAAAATAGATAAAAAAAAAGAAAAGAAAAAAATTAGGTCATAAATATAGAAAACATAAGAATTAAAGGTTTATTTAACTTAGTAAATTAAAAATGGCTCAAGGTTAGAGAAGTGCAGCAGCGCAGTAACACCAACACAAAGGCTGGCTCCAAAGCTCGGCAATGCCAGAAGCAGCGCAGCGGGTTCGAATTCGGGGCTTGGGGATAGCAAGCAAATGGGATTAAAATCAATGACACGATGGAACAGGAGGCTCGAACGTGGAACACGCGGAAATGATTAGCTGGTATTTGAAAGGACAACGCTGCCTTCTGCTAAGAAAACGTCTCCCGGCCACAGACACTCCACCTACCCGCCTGCCCAAGCCCCCACCCACAGCTGCCGTGCCAAGGGTGTGGGTGATGGATACCGGTGTTTACAGCCCTGCCAAGGCAAGACGGAGTCAGAAATACAACCGTGGTGCTTCTGCAGAGAAATCAGTCTCCACTTATTGGAATCTGTAAACTGCTTCCTAAGCATATTGCTTTCATAATGACCCTTCTCCTCACAATCACCTTGAAGGCGCCGTAAAACCACACCAAGGAGGATAATAAGGGACTCCGTAATGAGTATATGTTTTGCCTACATGAAAGGCCTTAATCCTACGTCATTTGGAGCCCTGTTGAGTGGGAGACATCAGCTCTGACCTCTGCCGGGGGGCTTATTCTAAAACGGAAATGCAAATCCTGAACTCTCCATAAAAGCTACAAGTGACCCCACGGCAGTGACGCACAGATCCCCAGCTGTCGCAAGCTGGCAGAGCTGCCTGGGCGTCAATGGAGCTGTGCCATTTCACAGGAGCTCGGGATCAGGCCCAGTGTTTCGTCCCTTTGGGGCTCTGCCCAGGGGGCTGCCAATGCAAACACCTTCAAAGGCCTAAAATTCACCACAGTCCAAACCAAGACCAAGCAACAACCTCCTGCAGGTAACCCCAACCATCCAACTGCCCGGCGCTCCACTTCCCTCTAAAACCGGACGCCTCCGTTCGGGGAGGACAGAGTCTGGGCACTGCGGTCTATAGGGCTGACGTGGCAGGAGACTCTTGTCAAGGAGCTCACTTGGACAGCTCCTAGGCATGGTTTCTAACTGAGTAACAGTATTTACAATGCAGGGTGATTCAAAATGGGGATTCTCTTGTCAAGAGAACCAAGCCAATGCAGTGAGATGGGAGAAGAGCCCTTCTAGTCCTCCCTGCCTATGGCTTTGCAGCACAGTTTCTGTCCTTGCCATCTTTGTGCAACGCCTGGCACTTTAAAGGGCAGCTGCTCCACGGGGCTTGCTTGAGCTCATCCTCCATCCTCCCACTCCCCTTCACTGCCCAGATGCATTACAACAGAGCCGAGCTGCCTGGCTGCTGGGTACCCCAAACACCTGGAGCGGATCATCCCAGCTGTTCCAGACAGACCCTGGCACTCCCCTGGACCGCAGCAAAATGCTAAGAGGCAGTGCCGGGACAGGGCGTTTGCACTGGGGCTCGCACAAAAGCTTGGAGGAACTGAAGCACCACTCAGCACTTTGCAGCTTCGCCTACAGGGAAATACAAGCACCAGATTTCTGCTGTTCCCAGCCTACTGCCACTGGCTGCCTAGAACTGAAACCACCTTATAAAACATCCAGCCCAATCCCCCAGCACATCAGTCCCGGTTGTCCTTCAAATATATGAGGGTAATAAGTATTAGAGCTGTTGGAAATGCAAAACTGAAGGTGAGTTGTTTAATGTGTTACTGAGTGTCCTTCCACCCGAAACTAGACTTGTTAAGCACGCATCCCCATCTCTCTCAAGCCTCAAGCATCCAGTGTTAACAGGTCACTCATTTATATGCTTAATGCTGCCCGTCAGCTTAATCGAGTGAAATTTCGTCATGCAAACTGCACAAGCTCTTAGCTGCATCCCTCAGGAAAGGGTAGGGCAAGACCAAGGCCTCCAGTCTCAGCTAGAGGGAAAGAGTGGGCTGTTTGGGTGCAAGAAAGTGCGACTCAGAGGAAGTGCTAGAGGAAACAAACTGAAACACTCCCTGCAGAACAGATCAGCAGCCACGATCTCCACGCGGAGCTGGTCGCTCAGGCGATGCGACGTGCTGCCCTGCCTGGCAGCTTTCAGCCCTGTGCACTGGAGTTTGGATTTGAAAGTACAGCCGGCCCCAAGGCTTACCTTGGAAGGGATTTCTATGGCTGGATCATTAGGTTGGCTTAGACAGACCTGGACAGGGAATGCTAATGAGCCTTTAACACTCCCTACGGACTACCAAACTGCTGGCATCCCTGAGCTATTTGGCCTTTGCAATGTTTGTGCTTGTGTCTCATTTGGTAGAGAGAGAAACTCAATAAAGAATGCCCCGGTCTGTCTGAAGCAACAGCTTCCAAAGGGGCTGCTGACGCCATTTGATTTCTTTTGCCTAACGGGCTATATCCAGTGTAATTATTTTAGCAACCATTTTGCTTTGGGAAGTGCTTTAATTTGATCTCCATTTCATTTAATGAAGGCCATTCACAGAAAGTGCCTAACCTTGCCAGGCAGCTCTTCACGCCTTTATGCCACTGGCGATTGAGTTGGAACAATGACTGAGCAATAAGCAAGCAGAAGGGAAGGGAAATCTGTGGCAAAAGGCAAGATAGAGATAAGCGAGTTTTCCCCTTGCTTTGCTGCTTGCAGATTTCCAGCACAGCTTCCTATCCCTTGCTCTTCTCACCTGACTGCCCTGCTAGAGCAGCTATTTCCTACAAATCCGCATGGAGCATTCCTACCAGCAGCTTGCGGTGCTGTACATACCATAACTTGGATTACAGCACTGGTATGTACAAGGCAACACTAAGCTTTAGATGGGTAACCAATTATGATAATGGCTTTAAGCAAGCGACTCATCAGGGTTTACTCAGGCACATTGAGGGATGCAGCACTGTTGCATTAATTGGAAGCAGAAAACAACGGTAAAGCTTGTGGCTGTCGTACCTGGGATGACAGTCGGTTGAGCGGAGGTCTTGAAAGCATAGTGTGCGGCCTTGGACTTCCCTTGCTGGTTCTCTGCGACCACGTAGACCTCGTACTCTGCGTTCCAGTCGAGGGACTTGAGCATGACGTGGTCGCTGCCGGAGGGGAGCCGGATCTCTGGCTTCCATTCGGAGGAATGCTTCTGGAGAGCGGGAGAGGACAGGTGGGAATGCAGAACACTTTGTGGGGTGTTAATGGTGGGAACTGATGAACTAATACACCACAAAGGGGTGGGGAGATGGGGAGACTCCTGATAGACTCTGGCTTCTCGGAAAATGTAGGGGACCAAGTGAGGAACCTGCTGCAGATGCAGTTCATCCTGATCCTAGGTGGAGGCCCCTTGATGGAGAGTTTGTGAAGCTGGCCAGTGCATTCCCTACTCATTGCCAACATGGTGCTACCACATGCAAAGAAAGCAGATTGGCTCCTCCTCTCCGCTCACAGCTGGTTAGTGGGGTGAGCTGCAGACCCCGTGTGTGCACCTCTGCGGCTGGAGATCTCCAGAGGCTCTGGAGAACTCAAACCACTTGGAAGTGAAACGGCACCCAAGCAGAGATCTGGCCCAGATGATCAATCTATTGACTGCGCTCCATTTAAACGCTAATAGGGCCACTTTCAAGAGTATTTTACCCTAATAACTTCTCTGCCCTTGCAGTGACAAGGCACTGATAGGACCCCTCTCTCTCCTGTGTTTTACATTGGTGTCTTTCTTTTTGTAAGGTGTGGTGCGGCTCTGGTGTGAGAGGGGCTGGAGGGGACAAGTTTTGGGGCTCACTAGCTGGACGGCTGGCAGGAATGGCAGGGGACAGGACTCCACAGCCCAGAAGGTTCCTCCCAGTCCTACATTTCTAGAGGAATCAGGATACCTAAACCTGGATGTCATGGGAATAGGGCACCCAGATCTTTGGGTGGGCTTGGGAGTCCAGGGCGCTTTCTGCATGGTGGAAGAGGGAGTTCACGGCCTCTGTTCTTGCACTAGGGAAATGCAGTCTGAAGGCTTGCGGTAACTCCTGCTATTTGTCATTATCCTCGAGCAGTAACTTTTGAATCACGTCCCGAGTCAGTAATGGCAGGGAACTGCTGCGTCCCCAAGACCAGCTGCTTGATCCCTTCCACCCCTAGAAATGTCTGAGCCACATAAAGGCCAGGACTAACCTGAGTTATGAATCATGCTAGCTCTATAGCAGCTGAAATGCACACTACTGCAGGAACTTTATCCCCAGGGGGTTGTGTTCACACTGTATGTGCCAGGTGTAACAACTACTGCCAAGGAAGATACCACGTTTCCCTCGCCACCTGTACACAGTACTCCATCTAGAAGTACTTACAGGCAAGCCAGTTATTTGCAATAACATTTCAAGCCAATAATGGGAAAAAGGAAGCCATTTTGTATAGAGCTTGGCCTAGCTAGTGTGGTTTATAGCAACTGGGCCATAACCATACTAGCAGATGAGCTGAGGACAAATCTACAGCAGTACTAGGAAAAGTCTTAAGAGGCTGGAGGAAATGTCCACAGCTGTGGAGCCATGGCCAGGCAGTGAAGCTCAAGAGAAAGCCATGCAGGCTGCTGGTAGCACCGGCATCAAGGGCAATGACCACAAATGGTCTTCATTGGTTTAAAGTTGGGCAAGGTCATTCTGACCGCCTGCTCCCACCTCCCGCATAACACAGGCCCAAGAATGGCACCGCACCATTGCTCCATCACGCCCACACCTCTGGCTTGTGCTACAGCACACCATTTAAAAAGATGTCCCATCGTGTTGTAAAGCTTGGAGTAATGGAGAAATTACCACAACGCTAGGTTTAGAGCCCTGGCAGTAGAGAAAGCTGACAATGATGTGAGGGATTTAATCAGGGAAAAAAGCCAGCTCTAGGATATCATCTCTGCACGGAGACAGAGGGGCAGATTGATGGCTAATTGGTGAGTTGCTCCCTCTTGCTATTTCCAGCCTCAGTGAAGCAAGAAGTTGTCTTTGGAGCAGGATGGCCCATGCAAGAGCAAGCACAACTCAGGCCATCCGGTTCTTAGCATTGTCACTGTAAAATATTCAAGGCATTTGTCAACTTCTTCAGGGAGGAGAGGAAAGCCTGTCTCAGGTAGGAACAGCTGTGACGTTGGCTGCATCAGCTGCCGCTGACCCCAAGCCCATCAGTGAGGCCTCAACACCAGCACCCAAAGTGTGTACTCAGTGGTTTGCATGGCACTGGCCACTGCGGCATCTACACACCCTTGAAATGCACCCACATCTCACTGGCCAGTCAGGTTTGGTGAGGGAGAGGAGCGGGGAGAAGGCACCTGGCGATTCTGGAAGGCGAGGGACTGGGTGGGATCTCATCCCGGGGGAATGTGTGTTAGTGGGAAGAAGAACAGATGCTTCTTAGGAAGTAATTGAAAAAAACCCCAAAAACGAGAACTTACGGAGGATGCTACCTCCTCAGCCAGGCCCCAGGAGGCGCTTGGACAAGATAACAAGTGTTTCCATCTCTACTTGACACTGAAACACCCATGAAGAATTCTCCTGAATAAGCCCTGCTGTTGGGTGGGTATTGAAGGCTGCGTCATTTCTAGCGTGGGGAGGGCCACTCGTTCCCAGCATGCCTGTCAGACAGGCCCCCCAAAGACAAAGTGTTTTTCCAGCAGCGGGCAGAGATTTAATTCCGACCAGGGCTGCCAGGATAAGAACAGCCGGAGAACTGTTGCATTTCCTTCTACAGCCTTGGTGCCATTTAACTGCCCCCAGGAGCACTAATGCTGGGACAGTTTGCACTGACAACAGAAAAAGCAGCAGTAGGTTTTGGTGAATCTTCCCCAGCCCTGAAGATTGCCAGGTCCTTGAGCCGCTTCATCACATTCCTATTCCTGTGTCACATCTTTTGTGAGCGGTGTTTTTCCTGATGGAGACCTGGCAGCACCAACATCGCCTCGCTAGCAGAAGCCAAGGTTAAGGCTGTCTTTGCTTGCTCAGCTGGCAGCAGTGTGAGCATCTCAGGCCTGAATATTTGCACAAACGCTGCCCTTTGTTTCCCCAACCTGGGTAATGACATGGGGAAACAGATCTACTGTCCATGTTACCACCGTAGTTATACGTGCCCATTAGGCTGGTGGGGATGGAGGGAACCGACCCATCAAGGGGCAGGTGTTGAAGCCAGGACTTTTTTTTATGAAACTATACAATATTTGTCTCCCTGTCTGACCTCCTCCTTATGCTCATCCCATTTGCCTGCTGTTTCCTATGTGATGCCTAGACTAAGCTCTTTGGGGTTCAAAAAGGTCTGCTTTGAAGACAACCTTGTAGAGCAAGTCTCTATGACAGGAACAGCTTTCTTCAGTGCTACTTAGATAACCAGCAAGAGTAATGAAGATAGCCTTGCAACCACAGGGCACAGCTTGTACTTACAGCTTTGTACTTGATCAGGTAGTGTCTGATTGGGGAGCCTCCGTCGTCCTGCTTGATGAGGTTCACTTTAATGGAGTTTCCATCTTCTCCCATCTGGCCCTCCAGCTTGGGTGCGCTGGGCTCCCCTGCAAGAATGGGGTGACAGACATTTCATTTCCAGCTTTTTAACCCACAAAGCAGTCACCCGGCCTGAATTGCCTCAGAAGAGGTGACCACCACCACCCCAGCTCCAGCCCTTGAGGAACGGCATGTGCCCAAACTCCTGGGCTGTGCCAGTATTTGCCATGAGGTACACTATCTAACATCCAATATCCTTGCGAACAAGTACTTCCATTTGCACAGGGCTGCTTCTTTCTGTTTCTGCATTTGCTAGTGGTTCCCACTATTGCCAAGGCACATGGCAAGAGTCAATTCCTGTCCGTCGGGTTTGTACATGTCCCGTAGAGGACATTTCCCCTTCCCCCATGCCAAGTCCCTTCTCCTGCTTTTATTAATCCACTTTTCAAACAGAACAAGAATCAAGCTCACATCCAGTTCAAAGCTGCAATTACCAAGCTCTTATCTCCCCGCTACAAAGAGAACAGCACACGCTTGCCCTGCACTTCTCACCATGGAAAGCTATTCATACTGGACTGGAATATTTTTTGCCCAGTGTAACTAATACTCATGATGGTGAAGAGAACGAGCAATGGCCTTACATCATTACAAACATCTCTGCACCAGCCTTACTCTCTTCCTTCCTCTCTTGGAGAAACAGTGTTGTGACAGGGAGGACCTTGCTGCTGTCCTGGCCGACACCTTTTACGTGGCTTTGTGTCTTTATGGGGTCAGGTCAGGCGAGCTCAGTGTTACACTGGCAAGGCAACCTTCCTGCCAAGAAACCTCTGCCACAGAAAACTCCCCTGCACTGCACATGGGGATGTTGTGCCCGTCCTTCCTGAACCCCGCCTGATCTGCTACAGGGCCCTCTCTAGGAACAGATTTTGTTCAGGCACATAAAGGGAGAAAGAAAGTGGTCACAAGACAGAAGCTCCAGGAGGAACAGGGAAGTGTGTGTGCATGTGGGCTTGGTCAGGACAAGAGGCAAAATCCATCTTGACTCAGCCATCCTAAGGAGAAACGTTTACAGGCCACACTGAAAATCAGAGATGATTCAGCCCAGAAAATAATGTGTTCTCTGATACTATGAACTAGCTACACGTTGCAATGTTACGCTAACAAGCAGTCTGTGTTTTTAACCACGTTACTCCTTTTAGCCTTGTGAGCCCAGAGTGGCTTCTTCCCCCCCTCTTCTCCCTCTATCAACCGAGTGGTTAATTCATATTTCCATTGCTGTGCCCAATTCTTAGCAGCTTAATTCAGCCCGTGTGGTCCTGCTGAGCTGGGGAGAGCATGGGGCTGATACCCATCTTGGTTACTGGGGAAGCAAAGAGCTGAGCTGGAGTCTGCAAGGCTAGAACCTGAGAGAAAACAAAGCAACCCCATCATTCACTATGGTTTTACTTGCAAACGCGAGTAATCGACTCTGGAGTCACTCGGGGCCACTAATTTAATGGGGGTTAGAGGCCTTGGAGCCCAGTGGGCACCTGTCGCATCTCTAGGTACCTGAGGAATGCTTCCTCCTTCGAGACCATCTGCCTGGAGGAAAGGAATTATTAATGAACAGTCTTCTCAACCACCAGTGACCGCTCCCTGAGCGAGTATGAGCCTCAGACTGTACTATGGACATAGTACAGTGACCTGGGATAGATTTCCTGCTCTGTGCCTTTAGCCAAGCAGCCAATCTTGGACTCTATTCCCGGCAAGAAAACCCGGAGCATGGTAGGGATAACTAATTCAAAGCACAAGGTGCCATTTGTTATACTACCGGGGGCTGTGCGAGTGCCCAGCTGACCCAGCAGGACACAAACCCGGGCTCTTGTTCTGGTCCAGGCTCAGAGCATCAGACTTGCCTACTAAAGTGTCCTTTCCCTCATCTGCATTACTTAAATCAGCTTGCAGCACACGAGCGATTATCAGTCCTCTCTCTGTTGCAGATGCTCGACTAGGGTAAATCATACCCCTTTCATGCCACTCCAGACTCACATGGCTGGCTGCCTGCTGGCTTTGTCATGCCTCTCTCACACTTTCCACGTGGTCTCCCCTCACCCACCTGCCTGATGACGTGACCGTGTCGCGACGGGAAGGTTAAACCAATAACTGTCAACCCCCGCACGCCACGCTCCACCTTAGCTGTGCAAAGCGATTTACGTCTGCCTTGCCGTTTGCTCTCGTCGACGTGCCTTTGACTGGGACTGCTACGCAGTGTTTCAGCTCCTGACGGCTGTTGACAAAGCAATGGCAGAGCCAGGTCTAAGGAAGTGACTCTTCTTTTGGTGACTGATACCTGTAGACTGACCATATCTCCATTTTCTCTAGGAAAACCTACTGAATCAACATCCCTCCCCCACGAGACATTCACTGGTTACTGCCTGCAGTGCACTCTGCACCCTTTTGGTGCTTACCACCAAGATTACTTGATGGAGAAAACTAAAAAAATATTCTATCAGAGAGACATAGGACAACTCCAGCCTGTAAAATTAAACACAGGCTTCAGAACGAGCCTGATCCAAGCCAATAGCAACAAAAGAGTCTTTCTCTTGGATTCAACAAAGCATATAATTCACACTTGGAGCGCCAGCTCTAGCTCTCTTCTCAACAAAGACTTCATAGCAGGGGCAGTAGTGAGGTTTCGCTAAGACTTCTGCTAGCTTTGCAAACATACTGCAGTACACTTGCTAGTAGTACATTACAACAGATTGTTATAAATAATGGAAAATAGATTACAGTTGTCAAAATAAATGAAGGAAAAACATTTCCTGATGCCATTATCTTGGCTTCTTTATTATTCATAAACTCCTGGGTAATTTGCATTGGGTCTTCCCTTAATTAGTATAAGCAAATGAAGATCACTTGCGTATGCAAGCAATGCTAAGCCTCAGTTTAGACTGCAATGCTTTGGCTTTCTCTATGGGCCATATAGGATGCTATGGATTTACTAACCAGGGTTTTATGGTTGAGATTATTTTTAGATTCCTCGCATGTGCCTGTGTTGCAGAAGGACAGTCCGATTGACTTGATTATGGATAATTTTAGAAAAACAAGTGCTGTAATTATTTGTAAATTAAAGCTTACATTTCAGCTGCAGTCAGCAGGCAGGGCTCCCAGCAAACTCTGAGGATTAATTATACTCTATCCGCTGGTCTCATCACAGAGCCTTCACTCTCTCAGATATTTTATATAATGATTAGAGCAGTGACACACAAAAAAAGCATCTTTGTCAACTATAATTATACAGAGATAGGGCACTTTGGGGTATTAATATTTATTAAACTTGAGCGTTTTTTAGTGCCAGCACCGGGATACTAGAGCCAGGAGAGGCAGGCAGTCCCCACACCCAGCTCTGCCACTCTCTCCACCCAGATGGGCTGCTGCATCCCCAGATTTGTCAGCCTGGGACCCCCTCCCATGCCCATCCGTTTGAACCTCAGCAGCCCATGCTAGTCTGGCTCAGAGCCCCACAGCTCTGCCAATGCACCTGTCACACCGAGCTGTGCTCCCTGATGCTGCAGAAGAGACTGACAAATGTGCCCAAGGGTAGCAGGATGCATTTTCAAGACAGCCGCACAGACTTGATCCTGCCCTGCTAGAGTTCACAGCTGTTCTGCCTGGTCCAACACCTGGAATGGCAAAGTCCAATCTATTGTGTTGCTCTGGCACATCCTACCACAAACGCTCTGCTGTGTTGCCTACAGCTCTCGTTCGGATGAATGGTGAACGCTACAGCTTTCACAGTGGCCCCTCACTAAGAAACTGCAGGATTCCCACTGGAAAGGGCTCCCCCCCTTAGACCCCAAGGTTACCAGTTTGCACTTTTATGCCGATATTTTCTGCTACCAGCTGCTAGCAGGCCATGCAGGTGGCTTGCAAAGTGTTAAATCCTTTGGACGCGAATAAAAGGTATCACCCCAAAAAATCCTTGCTTCTTGCATCATTCCAGGAGCATCATGGCTACGACATCTCTCTACCACTACTGATATCCATAAGGCTTTTCTAAGTCCCAAACCTCAACAGACTTTTGTAAAGCCACAGCGAGAAGACCCCAAACTTGGCCCAGACAGTAACTTTAGACGAGCAACACTCCGTTCTGAGTGGCTCGGGACCCATATGTGCAATCAGCGCTAGCCAAAAGGTCACAACGGCATACAAACCCAGGGGTGCATTGAGGGAAACAAGCTCCAAATGGAAAAGCTGTAGCACCCCTTGAAAAGCCACCTGTGGCTCAGGGACACGGCCCAAGTATTGCTGTGGTAGACTAAACCAGGCTTGTTATGGCCTCGCTTTAAACTAGAAGCCTATTAGTTTCTCTTGCAGGTAAACCCCCACTCTGCAGCTGCTCTGAGAAGGGATGTCTCCCCAATACGTTTAAGACTCTTTGGGTTTCTGGTACGTCTTTGCATAGAAGTATTTGTTGTCCTTGAAGGTGGGATCCTCCACTATTCTACCCTTTGTTTTCCCTTTCATTCCCTCGGCTCTTCCCAGACCCATCAACAGCATCTCTGTGGTGGCAGGAATGTCACTCCAAAGCCTTCCCACCCACTGAGGTGACAGTTGTGTCGGAGGGACCACCTGGCTGGATCAGAAAGCAAGCCTGGAGGTCTTAGGTGCCCATGCTTGCAGCTCTCGCAGGATCCCTGGGCCCACCCCGTAGTGAACAACACGTGAAAGGACTCCTTTCAACTGCTCTCAAGTACATTCTCAGCGCTTCTCCTGCCCTACAGCACAAGGACTGCTTTATACATAGGCCTCTGCACTAATGCCAGCTGTGCTCTGCCACAGGAAAGGACAAAGGACTTGCCGATTAACTGATTACCAAATTGGCCAGCTAGTTTTTCAGTCAGAGAGGCTTTTTATTATCTTTACTGCCCGTTTACTGAGGCTAGATGTTGGCAATTCTCATTTCAGCCTAGGTTTCTCCAGGAATTACGAGTGCTTGGAGGGTGGATGCCATTACAGAGTGCAGATTAAATGGAAACAAATGAGCTCTGACTGACTGGATGGCAAATATATACCCAGCAACTTCTCCTGTGTTCCCCAAACTCTAACAGACTGCCCCCACCTCCGCCCTACCCTGAAGGGGAATATGAGCATGAAGGCTATTGCCGGTCTTCATTACGTTGATTCAAATTGAGAAAACTGCAGTGGAAATAATTGCAGCTCAACTATTAACCAATAATTAACCAAGGCAGAAGCAAGAGCTTTACGCAACCCAGCTGTTATTTATAGGGAGGCTGAGTGCTTTTTCACATTAGGAACTAGCTCCCAGGAATTAAGGACATTGATTGTTACCTACGCTGGACTAAGTCACTTCCCGCCTATTGAAAGCAGCTGCGATCCATGATTCCAGCACCGTGCTGCTGAGTCTTTGGCATACTTGGTTAAGGGCTCAACTGAGAACTGGAAACCACCAAATCAACGCTGCCCCTTATTCCTTTGCACCATAACCCCATAGTGAAGAGACAATTATTAATAAATAAAGTTATTAAGACCAAGAGGGACCACGGTCATCATGCCTGACCTCCTACATTTCATGGGTGAGGGATTTTCACCCAGAGATTCCTGCACCAAGCCCAATAATGTGGTGGAACAGAGGCAAGTCTTCTAGAAAGCTGCTCAACCTTATTTGCAGTTTTCAAGCAATGGTGAAGTCACTGGATCCCTTAAGAAGCTGTTCCAAAGACTGATCTCCCCCTCTATTGAAAATGATTTTCAATTAACACTGCCTGGCTTCTGTTTCTGCCACGAGATCCTGTTTTATCCCTTCTTGACAAAGTAGTCTCCTACTATTGGAAATGTCACCATATGGCCAGTGACTATCTACAGCATGTTTGGAACCAAAAATCAGAACAGTACAAATGCGAGTGAACAACATTTCCATTAAGCATGTGTTTATCTTAAACAGGCAGGAGTAATCCATATACAGGGGCTGTAAAACAAAACCGGGTTAGTGTGATGTTTCAGTCGAAGGAGGAAGAAGTTTAGTGTAAAGAAGTTTAGTCCAGCAGAACCAGCATTCCTATCGTAAGTGAAAGTGTCAGTAGCTGAAGAGAAAAGTCGTTATAAGGAGGTTAGAGAGAACTCATGCTCAGAGCATGCATCTCGCCTACAGGAAGAAAGGGCTGGAAAGCAAGGATGCGTTAGTGGGGAGTCGCATGCTAGTGGACTGTCCATTTACACCGTGGCCACTGGGGCTAGTTTTGGTAACAGCTTAGGTCACCTGTGCAATTTGGGACCTTTATTAGAAACTTCGTGATAATGACTCAGTTGGGCCCAATGAAGGATGACCGCTGGACTTGCTCCGCACACCTGGTTTACAACTGCACTCTACTTGGAAGTTGCTCTGGTACACAAGAAGAACTGTAGCATCTTTGGCTCTGCTTTCATCTTTTGGTAAGATGGTGCAGGGGCAGTGGGTGGTGGCCCCGGACAGGCAGACGGTCTACGTTGGCTTTGAATGGGAAGGATTTGAAGCCTGAGACCATGATTGTAAGGCTCCAATGACGCCCAAGGGTACAAAAGGGACAACAGTCTTTCTTCCAGCCCAAAGATGAGAATTCCAGCCACGCAGCGGAGACTGAAAGTGGTAGGGGAGGTCTGTTCTCTCTTGAGTTGAGCATGAGGACAGCCTGAACAGCCTCAGGAAAGATCACCGTCTTGCAAGCCGTGATTCTGAAGGCTCATCCCCCGCTTCCAGCCTGCCGTTGTATGGCAGGACAGGGTACAAAAGAACCAGAATTCAAAACTCAGCAACGCCTTGTGGAAAACCAGAGAATCCCCTCGTTCTACAGCAGGTTTGTCTCTGCGTCCACATTTCTCTGTAACGTTGTGTGTCCCTCAGCTCTTGCCTTTAGGACCAGAATTGCTTACACAAGAAAACATGCTCTTGAACATATTCACCTGCCCCTGGTCCTCCTTGGAGGTCAACTGCATCCACAACAGCACTGCTGGATACTGCAGAGAGCCACAATATTGTACAGAGACCTGCCTGCTGGTGCGTTCTCACACCTTCCTCTGAATTATCTGGTGTTGGCTCCTGTCACAGGCAGGACCCTGAACTTGTTGGACCCAAATGTCTGATCCAGTTGGCTGAATCTTCACTTCCAAGTTTGCTGTTTTGCGTGGCTGCTGGACGATTGAACATCCATTACGTTATATTTGCCCATTTTCAATGCGTATGGGATTATTTTGCACAATGCGTCACAGGAAATTCCTATGGCCCTACTGCAGCATTTCATTCAGGATCCACGCTGGAAACTTTTGGAAGGTGAACCAATGCTTTGCTCTGCTGGGAATGCTAGAACAGCATCTGCATCGAAAGCAGATGCTGAAAACAGGCATAACCCAGGTGGAGGGGCATTGCTGAAGTCAGGCCAGCGTAACGACACTCCCATACGTGATGCTGCATGAAGAGCAATTTTGCCTGACCTAAACATCTGTGCCTGACGCAAGTTGGTGGAGCTTTCTGAATTCCCATGAAGCACGTGGGATTACAATTGCTTAACTTTGGAAGAGCAGCTGCAAATATCATTCCTTGTTCTGTTTCCTGATACAACATTAGCATCAGAAAAATCCTGCTGCCGTCAATCCCACACACGTAGGCATGCATTTTTCCTCGTATCCATTTTATAAGGTTGCCATTCAAAAAAAATCAAGTGCTTTTTTCATCTAATCTTAGATGTATGTGGTTTGGGATTTTCAGGAGAATGTAACGATGCTATAATTCCTTAAAGTGGCCTGATTTCAAAGTGCGTTGTGTCCATCTTTTAAAAAACACAGGCTCCATTAGGTACCAGAAAACTGAGGCATTCAAATTGCTCGTTAACATTCTTGCCAAGCTGGCATCAATGCAAGACCCAGGCACAGAGTGCGGACGGTTAAAACCTGCTATCCCCTCTCCCTTCCATTTTAGCAACGTGCGAGTCAGGGAACTGCTTACTTCCCGTCCCTCGGCCACTGTGTAAATGGGACTAAATTGTGACCAGCGCCACCACAATTTGAAACCGGCGTCAACCACATCTACGGGTCCGAGTCATCGCGTGCGGGAAATGCACAAGTGAGAGAGAAGAGGAAGGAAGGCTTCAAAATGCACACGAGAGAAGCAAACAGAACAAAAGCAAAAGGACATGCGAAACAAGACAGCCAAGTCTTCACTCCTCATGGATGTCGCCCAATCCGTTTTCAGAGAGGGAGAAGGGCCTAGAGAAGCGACGGCTTCCATGCATGCGGAAACGTGGGAAGGTTACTGGGTTAGTTTTGTTTCCTGGCAAACCCCAGCCCAAATGCTTTCCTCCTGGCTGTGGTCCAGAATAGCAAGAGGATGCACTGCTAATGGATTAAAAAGCCAACTGCTTCATGCACTTCCAAATGGTTTGTGGGTCTTACCCGGGGGAAGCAGAAAGGCAGGGGTTTTCCCCCCTCTCGATAGGGTGTGCATTGAGTGTTATGTGAGGTTGCAACAATCACAGCATTAATAATTCTTTTCCTACTGCCTCAAGCTTTAATTAGAATTGCTTTATCTCCTTAGCTGCGAGGGTCAATCATTTGCTTCCTGGTTTCGTGGAGACCACCAATTATTATGAACATCACAATAACTTCTGAGCTAAATTAATCCTTTTTCCTGACTGTGACAAATTTGTGGGAGGGATTTTGGTAAGCAATACTCTGCATCCAGGGTGCTCAACCCCTGGCCTAAGGAGCCGTGTTATCTGACCTGCCAGGCTCCCCAAGGGTCCAAAAATTTAGTGATGGGGGAGAGGTGGAAGCATTAATTGCCGCTCCCCTGCTGCCAAATTTCTGGACCTAGGGAGCCAACACGGCCCTGTGTGCTAGATGGAGCATGTGGGGCCCAATCTGGGCAGGTGGGGCCAGGCTGAGGCAGTCTGAGGACCAAGCCTGAGTGCCAACTCCACAAGGGATCCAGTCTGTGGGGCTGAAAGGTTGAGCACCACTGCTCTAGATGCCTTCCGATATGAAAAAATACGTTAAAACAGGGGCAGCAATGGTCCTAGGAGCATAGACCTGCACACATAGCATTACAACCCCCAAATTCCCATGCTGACTCCAGAGCTTTCTGCCTTATTTCAGAATGGGATGTGTTGGTAAAGGACTAGCTTTCTGAGGATATGCTCCTATTCATTACGGTATTAAAAATGTAGAGCCTCCTGGGGGAAGGGAGGGGGAAACCATTGCAACAACTGGCCTAGAAAAGAAAAGCAAGCAAAACATTGCTCAAATAACGGGAGGCACAAGGAGTTTTATGGCCTGGATCCAGTCCATAATTTCAGAAGAGTGAGGGAGGAGATTGAGAGGATGAAATCCCAGCCCCACTGGAGTCAATGGGAGGTTTGTCACCGACTTCAAGAGGCCCAGGATGTCTTCTATATCAGGTCTCCTAGGACTAAAGGGTTGTGCTGTGCCCAGGGAGCTGACTCTGTGGCACCCTCACATTGCATGAAGCAAATGATTAAGCCATGGTTTATTTGCTGAGCATAAAGCTATTTTTTGCACTCAGCGCAGGTGGTTGGGTTTTAGCTTGTCACATGCAGACAGAGGTGGTGAGCAATATCTCTGGGAAGTCTGTAGAAGAAAATTTTGAAGGCTGGAATTTGGAGGGCCCTAGTTGCTGGGGTTTTTTTTGTTCCCCCCAGTTCTAGTCAACCAATCAGAACAAAGTTTGTTTTTACCTTCTGTTCACCAGCGTGGACGACATCATCAGCACCATGCAAGCCACATGACAAAGTCACATGATACGCACGCACATGATTGGTTGAAAGGAAAGTGGAGGAGGTCACATGGAAAATACAAAAAAATTAAAAAACTGATGTAAACAATGGGCAAGGGAAAAAAATCGACAACAGAATTACAGACTAAATAAAATATATATATATAAAAAAAAAATTAAATTAGCCAGCATATATAAGAAACATTGGGGAGACAGTAAATTTGCCTGGAAATATAAGAATATTAAACCACAGAAAGCATTGGCGTTATGACACCGTTAAGCGTTAGGCACAGCTGCACTGCTGCTCATTAATACCAAGACAAGGAATGAATAAACATTATCAAAATGAGACGTTGTCTCAGAGCTTGGAGAGCCGGAGGGATCCACAAGACTGTTGAAAAGAAAAAGGGAAGACATGTTATTCAGAGACAACGCAGGTATCCGAGGAGACACAGGGCACAACAGTTGCCCCCAGTTCAATGAGGCTGGATGGGTATCGACAGATTTTCCTTTCTGCAGGATTAAAAGTCCTCCTAAATGAGAACAGCAGGGAGAGATTCCACATTTCCATTTCTATTTCTGAAGTCAAAGCTGCCCATCATCAATAAGCAACAGGGATACACTAAGTCTAGCCACCAGCACTGGGAGCGTGTGAACCCCACCCAATGCATCCAGGCTCAAAATCCGCGGCACGAAACAAATCATACAGAAGGCATCCCACTGATAACGTGATGCTCCATGAGTGAGGGGTGGGTGGAAATGCATTGCATTGAAAGATGAGGATGACAACTGGCATGGCACAGGGAAGGCGGGAGTGTTGCTGAGGGTGATGGACAAGTGGACGGACTGTATGGCAGGGGATGCAGGACAGGAGGAACTGTGGAGCTGCTAGAAAGACTGTTCTTGATCGTCCACTTCCCAAATCACTGGCTGCTTTAAACCCCTCCCTTATCACGAAAAGCATTTCTCTCCCCCTGGACGTACATTAGGCATCGCTGCCATCTATACTAAGACTACATTATAGCATTTCAGCAGTGCCTTGGTGGAAACGAGAAACCAGAACTTGGTCTATTTAATGCTATTCTTTGGCAAGCTACACGGCTGTGCTCACTTGGGAAAGCACCAATGGCTACAAAACACACAATCTGAACAGAATTTACCCATCACATGCTTTCATCTTCTCTTCCTTTGTAATTATGTCATACTCAGCATGACAGATCTCCAGGTGGGCAGACTACGCCAGCCAAGAAATCTTTTTTTCCTGCCCATTTTCAGATGAGTTGCTGGAAAGTTATGCATATGGATTTTTTTTGGTTTTTGGCAAATACATGGGGCCTGCACTCCATCCTGGAGGGGGGAAAGCTTAGCGGCCGCTTTCAGTTCTTCCAGAAGGGAGATCCGGAGCTGAAGGACAGCTGGGGACAAGGATACCTTTCCAGATTCCACCAAGTCTCGCCTTATTCCTTCAGTTTACAACTAATGGGCAGAGGGGATGCGGTCATGGAGACAGCTTCAAAGGATAAGACCAGGTTGTGGGTGAGGCTCAGCATTCTTTTTCCTCTTTTAATGGCATTAAGTAGCTATTCTATTTTTTGTCTGCCTTAAATTTCATCCTCTCTCCAGCTGAAATAGCAAGGTCAGGGCCATACTTCAGCTGGTAGTAGCACTGATGAGAATAAACTAGGGCAAAGCGCCTCTCAAACAGCTGCCTGGTTCCAGAGCCTCTTTTTTTGTCTTTACAGCCATCACCATGCTGCGAACAGCTCTGTGTAGCAGTGAACGTGGGTGCTATTTACATCAGCGTACTATATACACTAATGACAATGAGGCAGGAGACGACAAGATTTGCACTGCTTGTAAGGGTCAAGAGCTGAGCTCTCATTCACGGTGAGGAATGAAATCCTGTGTACTGCTGTTTGCTGAAGTTTCTGGATGGAAATGGTTGCCCAGGTACTAACTTGTACGAGAAAGCAATGCATGTTTCTGCTAAGGAACTGGGGGTGCTCCATGGATGTCTAAAATAGTTAAAATTTCTGAGAGGAGATTTCTGGACTCTTAGGCATCCAGAAATTGGGGAAAGAAACTGTAATCACTCTATGCTTCCTGGAAGAGGGAAAGAAAATCTGTGTTAGTCCACCCATCTATTGCCCAGCCCCGTTCTCAACCCCTCCACAAAAGCTCAGAGAAAGGTGTGATCAGGATGAAAAGTCTCCTTCTGCAAAATGGAACTGCTGCCACTTCAGAGCACTGATAGGAGGAAACTGTTAGCTGTGGCTGCTAGCGGATAAAAGGACAGTTCATGTGGTATGCAAGGCCACAGACTACGCTAGGGATACAAAGCCTGTTTTTAGCTTCTTTGTCAGTGGCAGACTAACCAAACTCCAGCCTGCCCCTAAAAACATGTTATATAAAAGAAGTGTGTATTTCATGCTTTTAGTATTTCCACTGCACGGCTTGGAGCCCACTGCAAATAAACAGTTTCACCTCAAAGAGCACACGTGCGTGCATACACACTCACCTCGCGCACACGCGCGCACACATGCATGGAGTGTTACTGAAAATCAGAGTAAGCTCATTGGGTTTGTAGTGGTGATTTGTTCTTCAACACACACATCTGTGCAGCTGCCCGAGACCCCAGTGTGCGCAGAGTTGTAAAGCTAGGTCTCGCTAAAAAGCATCTCGCCTCATCTCCCAGGATCATCCTGCAAGTATCTGCTCAGATTGTGCGCCGTGTATGGGCTGCCACCAGTCTCCTGTAGATGTGGCCCAACCCATACGCATGCTCACATGGCTAGCATATAGGCTCACTTCAGCTGGACTCTCAGCTTAAAGGGGCTTTATTTAAAGACAGCTGCTTTGTTCATACAATTAGACAGTACTATGTTGCCATTTTAGCAACTGTTCTTACTCTAAGGAGCCCATCACTGTGGTATGCACCTTCCCCGAAAGGATGTGCACTGAGCAAGGATTCAGGGGAACCCGGTTCTATTCCCAGCACAGCTACGGCCTCTTTGAGGCATCTTATACCAGGTGTTAAACTCAGCCCATGCTTTTGTGCTCACCCCCAAGTAGGGGACACCTTGTCTATACCTCACGGGACAAAATCTCTGACAGGCCGCAAGTCGCTCAGCTGCTATGGTGGACAAGGGCCATATAAGCACTTGGACCGAGACAGCAGGAAAATCCAGGCTTCTTGATTTGGAATTGCTGCTGCGTTCCTGAGATCTTCCTTTGGCATGCCACCGAGATATCGAGTGTGAGAGAAATGATTACAGCAGGCCTCACCCGGGCACTCTGCTCCCGTGTGGTCTTTTCCTTGGCAAGGAGCCATCTCCTGACCTTCCTCTTCATTTTCACCTCTGCAGCTGCGACAGGATTTCCCTCCCTGCTTCTCTAAATATGCCCGATGGACAACCTGCATGAAAGACCATCCTTGGGAAGCGAGCGGCATCGCTCGTTGATGGGATGCTGTTAGTTCCGAGCAGCTATATTGTTTTTTTTTTAATTAAAACATTTCCTGTGTGCTTCTCGTAAACCCGGCATCTCCAATTTCCACCACATGCTTAGAGGGCTGGGGGGTGGCCATGCTGGGTCCTTAGCGCCTACGTGTTTACACATCCATTAATGCCAGACTGTTGGTTAACAGACATTAAAATAATGAGGCGCAGGGTTTAATTGCCTCGATGGAAGAGCTATGCTGTAACAAGCAGCACTCAGACCGAGGGGGAGCAGTTCCCGTTTACTCACTTGCCGGCTCTGTGCTTTTGGATTCAGTAGGAGGCTGGGTTGCTATGGAAACATGAAGGATAGATAGGACATGTAAAGGTGAAGCATAGCATGAAAATAAATTATGGAGGGAATAAGAGAGAAAGGGATGAAATCTAATGGGGGAGGAGGGATTGAGGGCTGCACCGAGCCCCTGGCCCAGATCCGGAAGCATCACTTGCAAACTCCGTGGAAGATGCGTTGAACTCGAGTCTCTGCCCCCCACCCTGGTGCACCCTGAACACAGGCAAGTGATAAGGGTCTCCTTTGGAAATTAAGGACATAATTGATACAGGTCTCGGAGGCCTGCGATGGACCTGTACCATGCCCTGTGTTTCTCTGAGGGGCCTGTACCCCTTCCCCGAGATCAAATCCTCAAGAAGGAACTAGCTGAAACGGCTGTGGTTTCTCCTGGAGTCTCAACGCAGTCCTCCCCCGGGTCCTCCGACGCCCAGTCCACGTTCATCCTACACTCGTCTCCGGCCGCTCCAATGTTAGAGTTGTAAGAGGACTGCTGGGTCCGACATCCAGTCTCTGACACTGGACAGCACCAGACGAAGGTGGCCAGAGGAAGTGCAAGGACAATGATGGGCTAAACCTGGATGACGTTACTTCACCTCATTATTTAAGGGGAGTTTATGCTTTGAAGGCTGAAGCTTTATATTTCATCCACGCTTGTCACCCATCTAACCAAACTGGGGGGGTCCTATTATCCAAAGAAGCACCCACTAGTTACCCAAGTCCTCTCAAGGACACTGAGACCTCTCCAAAACCATAGGCTAACTCCCAGGGGTTTGCAACACAGCCTTCTGCACAGTCCTGGCTACAAAGTGGAAAGCGAGCAAAAAAGCAGCAGCAAGTCTGATGCTGAACCTGCATCATGAACTCTCCATTATGCCTGGGAATTGGTAGGCATGCAGCTGGGGGCAGAAGACTTTCACACAATGTGCCCTGTCCCCTGCCGCTTGGGGTACAGCCACCGGGCTCCTTTAACCTGCTACGTATTGCCTCTTTATACCCTCTTTTTCTTTCATCCTTATGGGGAAGTGAGGAAGAATCTGGGGTGCTCGGGCAATAGGGGCACACTTCACTTTCTCTCTCCCAGAAAAAGAACAGCATCAGAGGAAGCAGGGAAATGCAGAGAGCGTGCAGGTTGACAGAAGGCGTCTTTGAGGGGGTGGCAGAATTAAAAGCCCTTCTAAATGTTATTGACAGCACTGATCACTCCATGTTAGAGAAAAGCAGATCGTACAATTGCTGAATGCCAGCCTCTCCCCTGCAAAGCTTGTTAGGAAAGATGATCCAGAGGAAAGCAATTTTCCAGCTCCAAATGCCACGGGGAATTGCAGCACAGCTGAGACGGACTGCAATGCTATTCTGCAGAGCCGCGGTTTGCAACCTTTTCTACCTATGGGCTGGGATGACCCACGCTAGGTCGGAGCGGTGGGTGGGCACTAAGACCTGGTCACTACTTGTCCCCAGGGTAGCATGGGGAGAGCACTGGCAGCCGAAGACCTCCATTGCGTAATGCTGCCAAATCTGGCCCATGGGCTGTAGGTTTCCAACCCCTGGTATAGAGCAACTCTATTAAAAAAACAAAGCAAAGGCAATGTGGCTTCCCAATGGAAGGACTCTGGGAAAGGCTGCAAGTTGATGGCCAGGCTGCTAGGGCTGGGATCAAGTCCTTCTCCTTTCCCATGCTGGTCCCAACCGGAGTCTTTCCGAGAAGGGGGAGACCTTTGTGCGCTGCAGTCTAAATCTGATTATGCAGATTATAAAAGATGAAACAGGATACGAAGAAATGACTTTTCCTTCTGGCACCCCAGGGAGTGATGGAGCAGCAAGGCTTAGGGAGTCCTTCACTGTTGATCTTTTTGGCATTCCCCTTTTCAGCTAAGAGGCTGCACTCTGCCTTGCAGAATGAGTCAGGCACCAGCCTCCCATCGCAGGTGCTGAAACCCATGAAACAGCCGGTGGGAATGGAAAGCACGACGCCACAGGTGCTAGTAGCTAATCCATGGCACAAGTCCCGCTGACATCACTACGGGCACAATTCCATCGGACCTCTCCGCTGACTGCCTTTCACCTGCCAGGGTGGTTGGCTGGGTAGGCAGTCACTTGTATCCATCGCTGTGACATTTGCCTTGTGCTATCTGGAGTCCCTCTAGCAGGACGGGTTAGTTTCTACCCAGATAAAAAGAAACGACGTTAGGCAGACTGCACCGCAAGCAGCGACGAAACACATGCAAAGCAAAGCAGCACGCAGATAACACTTTTATCATACTCACTGTCTGCTAAGCGGGAGGTGGGGGCAGCAGTAGTTGCTAAAGGGAGAGAAAGGACGGTGAGAGGGGGAAGAAACTTCTGTTGCACGCTGCCAAGGAAGGAAGACTGGAAGGAATGACTTGGCGAGCTTCCCTGGAGTAGGACTTTGAGAGACAAGAGATGGGCACTGCCAGTGAGACAGAGACAGTGCCTCTGCTTACGCTGGAGCACAAGCTTGGTGCTAGGCAAGGCCTGTGCTCCGAATCTTGCGGTCCTCGCGGAAACTAATTTTGTTTCAGTATATCCTCTCTGAATACCATTGGCTTACTGCAGGTCCAGCTGTAATCCACGGGCCCAAGCCACTGCCCCGTGAAGCTAGCTACAGATCAGGCCTCTTGCAGAGGAGAGCAGCAACATCTATTGTCATTCCATCTGGTTTAGACACGGGGAACGTGTCTCGTTATTCCAAAACAGGAGGATTCCTCAATTCACGGCCCTGCAGACACACAGAGGTAAAAGCGAATGCCATCCTCTAATTAGTCTTCTATTGGATTGAACTGCAACCTTGGACTCTGATCGTATCACTCATTCTTTTGTGAATGTGGGGATTATTTGCCAGCGTTTCTCTTTTAAGAAACCACGCTTTTTAAACACGTGCTTCTTAATTCTCCTTTCTGAGCCTCACCTGCACAGCAGCAAGGGATGCTCGGGCCTTGAAAATCAGCAACAGGCATGGGGCGAACGTGAAGCTCATGTTTGTTTTCCAGCAGTTACGAGGAATGCTTAAAACACGAGTCACAAGGGAAAAAAATAATCCCAACCAAACCAAACCACATTTTCCTATCGCAGTGTTACTATCAATGATCTGGGACCTCGCATTTCCTAAAGGTTAAGACAACACTGCTATATCCTGGTGACTACTGAAAGAACCCCACGCTGCCACCCCAGCAAATACTAAAAGCTTTGTCACTTTAGACATTTGACATTTTGAGCAAAAAAGCAGAGAGAATGGCCAATGTTGGCTGGAATGAAAACACAGCTCTGATATTCCTCTCTACAAAGCCTTTTGGGACAGCTCTGCAGTTTCCACATTATAGTAGCCCCTGTTCCTCAAACATATCTGAGAAATCCACTCAGTTGAGAACTTCCCCATTTGTTCCTGACAGATTTAGTTCAACAGGGATCAAACCATGGTTAAAATGAAGTTCTCGGCATGTGTACTCAGCGTAGCTACTTTATAGCCACTCTTCTCATTTTAATTTTCCCTGTGTATACTAGATACAGCATCTAATCAGTCACATGAAAGCAGAAGCCTTCCATTTCATGGATTTTCCATGGCTGTATCCATTTTCAGTCTTTCAGTCCCCAATGGCACAGCAAATTAAGAGGTAGCATTCCAGCAATTAAATTCTAAAGGTTATCAGCTCAATCACTGAAAGATTTAGTGTCAAATCTTAACAATACTGTCTCTCCAATCTTTATTCCTCCTACTGTCTTCAAACTGCAATCAGTATTTTCTTAATCAAGCAGACTGCAAGTTTTCCATCTGGTGACATTTTGACAAGAGATGCATGAAAAACTGTGCCCTGAGCTTAGACGATCTGGGGAGCCGTGGCTTTTTGTTGGCATGTCACCAATTAGCCTCACTCCCAGGTTAATGGTATTACAGTCACGGTCCTGCTTACGGTCGTTCTCTTCAGTGCAACAAAACATATCTCATTTGGCAGTCTGATGCGTTCTTCGCAGGCCAGTGGCCCCCAATGGCTCACAGACAAGGCTGCATCCAAGGCTCTCCAGCGCAGCTTGCAACTGCTGGCAATTAAAAGGTTAAAAGAGAGGCTGACAGCAAAGCAAAATACTGCCTCTCAGTATTGCTGCCCAGAGGCCAGCAAGGGTTAGGAACCACAGGCTTTGCTCCTACGTGCCCTGTGAATGCTCCGTTGCTGTAACGTATTAACGCAAACAAAGTTCACACAGTCGAAGCCAGCCAAGGTCACCTTCCTGGCTTAGAGTGCGTCCCATTTACCAGGATGTCCCTATTAATTCTTAGACACCAAGAGTCAGCTTTTCCTGATGTGATTTGCTAATTCAAAGCGCATTAGCATGAACGCAGGCGCTTCCGACCCGCTGGGCACAAAGATGTCAAATGGAATTTGGGACTGCACCCAGTGGACAAGATTGTATTTATTCCTCAAACATTCCCCACTGCATCGGATCCTCTCGTTCAGGACCAGATGTCAGCTCCATCACGCAAGAGGCGGGAGCACCACATAAAGTACTGGCTGTGCAGTCGCAGCCCAGGAGCCTGCGGCACCGTGGACACTCTTCTAAAAAACTCACTCGTGTCCTCCAAGTAGGTGGCTGCAGCCTTCTTAAACAGGCCTGTACTCCCTTTGCTTTGTATTGCCTATCTACGCCACCGTTAGCATCAACCACCTCTGTGGGTTCCTGCTCCCGTAAGAGGCTTCCCTCGAAGTTGTGACGTCTCCTTAGGACCGAGCGCTGTTCCCTCGCCCCACACAGCTACATTGCCAACAGGTTTTTATCTCAGGTGGAAGTTCCTCATGCCACCAGGACGCTCCCATCAACTAAAAGTGGTTTGGCTCTTTAATTCTTTAAACCCGTTACTTTAAGACATGGCTGGGGATGTCGACTTTATTGCTAAGTCAGCCTTCAAACCACAAGCCATTTAAGTGCCGCTGTCTTGCTTCTCTCATGGTCAAGCAGGACTGGTTGACTCACTCCAGTATTTTATAAAACACATTTGGGGAAGTTTCACCTCTAATAGATTTTCATACCCCCAAAACAACCCAAGTTATAGAAACAGCTTAAGGAAGTTTTGTTTATTTTGAAATGCTTTTTTTCTGCCAAAGTTAAATAAAATCTTCTGAGCCGCACATCCAAGAGGATGGTACTGATCTTCAACACATAGACTGATTTACAGATCATCATTATCATTCCTTGTCTGGGGCCAGTCGACCTCCTCTCAAGGGACGCTGCGCTCACTCACAGACCAGTGCTCCCTGGTTTCCATGGGATGCCGGAGGGAGAGGTGCTCTTGCTCTTCCCCAGGAGAGCAGAGCCAGGCCCTAAAGGATCATCATTAACTACTCTGGGATTTCACCTGCTTTCAGGTGCTTGGTCCCTAAACCAGATTCCAGCCGCCTGGGCTCTGTACTCCCAGGAAAAATGACTTTGTGCCCAGCCTGGCTTGCACAGACTCTACGAAGGCCAGTCTTTGTGGGTCTTCATCGTTCCCAGGGGTGTCTGCTCAACAACCTCTCCGAGACAGTGAGGGATATTCCAACCAAACCTCCAGCTTCGTTTCTCTCCATCTCCTGTCACTCCACATCCTCCTCCTCCTTTCACACTGTTCTCTAAACATAGGACACCTGCCCACTGCACTTGCACCGACCACCTTCACTTGCCTCTCCCCTCCAGCCCTGTGCCTGCAGCCTGGCCTCCCATTTTCCACCTCCATGGACTCTGCCTGCTCCAGCAGTCACACTATAGGAGCTGTATCATGCAGCTGTGCGAACGAGACAGACTCCCCAGGGCAGGAGCACAGACCAGCCCAAGTCCGCTGACGAGCCATCTGCATCAGCAGCTCTACGTAAATGGCAAAGGTCATCACCAAGCAGAAGATACTCTCCTGTTCTGACCCCCGATTCCAGACGGCAGCACCATGCTTCAAAACCCAATGAAAAATTCTCTGCTACAGTCTTGATTTAACTCTGTTGCTATAAGAGCCACAGAACTGTCACCCGATGATGAGTATGTGGTTTGGCAGGCACGTCTGTAGATGAGGCCAAGAACAAGGTTCCAGATATCCTTTTTTTCCTGCTTAATTCAGTCCTTTCTTTCCTTTCCTGCAGCACTCGTCATCGCAGAGTCCGAGTGCCTGTCCCTTTATCTCCCCTGTGTATCGTCACTGTTGTCCGACGCGGAATGAGCCACCAAACCATTTGCCTGATGGATATAATGCTAACTGTGATTAACTCTGTATGAGGGATAAATTACTTCTGCTCAAATTAAGGGGCTCTGAACAACTTAGGCAGCACGCTGCACATGTGTCCAGGCAGCACAATAGGTAGTTTCTTTCTCACTGACCCTTGCCTATTTTTAACTGTTGCAATCCCAAATTCTGTCCATCCATCTGTCTAGTCATCCATCGGTTTCTACACGCACCTTTACAGTTGTCTGCCAATCCACTCATCTTTCCCGGGATCCAACGACCTGCATGTTTTTCTCTAGCATCACAGGACTTGACTGCCCATTGCTCAAGTAAACCATGACTGAAGACCCCACTTAACTCCTGGCCTCAGTGAAGACCAGGGACAGACCCTTGTTGACTTCAGTGAGGCAAGGATCCACACTTTACATCCGCTAACGTGTTACAGGGAAAGTTTCAATAACTGAAAAGGGCAAATTTCAGCAAACAAAAATCGAGTGAGAAAAGCACTTGAAAGATTGCAACTATAATTCCAGGAACAGCACTGGCTTACCAGGATGCATGTTCTAATGCAGGATACTATTTCATCCCAGTGACGTGGCATCGCTCAGCTACCACCTTGTAATTAAAACCTGAAAGGCAGCAACAGCTATGGGACACATGGCGAGTCTGATCTGACTAGGTCTGAACGACGAGCACAAAAGGCACCAAATGAATAAACACAGAAACCCATAATTAATCCTCTCTGATTTCTTTTGGACTCCTCCTCCTCCTGGTAAAGACGACAAGGTGTTTATAAACTAAAAAGAAAGCAGGGCAATCCCTTTCAATTGCTGGAGAACTAAACTGCCACCAAAGCTAACACCAGTATAAATGAAGGGTGAAAAAAAAAAATGGACTCTTCTCCAAATTTTTTGTTGTCGTACTTCCAAGATTTGGAAAAAAAAAAAAAATAAATAAAAATTGTGAAAAATCTCTACAGGCCTTTTTAGCCAGTTTAGAAGTCATTTATATTTGGGGGAGATTGTTTCTTGGGGTTTTTTTTCTCCTTTTCAACGTACGTATGTTATTTAAAAAAAAAAAGCCAGTTCTACCTAAGAAGTTTTCCGCTGTTCTGCTCTGCAGTGCTTTGGCTATTAAGAAAAATAACCACAAGTTACAAATATTGGGTATCGCATGCGGTACAATGGGGAAAAGATGCTAAACTCTTGGTCCAGCTCTACAAAGAGCAGCATTAACCAGAGCAGGATGGCTACCCTAGTGTCAGTGCTGTTAGCAGGAGGACTTTGAGCTACTTCACCTCTAAGGAGAAGAGGGAAGACAGACTAAGTTAAATGCTACAACTATGGTGTGTTAGGGGAACACTCCAAGAATGGTCAGAGGGAGGCAGAGGCACTTACGTGAGAGAGGGATGCCTGCAGTTTTCCATGGATGAGACACAGGTGGAAAAGAAAAGACAGAGATGGACCCCAAAAAAAAGAGAGAGATGCAAAAGAGCTGAAAATAGGCAACAGAAAACACGGAGCTGGACATTCAAAATAACCAGCGCTGTACTGAATTCCACGCTGCAGAGAAGGGTGAGGCAGGGGGACCACTGCAACAGGGTGGAGGAGGAATACAAGAGCTGGCTTGTGGCCCAGGGTCATTGTGGAGCAGGTTCTGTGTGAACCTGCCTGGTTCAGTGCTCCTGGCGGCAGCCAGCCAGCTACAGGACCATGCAGGACTCCCGGGGGAAGTGGGCTGGGGTCACCCTGGAAGCGCGAGAGCTGGGAGCTTAGAGCAAGCATCTGGGTAATGGCTTCAGCAGGAACACAGTTAGCCTGAGAAGGATCAGGAGATGGGGATGCCTTCAGGAACATGGCTGTGATGGTGGAGGGGAGCAGGGAAGTGACCACTGGAGTGAAATGAGGGGATGAATGGAGCAGGAACATCCAAGCTGGCATCTCAGGCTGACCTGGGATGCAAAGTCCATGGCTAGGGTGAGGGGAACCTTGTAAAGCAAACCTCAGCTCTCCCTTCCCGGATCTAATACACCACCTTTAGCTGCATGGACATTATTTTCTCTCCCCACCCCACCCTGCTAGCAGCCCTTCCAAGGCTGAACTAGCCTTCTGTTCCTTAGGATTTCACTCTTGATTCAAGCCAGGGGAGGCCAAAATGCGCAGAAGCTCTGCCCACCACAGACAGAGATGCTTCAGGGAACAGCAGGCACCGAGAAATCCCCTTGCATGTTGCCTGAGCCCTGAGAGACCACAGACTACAGGAGCATGAAAAAAACCCAAACCTTTCTGTCATTTCATGCCCTTTTCTGCAGCTGCCTCTACCCCTCTTTGCTGCTCTGTTAATAGCCCCTGCATAGCACAAAGCCAGCTGCAGCTAGTAAGGGGAGACCAGCCTCTCTCAATGGGCTGCATGCCTGCATTATTAAAATGCCTTTGGACTGCCTGCCCCAGATCCCCTGGATAGCCAAACGTTTGGTGCAGCGAGCCAGTTGCAGCCCAGAGCAATGCTCACCCCCCCCCCCAACCTCAGAAGAGAGAAAAGATTAATAATGAAAGCCAGCAAAACCCTAAACTCTCAACAGACTTTGCAAAGGGTGGTTATAGGGAGATCTGCAAGAGAAAGGGTTGTCACACAAGCATGGCAGAGAGCCTGGAGAGAGGCAAGGACCAAGTCACAGAGGCATTACAAGGACATGGCTGTACTTACGAACTGGCTGGGTCTTGAACTCTGACAATGCGCTGATCTCCCCCAAACCCTTGCCATTGACAGCGGACAGTCGCACCACATAGGTGGTCTCTGGTTTCAGGCCTGTGATGGTGATGATGCCCTCCATGTTTGCTGCGGGAGAAATGGGGGCGGGTAGGAAACAAGAGGACAGGGGTTGAATCGATAGCACAAATACGTTTCGCCTCCTACAATCTGAAGCACATTCAGCTAAGGTTGGGCTGTGTCCAGCCTTGCATGACTGCCCCATAGAACAGAAAGGTGCCACGGTCCTCCCCACTGGGTAGCTTAGTGCAGGATGGCATCATGCCCTGAATGAGGGGTCTGGCAGCAGAGTGAAGAGCACCCAAAGCACCTGGCATGGCTTGGGACCTGGAAGGACCACAAGGGCAGGGGTGGCAGGGGTACTATGTGCACAGTGCATCTATCTGCACACAGCATAAACCCAGGCCTGTTCCCTCCAGGGGAAAGGATGGGCTGCTGTCTTGTTTTCAATATTTATGGGACCCTTTCAGATACCTCCTGTTAATCCAGATGCCAGAACCTCCACATGACCCTGAGCCATCACCTTGGAAAGATTCATTGTTCCTGATGCACTTGAAAGCACAGAGCCTGGAAGATCCAGGGACCGAAGGCAAAAATCAGCCCAGGAATTTGTCTTCCTAACTCCTGCTGAACTATCCCAGAGCTAAGAGCCCTGCCTGAGGAGGGGCTACTGCCCTCCCCCAGCGACCAAGCTGGGAGGCTCTGACATATGAACCAGAGCAAGGTTGTAACTGTATGGAAAAAAACAAGCCTATTTCTGCTTCACAGAACAGAAGGAAAAGGTTGAAACCCCAAACTCATTCTGGCTCTGACCACACAACTTCCATCAGAGTATGAACCAGAGATTTTAGCTGCCTGAGACTAGGGGGGACTTAAATTCAATCTGAGTTAAATTGAGTTAAAACCTATTTCTCCTCCTGCCAGCTTCCCCAGCCCAAAGCAGCCTGGGCTTGTGGGACTCCAGGCTGGCTGTAAGGCACGCATGTTTGCACAGGCTGCTGTGATGGGGTAGGGGTGGATGGCGGTCGAGTCCTGCTGGGAGGACTGTGATGTTCTGATGACTGCTTAATTTTTGTAGTTTACAGCACAAGCGTCAAGAGCCTTGGGCAAGGGCAAAGTCCCTTTACTTTGGCTCAAACCAAATCACACGCATGCATAACCACTATCACATAAAGCAATGGAGACTGAGTGGCGTTTGAATGCTACGTGCAATGCTGGTCTCCCTGTCGCACATGGGATGCTGGAGAACAAGGAGGGGCTCAGCTGTGGTAAAGGCTGGGACCCTTGGCAGTGAGATTCCCATGCTCCAAAGACACTGAGAGTCTCCTGAGATGCTGAGACAGAGAAAAAAGGAAGAGCTCAGGCCCTTACCTTCTTTGGCATCGTACCATCGGGAGCGCCACTCCTCCTCGCCCAGCACTCGCCACTCTGCCTTGTACTTGAGGATGGGCACCCCGCCGGTGGCCTCGGGCTCATCGAACTCCACCTGGGCACTGCTGGAGTAGGGCTCCACTCTGTTAATGTACGGAGAAGACGGAGTATCTGGGGGAGGAAGGGAGGTAAGTGGTGAGGTGGAGCAGGGAGGTAGCAGGCACCACCCCCGTCTGGGCAGGTGCCAGGGGCTGTCCTGGGACCCACTGCCTGATACCTGTTTGGAGCTCTCACCCAGCAAAGCCCACTCCCACCTGCCCAGGAGGTAACCTGCCTCCCACAGGTCGGTTATGGGGGCTTTGAGAAAGCAGAAAGGTCTGTCAAAGAGAAGGCCTTTTGCTTCATCTCTCCAGCTCGCCATGGCCTGAAGCCCCTCCCCAGCCATGGACCGCTCACAGGGTGGTCCCAGGAACCATTGCCTGATATCAGTTTGCAGCTCCTGGGACAAGCTACTCACCTGCTTGCACGAGGATGAACTCGGAGGACTCCTGGCCAATGCGGTTCACGGCAGTGCAGTTATAGTTCCCAAAGTCGTTCTCAGAGTCCGGTGTCACCTGGGGGTCAAGGGAGCACCAGTGTAGCTCCTTACTGCTGCTCTGCACTGGTGTAAGTGAGAGGAGAACCAGGCTCCATCCCCACACCCCGACCCTGCCTTTGATTGTGTCCCAGAAGCAAAAGGGGTGTGCTGAGCCTCAAAGACAAATGGAGTTGGATCACAGTCCCAGAAACCAGGTGGATGGGGACAGAAAAAGCAATAGCCAGAAAACAGAAGGCAAGAAAAAAAAAAAAGGAAAGGACATTCCCATCCCATGTCAAGGCCTGCCCTCTCCTACCTGCCAGGTAACCCCCACACTCTTCCCTAAAGGCTAGAGATGTTTAATCCCCAATGACTGACAGTGTACAACAGAGCAGCCCTGGGGTTTCCCCTTCAGGACTCGGCATCAAGAATGCGGAGTCCAAGCAGTCACCCGCTCTGCGCCCCCGTCTCACCTCCAGGTAGCTGGCGGACGGGGTGTTGTAGATCTTGATGTTGCTGTAGTTGGAGCTTGGAAGCAGCTGCCCATCCCGAAACCAGGAGATGACGGCACTGGGGTAGGCGAACACCTCGCAGGTGATGTTGACTTGATTTCCCTCCCAGGTGTAGACGGCCACAGGGCCCTGAAGTTTGGGGGCATCTGGAAACAAAGACCATGTTGTTTAATGTAAGAGGAGAGGCAACGCCTTGCCATAGCCCCATTCCTTTCCCTCGCTTCCTGATGGGCTGGGCAGGCAGCATGCTGTGCCCCAGGGAGGGAGAGCAATCTTTTTGACCCTGGGGAGTGGGGGGTAAGGGAGGGCAGTGCCTCCCACAGGGGACAGGACACGGAGCAGTCTTCTTCACTGCCTGCCAGGCTGGGGGAAGGCCATTTGGAAGCAGAGGAAGGGAACGGGATTTAATGGCCCAGCAGCATCAAATGCATCAACACCATGGAAGAGCCCAGTTCCATAACCGCTGGAGGTACAAACCTCACCATAAGCACCTCGGGCCAGATCCCAAGGACCTGCGAAGGAGCCATGCTGACACCAGCCGAGGCCTGTCCGTCACACAGCCATTTATCAAGCGCCCCTGCTCTTCTTTCCCGATCCCAGGTCATGCTGCCTCCCATCTTAGAACCGCCTGTTCTGTGGCTGCCCAAACTGCTCTGGCATTTCCACAGCTGGCAAAGCCACGGTTCCTGGGATCCCCAAACCCTCTGGTCAGCGGGGCTCTTGTGGAGTAAATATCCCAGCCATGCCGCCCCCTCCTTACACTGCACTTCGAGGTACATGGCCTGCGAGTCCTGTCCGATGGTGTTGCTCGCTGTGCACACGTATTCTCCAGCGTCCGTGTACTGAATGTCTTTAAGTGTGAGGGAAGACACCCGAGCATGGCTGCGGACCACGATGCGTCCATCCAGGGTCTAGCAGGAAAGGAAGGCGAGAGTCAGAGCCAGGCTGGAGCCGCTCAGGGCAGACAGTGTGGGGAGGCCACGTGGCTAGGGAATCAGGTATGAATCCAAATCTACCTCCTGTCCACCCCCAGCCCTGTCAGTGCTCAGAAATTTGGAAGCAATCTCCTGAAAGCAGCCGGGGATGGTCCACAAGGGAAACCTGCAGCGGCAGCAATATTGCTCCTTGCTGCTTCAGGTCGAATGCAGCGATTCCTGAACACCCAGGGGCGGGCGAGAAGCAAAGTGTCTCATACATGTCTGAGGAAAGGTGAGCATGCACAAAGCACCTCCAGTATTCAGAGTTTGAGCACAAGGCCCAGTGCTACTCTAGAGAAGGCACTTCTGACTGCCCTGCACTTCTGGAGAAGCCTGTCCTCACTGCTAGTCTCCAACAGGCCCAAAGCTCAGAGCCCTGACTCTCTTCTCCTCCTGTACTCGCTTTACACCAACATACCTCCTTATTTCTGTTTGGCACTGGCATAAACAGGGTGATCATACATTCTGGTTTGCCTGGGACAGTCCCGGATTTTGAAGGCCAGTCCCAAATGGTTGGCAAACATTAAAGTGAGAGTCCTGGAATCGCGGAGGAATGGGGCGCAGTCCGGCAGGAAGGAGGAGCAGCATGGTTCACCAGGCAGGTCCATCTCCCTGCCACGCTGTGCCTGTGCCTCTGCCCTTGCCTGCAGCAGCACCACTGACTTGGGAGAGGCAGGGGAAGTGTTTTGGATGTCCCAGATTTCCTTCTGGTCACCCTAGATATAGAGGAGGCCAAGGCCCCTGAGCCTATAAAAGTAGCTCAAGGTCTGCAAGCAGGACTGGGAAAGAAGCGACCCATCTAATACTCCCATTTAACATTCTCTTGGGGCCTGTGACTTAAACCAGTCCAGTAATGAAGTGGCTGGCTTTCAGCCAGGCTCAAAATTGCTCCCATGCTGTGCAGGAGCGTATGAATGGCAGTGGTGCACAGATAAGGGGTGTTAAATCCAGGTCACAAGGTGCTGAGAGATCACAGCCATCCCTCCCTGCCTCTACTTCTGTTAAAATCACCTCCTTTTCCCTTCACAGCTGAAACCTCCCCAAGCCATAACCAGCAGAGCAGTTGAAGTGCTCCTGCTCCCCACCTGCACCCCCACAGACCTGCAGGAGTGTCACCCTCCCCTGATCTGCCCTAGCACTGGGGCACAGCTCCTGGTGCCTGTGCCTTGCCTAATATTCAGACCATAAGCACCTCAGGGCAGGCACTTTGCTGCCCTGTTTGTGGAGCAGGTAACGTGCTTCTGGGCACTATATACAAACAAGTTTGGGCTGCCTTATGCAAGCACCTGCGAGCACTGCTTTCAACAGTAAGGGCTGCAAGTCCCCAGCTCTCTCAGAAGAAGCTGGGGCTGAGTTAAATGATAAATTCCCAAGAATTGAAGTAGTCAGAGCTTTACAAGGGAGCTTTCTCAGGACTTGGCTCTCCTGGGGCACAGGCACCTTCTTGTGCAGAGCTGACAACCCCTAAGCAGGGAAGCTTGCACTTCAATACAAGCAGGGTTGACTGGCTCTTAACAAGGTACGCTTGGAAGGCGCCGCACACCCTCTCCGGCACCACCCGAATCTCTTGCCTCAGCACATTTGTGTCATTTAAGCCAGTCAAGCCTCAAATCCAGAAAGTGAAAAATCAATCAATCAGTCTTCATTGATAAGCGGTGGAAAACAACAGCATTGCCCTGTTCCTTCTGCAGCAGCACTGCTGCACCCAGGCAGATGCCGTGGGCTGCACCCTCTCCTGGTGTGGGCTCTAGGGAACGTACAACTATGTGCCTCAAAGGGCAGCCGCTTTGTGGGAGCCTCGCTGCAGAGAGGTAGTGAACTATGCCACATCACTGACTCCGCTGTTCTCTGCGGGGTGCCGAGCGGTGCCTTTTCTTCTCTGAGCTCTTGGCAGTGCAGCACAGTTTCATCATTCACAGAGTGCCCAGATGCCACTGAAAGAGTTGGCCTGACTCTCGGTTCTCCCACGCCAAGGGACAAGGAGCTGTATTTATCCCCATGCAGTAGGGAGAGCCCAGCTTTAGGATACCCAAGGCCTGCCTCCCCATGCACGTAGACAGACACATGCCTTACCCACTTCTCATGCCAACGGGCACTGTTAGCTAAACGGCACCCTGAAATACGAGCCACTGGGCATGGATAAGGAGGGGGACCAGAAAGCTCTCCTGGCTGCACATTTTCACCTTCCCACTCAGGGCCCACCTGTAGCTCTTTATCACTGCCAGGCCATGCTGATGTACAGTTATCAACAAGGCACTGTTAATTTGGGGCCCAATGATGCTGGAATGGAGCATTTCAGATAAGTCAGCTTCACAACTAAACCTTAATAATAGTTCCTGCTTTGCTTATAACTGAGCTTTTAACACCTGTCTATGATGATAAGGGTCTGCTCAGTTAATACCCAGTGATTACTTGTGTCACCCTCCACTCCTGCAGTACAGTCCAGGCTGGAGTGGTGAGACAAGACCTGTGTGATTTGGGAGCGCGAATGTGGAGCTAGCTGAGGTCTGGAGAAAGGAGCCAACAGCTATTGTCCCTCTGAAGCAGGTGCAAGTGGTAGCTCCAGCCTACCCTCAGACAGGAAAGCATCCTTTACAGAGCCCCGTTCATGGCAGCAGGTGAGGGAAAGGATTTCAGAGACAGGAGCTTAACAGCATAAGCTTTGCCATTAATAAAAGAGATGAGTTATAGGGTACAACGTATTAAAGGATATGCAATTATACTTGGAATTAGCATCAGGACAAAAGAGGCAGCTACTAAAAATTCCAAATCCTTCACCAGAAATTGGCACAAATGCCCGCTGCTTCTGTTTTCCATTTTCACAAGCTCCCCTCCTCTAACAGATTATTTCAAAACGGGGCCAGTGAATTCCTCACCCTCATCTGAAATGAACCTTGACTGGCTTGGATAAGAGCTGAACCTCGTCTAAATGACACTGCCCTCCTCTGCTTCACACAGGTTGAGATAGTAAGTCGGGCTGCTGAAACCCCACGCCATGCTGCTCTCAGGATCACAGAATGCAGTCACCATAGTCTGATGGCCAACGCTACTCTATAGCGGAGCCACTGCTCGGTCGGGAACTAGATTACTGGGTCTCACTTTGAAGTGAGAAGTTTCTCTACAAACCACAAACAGGTAAAAAAAATATATATTTTTTAAAAAATCACCATTTCACATAAAAAGTTACACATGATTTGCACCAAGTTGTGTTGTTTAAGCGTGCTCAATTCTCTCCCTTCCAAAACAAAAAGACAGTAAGAAAACAGTGGGAATTTCGCACTCGGCAGCATTTTCTAAAGACACAATAGCTGGTGAGGGAAGTAACTGCACTGACTGGGAGATGAATGTGTTCACACTGGTCTCCGTGAGAAGACCGAAGGCAGCAATGAGCAAATAGTTGAGTTGGGTTGGAGTGGAGTGGAGGCAGCAAGGAGGCTTCCCAGGGCCACAGGAGAGACGGTCTCAGAGTTGCAGCCTGGTGGCACCAGCCAGGCTTGCAGCTGGGGACAGCTTTTGCCCATTTGTTTTCACACCCCTTGAACAGGGTTATTTTTCAAAGGGCAAACTGAGGCCTTGTGCACAACTTCCACCAGCTCCCCTCCCAATGCAGCTAGTTTGCTCACCCAAAGACACGTTACTACAGGCCAAATAACATCTACTGCTATCGGCTGATTCTTTTAATTTAGTACCGTTGTTAATACTGCTTAGTTGGCTTGGTTATTGTGCTAGCGGTTTGTTAATCTGCAATTCTTTAAAAAACTAAAAGAGATTGGCTATTGGTCTGGTAATCTTATACCTCTTGCTTCTCGGGCCGGGTCCACGAAGCCTGGAGAGAACAGATATAAAACACAACAACAAAAAAAAAGCAATAGAAGTTTACAATGTGTCGGTTTTTACGTATCATACTGTATGCATCACGCTGAGTCCTGTGCACATGCAGGGTTTGAGTCAGACCGCTCGTGGGTGGAGAGAAAGGGCTGGGGAAATAGCACTGAGATTTCCATCTCCCACTGTAACTTCCAATTGGATTTGCATACAGAATCTTAATTTTAACAGACGGATCTTAAAACAATTAATCCTAGCCTAACAGTATTTAAAGACTTTGTGCTCCTGCTCTTCCATATTAAGTGACTGCATATTTCACTTGGCTGCATCGCACCACTTCGACAAACATGCCCCCGGGGTGCTGTGGAAGCGATTCCAATGACCCAGGTCACTTACTGCAAAGATATTTAAAGAACTGGTGCCCTAACGGAGATTTCGTTATCCATACAGACACGCGGGTTATTATTAATGCTTGCACTGTTAATATCACCATGCATTTGTGCAGTGCTTTTTACATGCACGCTGTGCCAAGAATAAGAGCTCTCCAATTACCGAGCAGTGGAAAAATGTGAACTCCAGAGCAGAATAAAACCCAGCGGTGATGGAGCCTTTAAACACCGCTGGAGAATTCACCAGCTAGCTGTGCTTGCAGAAGCACTCAGGCCTCGCAGGGACTGGAACAAACAACCGTCTAGCCAGACACCAGCCTCATCAATAAATGCATGTTCCCCTTCAGTGCGAGCTGGCAGTCGCACAGGCCACAGTCACTCCCACCCCGTTTAGAGGGACCAGGGCTTGTGGGGTTCACTTTTTTCCTCTCAATCATCTTTCAGACTCTTGGCCGCAGCATCCGTTTCATTTGCAACTTGATCCACTTCAGTTCTGGAGTCAAAAATCACCTGCTAATATCAGAGCCGCCAGGGCACCATTTAGGTGTGACCTGAAGGTGTGAGCCCTGCCAAGGGTTGGATGGTAACGGCATACATGAGACACAGCAGAAACACACAGATGGATGGTCAGAAGATGAGGTTGGGAAATGCAATATTGTTTCCCAAAGCGCTTCCAGTGAAAGTAAAGGTGACCAGCAAACACAATGAGACTGAACTATTAATGCAGTGCAGACAGCCTCATCTCAGAATACCTCCTGGTGAAGGAGTTCTCTTTACTCATCACCTGCCTTCCTTGAGGTTGACTCCATAATCCTGCTTCTGGCTGTCACTCCCCATGCCAAGCCCACCTGAGAGAGAATTCACCAAGCCCTGCACTGGTTGGGACTTTCCATGGTACATCTGGCACCCAACCAAGCCTAGGCTCTGTGGAAGCCTAATAAGCAAGATGCAATAATTGAACACAACCCTTGTTACATGTGGCTGGACTCAACATGGCCACTCTCAACACAGTGTTGTAATCGCTGCAGCAAGGTCCTACTCCCCCATCCCCACTGTAGTGCAAAATATCTGGCTAAGAGATTCCAGGATTCCAGTTTGATATGCCAAGGGACAGGCAAATCTGCCATCTTTCCAATGCTTCACCTACTTTTCTGCACCAGTTTCCCTGGCACTCCAGATGGCTGCACTGCGTATCAGTGCAGCCATCTCGCTTCAGTCTAGAAGCGATCACCTGCTGAACCCTTCATCTGGGAAAGGTGGTTTAAGATGAGCCCATATTGGTGGGAAAATGCCTCTGGATCACGCAGCACCTGCAGCAGTGAGTTCAGTCCTCTCTGTCTTTCCCTTACAGTGTTTTCCATCTCTGCAAGCTTGGAAGTAGATGGAGAAGGAGAGAAGCCAGCTTCCAGTCTCTTGAATTGCTTGTGTTTCTGTGCCGTGGCCTCTTTTTCACCTTTTGTGGCTGGTGGAAGGGTGAAGCTAACTAGCACTGCTCTCTCAACCCTGGCCAGCTTCATGCTAACCCAAACCCCTTGGAGGCAGGAGGAGTACTCATGCTCCCTAGGAGAAAAGGAGGTCAGCACCTCACACATTTGGAGGAAGTTTCTCTCTTTCGAAACAAGCAATTAAATAGGAGCATCTGAGAATTCAAGGGATTCCAAGGAATATCTAATTAAATTAACCCCCCGAATATTAAATATAAAATCATCCATATGCAGATGTTATTAAAGGCAGGGGCACAAGGGAAACGAAGTTTGGAAATCACAGGTTAAGGGAGCGGAGGCTGCTTGACAAAGATCTGCACGTGCATTATGAATACCCCCGACATCTAACAGCTGTATTTTGCTTTAACATTGCTTCCTTGACGACAAGCAGCAACACTGATTTACAACAGCACAAGTTTTGTCTCTTTGTAATCAGGTCTGGGCTTTTCCTTGCCTCTTGTATTTCCTTTTTGACACTTCACTCAGGCCAGATTGTGACAAGGAAATGCACTGAAAGGAAATCCCAGCTCTGGCTATCTTGCTCCATGTACCCCTTTACCTGCAAAATATTGCTGCTCATCCCACCCACACCTGATACATCTCTGCATAGTCATTGCCATAGGAGGAACATCCACAAAGACGCCCATGCCCTTAGTCACCATGCACTGACCAATTAGAAACTCCACTTCCATTATTAAAATTTAGGCAGATAGCCCTTGGCAAAGCACTGCATTCCCGTGGCGGTATGCAGACCCCAGTTTGAAAACCACTGCTCCAGCCTAGCACTGGTACATTTGCACCCTGTTAAACACTGCAGAGAGAAATGCTGGGATCCCAGCACTGACCTCTGTGATATTTTTTTCCAAACAGATTTCATTTGAATGTTTCTAGGTTTTTAAGCCAACTGTGTTAGATGTTTTGAGCCAACTGTGTTACCTGAAACAATTCTGGGCCAAAACTGTCCTGCGACCTCTCGGAAATGCCAAGAAACTTCTGCAAAATGGGAAGAGCAAAAGGGGGTGCATATCATAGCTGTGCTACCTTCTTGAAGTGTGAGATCTGTGCAAACTGCTCCATTTTAAGAACCGGGCAACTTGTGAGAGTGCCTTTGCAGGGCCGGCTGAGCAACTGCACTGGCGCGTGCACACCGCTGTCAGCAGTGCACAAGGCAGCAGAGAACAAGAGCAGCATTACGCCGGCACTCTCATCAAGTCCATTAGGGAAGAGACCCAATTTGGGGCAGAAGCTGGTATCTTGTGTTCTGTGTCTGCTGAAGTTCCACACAAACGGTGTTGTAGCCCTGATGGTCCCGGGCACACGCAAGAAACAGGAGTTGCAAGGTGAAGTAACAGCTTAGGTCGTGTCAGCTTCTTTTCCAGACCGGAGGAAGGGCATTCTGTGCCTGGAAGCTTGTCTGACATCTCTCCAGCTATCAAATTGGTTCAGTAAATGGTATTACCTCACTTTGCAATTCCTGTCCGAAGACAGCTTGTTTCCTGCAGTGTGCTGCCTGCTCTCACAAAGCCACAGCCACAAGTGAACTGGCAAAGAACAAAGCCCTGCATGAGACTGGCATTCTTCTCTCCCATATACAGTTGGCTTCTAAGCTGATTACTTCAACGCTTTCTTGTCTGGGGCCAGAAGACCAGATTCTGCCTTGGCAGAGAGAAACCACCCAAATCAAGGGTCAGTGTGGCCCAAACAGGGTTATCTGCAGGTAAATCAGAAAGGACTAATTTCTTACCCTCCCTCCCTCTCAATGTGTGCTCCTGCTGCAGAAACAGAGCAGAGCAGTGCACAGAACCCTGTTCCACAAGGAAGCGTGTGCAGCACTCTCCCTGCCAGGATAATCACCGCATCTAGCACCTTCTCTTGTTCTCCAACTCCCTCCTTGACTCAAATGAGAATGCACACACCTAGTCCTTGACTGACACCTTTGCCTTGCTGTCAAGTGGATGGTAACAGGCAATACAGCTTCTGACAAGCTTGGGAGCAGCAGCAAAGCAGACACTGTTCCTTTGGTGTCCACTGGCAAGATGTGAACAGTACAGACTATAAAAGAGCTTTTTATTATCACTTGTTATCCAGGTGGTGTGAGACATCCTCTACAGTGTGAAGAGCACATGCCATTCCTGGCTACTGGTTCCTGGGCCTGCGTGTAAGAGTGGCTAGATCACCAAGCAAGTCTCTCCCCACCAGGACAAGATCATTACATCTGTACTGAAAGAGGGAAGCCTGAACACACCAACATAAACCAGATCAGCACCTAATTTTACTGGATCTCAGTTGTTATCCTACAAGACAGACAGAAAGGACTACACCTCATGAGCTGGGCTGCAACAGTGAGGTTGCTGAGTGGCTGTCTGGATAGTTCCTCTTGTATTGCTCAAAGGAAAGGCGTATTCATTTGCCAACACAGCAGTGATAAATACTCATGGGAAGATAAACAAAGGGTATTTTGAATCAATGGGAGATCACTAATGACGCTCCTGGGTGATCTGTGTTTGAGCCAGTCTTCTGCAGCAGGTGGAGGCCAGATCCTCAGCTGGACATAACCAAGGACTTCACTTGCATTAGGTGTGTTCTAGCTAGCAAGCTGCCAGGAAACACCTCCTCTCTCCCTCTCTCATTCAGAGCAGGTGCACTGAAGAGGAAGGAGGATGATGGACATACTACCAGCAGGGATCTTAGGCTACGTCACCCTCAAAACGTTTTACAGCCATTCCCAAGATTGTAGTTCGCCTAGCGTACGCGCATACTTCACTGCTTCTGCCAGTGCAGAGTCCTCGGTGCATGAGGCTGTCCAGCAGAAGAAGTGTGGTCCTGGGGTGCACATACCGTGGAGGCCCTGGTGCTGACTGCGCACTGGGACCCGTTTATCATGCACTCCTCTGGAGGAAGTTCAGCATCTTGTGGCACTTACAGCTTCTCTGCTGTTCCTCTGCCTGCCCTCTAGGCTCTTAGGTTTTGGACAGAGCCTTGGGATGACTTCAAAAGTGGCTCATCTCCAGATATTTAAAGATACTAAGATGAGGGGCCTCCAATTTTGATGGGCAAGGGGCTCCGATGCCTACGAGAACCTGCCCCAACAGATTTTGGAGCCTAAATCCCATTTTCAAAAGTCACTTAGGATTTTAAGAGCCCAAATCAGACTGTCTTTTGATGAGACGTAAGTCCTTTTTGAAAATGGGACTTGGGCACGTTTAGAAACTCTTCCTTGTCCCGAAGTCAAGGCTTATCAGCTTCCCTAAGCTTTACTGGGAGCAGGAGGGGTGCAGCTGAAGATGCAGCTGATATGTGTGTTTGCATGTGCATCTGAGAGACATATGAAAGAGGAATTTTCACAGTCATTTTTAACTGCTGAGTTTTTCCTGCGACATTAATCTGCACCTAGAACATTAGACAGAACAGGAACAGCTCAAAAACAAACAAAAGCTTGTCAAGAAAGTACGTGCCTGGCACTTCATAATGAGATAGCAAACCCTGTAACAAAGGACTGAGCCAGTCCATCAGACACATGTGGTTTGAATCTGTGTACTTTCCCCCATCCACACAGGAAACTGCTCCGATATGCACCATAGCTCCATAATATAAATCACCAACTCAACAGCATCAACAGGATATATGAAAGCCTCAAAAATAGTTAGCAGTTTGCAGCAGAGTTCTTGGTAGCTAAAGAGGAGCAGACAGACAGGGCACTATGATGGAAAGGGGGTTCCCCAGGGATGCTTCTACTTCAATCAGTCTCACTCCGGTTCTTAACTATTACTTGCTCTTTCTCCCACATGCAGGCTTGCTGTCTCAGTAGCCCTGGTCTCCCGTCTAATGCTTCCAGATGAAGCAACCCCCAGATGTGGTCATCTTGGGAACATGAGGCTACCTGTCTGGCACACTGTGGATCTACGTCAAACCTCCTGGAAGGCAGTGGTAAGCCTTTCTATCAACTTTCCCAGGCTGTAGACGGGGTGCTTTATTGACTCCAGCAGAAGTTATGCTTTTTCTACAGTGGAAGGATCAAGCCCGGTAGCATTTGGCATCTGGGGTAACAGGTTATCCATCCATAAATACATTAAATAGCTGAAATCCCCGAGACAACATAAAGGGCTCATTTAGAAGCTGAATGCAAGCTATAGACTGTATGGCTGGATTGAAGACAATGTCGAGTTCCATCTGTCTTCATCACATGCACTACTGAACCCCCTTGCTTTCAAATTGAATCAACCCCACAAAAAGGTTCGGGCTGCATGACCCTAGAGATGGCCTACTGTTACAGCCTCACTAATGAACAAGAGCTAATTTCCCAGAGGCCTACAGGTATATTGGCTTTGGGACTGTGTTCTCCCTTCTTGCTCGCCTGCCTTTTATGAAACACTTGCAACAATGGACAAAGGTCCCCGAACATTGTTCGGATACACTTCTAAGGCTGCCAGTGGCAAATCAAAGCTGGAGGAATACACTTTTTAAAAACTGCTAATTATTTTTGTATTTGAGCACAAAATGGTATTGATGTGTGATTAACGATACAGGTGAACACAAAGGCAACCAGGCTTTTGTGCCCAGAGCACGTGCAGCATTTTTGTACGATACAGGAGGGCGAGAGAGAATTAACAGGTTCATTTTGGTCCATAAAACCTCATGTTTGAAAGATGCTTGTTACCCTCTCTGCCCAGGATAGCTCCAGCATCCCAATGAGGTCACTGAGTGCACTGAAACAGTGGGGCCTGCTCCTATCCACCGCGCTGGAGACCAAGGGTGGGAATACCTTTAGAAAAAGGTTTTGCATCACATCCTCTGGAAGGTCCTGCAGAAAGTGTCCATGAGCTGGTACTCAGAGAACTCATGGGACAGCAGCAGAAACCAAGAGGTGGTGGTGGGGCAGATCCTCAGCTTTGCTCAGCTGAGGCCAGGGGAGCCGGCCTCACTGACACCAGCTGGGGTCTGGCCCATTCACAATAATAAAAGGTTTGCAGGTGCTTCTCACACCTTGCAATGCGGAAGGAGGGAGCATCCCCAGGACCAGAGCGTGCATCTGTGTGGCATCATCCCGTCTTCCCGCCCTGCCAAGAGGGCTGGGAGAGTGAGGGATGAGCTGCTACATGCCCTGTTTCAGAGGTCGCGTCTTTGGGAATGGTTTTACCTTTTCTTCATTACTGATGTTGCGGGTAGAAGTTTTCCAGGTGATGGAGGGGATCGGGTCTCCAGAAGCCTCGCAGGTCAACGTGATTTGGTCCTCCAGCTCCATGGCAGTTTTGTTCTCCACGTAGGTGATTTTAGGTTTTGCTGGAAAGGGAGAGCAATCATTTACTCAGCTGCTGCTAAGGTCACCTGGGATTAGCAACACTGGAGTCAATGCTACCATTAAAGAAACTATGTTTGCACTTCCAAGGAACTGCTGGCATGACGGGGCACGGGCACGAGACGTCAGTGACAGTCTTTATGCTTGTGCTCATCACTGGGGTTCGCAGCAGAGGGGCATAGAAGTGCCATGCATCTGCAGTGGGGTCTGTGTGATAGCACTGGCAACGTCTGTCACTTAGGGTACATCTACACCAGCTCAGCAGCACTCAAGTGCCACCCTCCATCCCCTGGCCTGCTCCAAACCCAGAAATGAAGCAATAAACTGCTGCAGGGAACCCACCCCACTGCCACCCTCGAGGTCTCTGCATCCAGTACGCTCGGGAGTGGGGGCAAGGAGCGCTTCAGCACAGCCTCGTGCTGGCCCGCTGCAGGGACTGCACTGTACACACGGGAGAGGAGACAGGACACTCCTGGTGTCTGTAGCACAGTCCCTGGCAGCAACCCTCATCTGCTAAACAACAGAGCAATGGCAAAGGGGCTGACATGGGAATTCACCCTGTGTCTGAGACACACCAGATGCCGCCTGGTTTAGGCAGGACACATGGCTTCCAGCCCCTACCAGAGAACTGCCGATGACCCGCTGGTCTCCCTTCTTCAGTTAGGAAGGGGGGAAACCACAATAGGCCTGTGAGGGCCCCAGTTACCAAAGACTTTGAGGTGGATGGTAGCATCCTGCTCCCCAGCCTTGTTCTCAGCGATGCAGATGTACTCTGCCTCATCACTCTTTTCCACCTTCCTAATGGTCAGCCAGGAGCCGTCGTAGTTGAAGTCGTACTTCTCATCGTCATCACCCGGCTCTATTTGCTCTCCATCCCTGCCGGGCACAAAGCATGCGGGCTGGTGGGTGTGGGGTTGATTTTAGCCACTAAGTTTACACTAGTTGGAAGAGGACATGATTTCCCCTGACACCACTGCCCACCTTCACCCACCCTGGGCCATCTATTCGCCACCCCACAGCTGCTTCCTTCCCCCGAGGCCCTGCCCCACATGGTCCTTCACACACTAAGGCAAGCCTGGCCTGCAGAACTGATAAGCACCTTAAACAGCAGCCAGCTGGGGCTGCTCAACCCCCCTGCCCCAAGCAGGGTTTCCCCCTCATCACCCCTGCAGCAGATTCCTGGCCACTGCCAGCCCAAACCTTGGAACATCCCCATCTGCATAGCAGCACAGGGCCCACCAAACCCACCTCTAGCACATGCCCAATTGTCAGATCAGGACCTGGGAAATGTGGACACCTAGGTTCTTTCCACTGATTTAGGGACCAATCTAAAGCCTGCTGAGAAGAACTCCTGCTGACATAATGGCGCTCACGCTGTGAACAGGGACAAGGCACTGAATCTATTTGTGCCTCGTTTTCCCCAGCTGTGCAATGAGCATAATTATAATACACCATCACCTCACAGGGACAGTTTGGGGCTCGTTAGGTTTAATCCATTCTCTCAAATTGCACGGGAACACTGGGCAAAGAATGCTAATGGTGGGTGAACCATTACTGCCGGTAATGCTATTGTTTGAGCTATTCATTAAGTGAATCTGCTTTCCAATGCCCTGGGACACTGCTGTAGCATAGCCCACAATACTCAAGAGAACATGCTGCCTCCACTTCTGTGGCTGGCCCAGAGGGAGCCCGGGGGGAAACACCCATGCTCACAACCAAAGGAAACTCAGCTCAGAGCCTCTTACTTTGTCCAGCTCATGGTTGGCTCAGGAAAGCCATCAGCATCGCATATTAAGGTGACAGACTGGCTGAGGTTGGCAGTGGCATTCACTGTACTCTGCCTGGCACGGACGGAAGGAGGCACTGGAAGAAAGGCAAGCCTAATTAGGGAGCGCAGGACACAGCATGCGTGCAAGAAAAAACTGTGCAAAGTAACTTCCCACCCTTTGCTGCATGCACAGATCAGGGAGCACACCGCCTGACAGGTGAGGTCTCCAGGGAGAGGGGGGCTGGGGGCTCCCTGCACAGAAAACACTCTTTGGGAGCCAAACAAAGTTAATCCCTCACGCTGAGTCACAAGACACTCAGGCTTCCTCTGGACATGGATAATTTTCTGTAAACATCTTGTAAACGTCCAATTGATTTCACGGGTGTTTTTATTTGACACAGCAAAGTGAGATTAATAAGCTTGCGACAATTTGTATGTATGAACTGATGGCGAGGCTTCCATCAAAGCGGGGAGCACAGCAGCCGGTAGCGCAGGCAACTGGTCACTGTGGCTGCCCTGGCTTTGAGCTGCTCACCATTCACAATGACTTGAATATCCTTAAAGTTGATCTCCCCACGAGCCAGGATCCTGCCCTCACAGCGGTACGTCCCCTCATCTGTTTTCTTAATCCCCCGGATCTGCAGGTAGTTGTTGGACAGGACGACTAATCGAACTGGAAGAGACAAACAAAAGAGAGCTTCACCCTTGGATCCTCTGAAGCCAGCTCTGATCAACAGGTACATCAACTGCTTCCCAGACTGGAGAAGTACCTTCCCTTTGCATCATATTAACAGCATCCCCTATGCTAATGGACCTGACGTGCTAGGAAACCCTCAACTAGGAACAATTTAATTTCAGAGCAAACAGACAAGAAGTGCAGATAAACCACTTTGCTAGTTTACACCTGACACTTTTTATTGTATTTTATTTTATTTGTAGGTTAAAACACTATCTGGCTTGAACCAATGAGCCACGTGCAGCTTAACTCCCTCCTGAAAGGGAAGTGGAGCGTGGATCTCAGCTATGCATACCTGGTGTCTGGGCTGAGGAGCTGGGAAATGCCACCGAGGCAGGAGACTGTACTCTGGGGTCACCTCCAGGAACCAACCGGTCACAACCACTGCTGTGTTCCTGGACCAGCACAGAGGCCACAAAGGGGCTCTGGGCAGGGCATTTTTATCTTTTTCTCTATGGCATCCAGAGTCCAGTTAAAACACCAGGCTTTTTAACTAGGTGAGATACATGGGATCTTCCTCCTGAAAACACCACCTCCATTTTCCAGATGATCCATCGCTTGTGATTCTCAGAGGCATTAACTAAGGATCTGGGTTAGTGCTGCTAGTCCTGGTTTACTGGGGAGGGAGACCAGCATAGGCAGGTACAGGAGTCGTTCACTTCTGCAGCTGAACCGCTGAATCTGGCTGAGCAGGAAGTGGCTCGCTCAAGGTCAGAGCAAATCAGGTAAAACTTGGGACTGGAGCACTTCACCCCCTTGCCTGCACGTGGACTGCATGCATAGACAGCCAGGACACAGTCCCTCATCCAGCAACGCTGCACCCACCGTTATTTCCCCTGTGACCCACTGCCCCTTCTGCTGCCTGGCAGCGCCAAGCCCCCTACTTCCTTACCATCCTTTTTCAGGGCAATGTCTCTGCCCTTATGCTTCCAGAAGATGGTGGGGGGCAGAGAGCTGACCACATCGCACACGATCACAGCGTCATCCCCCTCCTTGAACTCCTGGGGGGTGGGGGCATTCTTGAACATCAGTTTCTCTGCAAGCCACAAGAGGGAAAGGGGCAATGTGCCTGGCTTCCCCAGAGAGCCATGGCCGCTGTCCAATTACCAAGCCACGACCCCAGTGAAAGCAAAAGTGAAGCAAGTCTAGGCATGCGCCTGTCTGGAAAGCTTGCACCGCGACATGGAACATGTAAGCATGGTAGCTGTAGGTCACTTTTTGGTTCCCCTTCTACACATATCCATCTCCTTTCCAGGCCTAGGCCTCACTCCCTCTCTACCTTCAAGCCTTTCCTCCCAGGCCAGGTACCCGTCCAACTCCCAGCCTCCCCTCGTATGTGACCTTCACTGTCCACCTTCCCAGACAAAGCCTAAACTTCTGCTCTTTCCCTTTCCTCCGCCTCTTCTCACTTTCCAGCAATTCTCCTCCTTGACCTGAGACTTCCTTTCCTGCTTTTCCAGCTTCCCCCAACTGGCCAGGGCCTTGTCTTCCCACCAGGCTCCCTGCCGACCCAGATTCCCCCATGCAAAGTCAAAGGTGAGAGCTGTGCTCCTACGGAAGATTTTCACGTTGACCGTGGCCTCGGACTCGCCCTCCTCTGCGCTGGAGACAACGCACTTGTAGATGCCAGCGTCATCAATGTTGGTGTTGTAGATGGTGAGTGTGGAAGAGGAGTCATCATTCCGCACCACCGAGATGCGCTGCTGGTTGGGTGTCAGCTTCTCGCCATTGGGGGAGAACCAGGAAATGTCTTTGTCTTTGGCTTCCCCAGTCACTGGAGACAAAGAAACAGAACGCGTCAGCTAGCCAAGGCCTGAGTCCCATCTCCAGAGGACCCCATTTGGCCCAACTGAGGGCTTGCTTCTACCCCCAGGACCTGCTCACAAGCCCACATGCCACATCCTATGCCATTCTCCAGCCCCACCAGGACAGTTGATTTCCTCCACTGCAAACTGTCCCTGAGATGTTGCTTCACAAATCCAACATGCTGGAGAGCAGAGAGTCTCTGGGGAAGCTGGTTCTTGGGCAAGACTGCACGCCCAGCTACACTTAAGCCCCACTGTGCCTTTGCTCTGTGCTGTACTCCAGCATACAGGTGTCCTGAGCTCATTTTTAATGAGCAACCCAACTGGTCCAGACAAGCTGCACCAGCTGGTTTTGAAGAGCATCCTGTATCCAGCAGTGCGTAGGCTGTCTGGTACCGCATGGGCAATGTAGAAGAGGGCAGTGTTCCACAATGCTACCCAGGAGAATGGACAGGGTAGTTACTGTGAGTCCAGGTGCTGTCACCTGGGTGCTGGAGAGAAGTCATTAAAAATGCAGGATTCTGGAGGAATTACAATCCTCGACTGTTGAGACGAGAGATTTTCCTGGATGCATAAAGGACACAGCTCCCAAATTCCCATCACAATGCTGGAAACTGGGACAGAAATAGCCTGGGTGATTTTGAAAATCTCAGTCTCAGAAGTAAGGCCTCTGGGGTACCATCAAGCGGAGGGCAGATGCTGTGAAATGAGGTGTCCGTGTGCTGCTCTGCCTGGGCTGATGGGCCATCCTCAGTAGGTTTCACTGTTTACAGATGCTTACTGGAGCGTCCCTCTCTCCCTGGAGGTCCGTGCTGGTTCTGTCCCAGGACACCCATACCCATCATCTTTGCTGGGAGATCGCAGCCACACCCACAACACAGGCTTTCTCCCTGGCTGTACCATGCTAACCAGGTTTCCCAAAGGGGCCTCCATGAATGGAGATGAAAGCACAGCTGTCCCTCACCTTGGCATAAGAAGAATTTGGATTCTCCGACGCTGATCTCCCCCTGACTCGGAACGATATCCACTTGTAGAGAGGCTGGAAAAGAGAGAGAGAGAGAGAGAGAGAGAGAGAGCGCATGTATGCACCACGGTTAGAAGTCAGTCATCTCCAGTAAAAGCACCAATGCTTCTCCCCGCTGCGGTTCGCTTGGAAGAGCAGAACGTGAGGGCTCCAAGCAACAGCTTCATCACTCCTAACCAGCACTGGACTTTGGGCTTTCCATCCCAAAGTAGCCCTCGCAGCCTGCCGTGGGTGCTTTGAGTCACTTCTGCCTCGCACCAGGCCCATGTAGAGGGGTGTGAAAAGGTCTGACTTACCTAGGACTTTGTCCTACCCCGAGATCCACTATATGCCAGGCTTAGGGTAGGAGGGTTTTTCATGCAGAAACAAGAGTGTGCAGGAAAGAACGGAGCTGGCCCTAGGAGTCTGGCAGTGCAGTAACACACAGGGCAACAGCTGCTCAAGCATGTGCAGCCCCTGCTTTCCCTGCAAGCTCAGGGATGTACCACTACCTCACCCTCCCAGCAAGGTTAGAAATCCGTGCTGGTATCAGAAATGACCAGCACAGCATTTCCAAAAGGAGTGGAGGATTATTTTATATTGTACATTATGCTGCTTTGAAGTTTCCAGGCCTTATGCAGCAGCAGGTGCCAGTGACAAACTGAACCTGCTACCCACCCCGAGGTCCTGCAGCAGGGGAGAGCGTTCAGACTCTGCAAAGACAAAACAGCGCCCTGGGGGAAATGGGTCAGGCTCGGCAATGCCTTCCAACCTCGCATTGTAGAGTTTGCAGGTGCCAGCGGATGTCAGGAGATGGAATCCACCACTATATTCACAGGCCCCCTCCTCTGTACTCTCGATCGTTAATAGGACGAATGCCAAAAATATGTCAGGCTTGTTTTTTAACGTCTCCCTCTCCCCACCCTCCAAACTCTTGGCTCCCAGATACTCTAGAGAGATGTCAAACGAAACCAGGAGAACCGAGCTGAACGGCAAGAGCTTCCCACGTCATCGCAAAGCAATCAATTCCTCACTGCCTCCTAGAAGGGAACAAGGGAGCTAACTGCTCAGGCTTGGACACGGTGCAACAGGTTTACACTCTGCCTCTAGTGAAACAGCAACCAGAGAATGCCGACAGGATCGATGAACAGGCAGCTAGATGGATGGGTGCTCCTGGTAACCTGACCGCAAATCAATCACTGCGGGAGATTACCCTTCCTCCTTTATACACCTGCAGACGACAGCAGAGGTTCTCCTTCCCTGCTTGCTGTTCCTTTCTTGTGAGCATCCAGTATATTGCAGCAGGCCCTAGGTTTGTCTGGCTTCTCCTGGAGCATGTGTATGTCTCCCCGCAGATCACTCCAGCATTTGCAAACTGACCATGCTGAGCAGTGCTACGGATGTCTTTTCAAGGCCAATCTTTTTTGGCAGGCATGCCAAAACCTAAGCCCTGAACCCTTCCCCAACCCCACTCCAATCCCCTTCCCCTGCCCGATCTGTCGCTCTTCTTTCTGCTCCCCATCCCCTCCCCAATCTGCCAAGTGCCACACACAGGGACCACCCATGCCAGCCCTGTTTTAGGGCATGGTGCTCAGATGTCATAGCTGGCAACTTCGAGTCCTATTTAGGACAATGGTCTTCTTTTGCCCCCAGTGATGTCAGAAGCAAAGGCCCAGGTAATAATCAAATGGAAACAGAGGACTGGACTCACTGGCATGTTGGCTGCTTTGAACTCTCCTGCCAGCAGACATGCATCTGGTGCAAGTGGCCAGTTAATCCAGGGTAATAGCTGCTTTGTGGTAGCAGAGCCATAGAAAGCAGATGGAGCATGCCCATGAAACCAGCCCTTCTTGCCCCCAGATGGACATTTAAAAAATAATCCAGGTTGTATCAAACCTCTAGAGAAAACCCAGGGCTCCATCTGCTGTGGGAGATGTAAACGGTGCCAGGATTGCCAGGATCTGCCCCTCTAGAGCCTCTCTGTGGAAGTCTCCACTTCCCTTGCTGGAAGCTACTATCTCTCCTTCCTGTTTTCAATAAGGTACAGGCTGCCCTTTTAGCCCTTGCATCCAGCCTGTTTTATTCCTGTCTAATCTCATTTCTCTTGACCATACCACTTTAATATCATTCATTGCCAGACAGAGCTGCAGGGACAAAGGACCAAACAGAATAAAAGGCTAAAGGTTTATTAGATTCAGTTGCAGCAAGCACTAAACAGCCTCATTCTACAAGCAGTGTTTTTCCTTTCTATTAATCCTTCCGATGCCCAACAGTTTACTCCCTGCTCTTCCTGGACAGGTGTCTGCCCTGCAACATGAAAGCAGGAGTGTTACAAGGGGCCTTATGGCTTGCAAACCAGACCCCCGAATCCCCCGGCATGGGTCGGCATCACAGCAACATCCGTTAACAAGGCAATCACCTTCCTATTTTAAAATGGGGCTGGAGGAAGTGTGCCTTGCAAGTAAATGATTGTCTGCTGCTATATAGCATCATCCAAGAAAAGGAAGATGCTAGAGTGGTGCGGCCCCTTGGGGCCTGAATTTTAAGGGGCTCCAAAGCTGGCAGTCGGTGCCAGAAGAAGGGAGCTACATTTAAAAGACTAGATACAACCCCAGGCTAGAACCTTTTCAGTGAGTTTTCAACTGGGCCAGTCGAGTCCATCTGGATGCTGCCTCGTCTTCAGAACCGGAGTGATGGCTCCAGTTTCAAAACAGAATTTCAAGAGCTGTGAGCCCACGTGCTATCACTCAGGAAGGATTTGGGGGTCTTTAAGAGAGCAGCTAACTTTGCATGCATCTGTTGTGCTGGAAGAAGCCCAAAGACTTCCACAAATGCCGTTGTAAAAACATTTTGGGATACGTGTTCAGGCAGGGGCTTTCCTGGATGATGCATAGTCAGAGAGAGATGCAGACTGCCATTTACACAGGGTGCCTAAATGCAGGCTCACAAATCTGTATTTAGGCATTAGAGGAAAGCCCAGGTTTTCAAAAGCCCTCCACAGCCCTGACCGAGGGCACCTGTCTCAGGTCTGATCACTGATCTCGATACCCAAGTACAGATTTAGGAGCTTAAGTTTAGGTTCCTAACTGAAAATCTGTGCCACTCATTTCAATGGCATTGATTGCTATTTAACAGAGCAAAAAGCAAGCCCCGATTAATGTCCATTTCAGGAGCCTCCCTGAAAACAAACATGGAGATTTAATATATTGAACGTGCGGAAGGGGTACAGTAAGATGGAGCCTGCTGTGCAAGTCAGCCAGTCACTAGGAATTCAAGGTCCAGGCTGACCCTGACCTCATCCTATCCCCAAACTGATCCGTCTTGGAGGATCTGAGCGAGGATCAGGGCTCCAAGCCACCTTGGGCTTTTGCAATGCTATTTCAACATCTATGCCACGTGAACAAGAGCAAAAATCAATGCTCCCTTCCCTCTGCATCCCCAATCAAGCAGTCTATAGCACCAGATAGCAAGGGCGCTGAATACCTTTCTCCCAGCAACTGGGATCTCGCTGCCCTGTTCCTTCGCAGTATAAGTTATGAGCCATTAGGCACTGGATGTAATTGGACACTGGCTCTCTTCCAAGTGCATCTGAATGCTCTATCAGCTCCTTGGCCTAACAAGGCCGGGTCAAAGAAAGAATTTCAGGAGGCCAGGTCTAATGTGTATGATTTCTAAATTGCAGCCATTAGTTTGCAGAAAACAACCATCTTAATCGGGCTATTTCTCCAGCCTGTGTAGGCAAAGCATTCCTCATCTCCTCTACCACACTTAGTCCATCACCTTTCGTGCCACAGACCCCATGCCCGTCTCCTGGGGTGGCTCGCTTTGTTGCTCAGCCACAAAGCCATACATCTTGGAGGCCTGCTCCTTCTAGGATTTGAAAACATGTGTACTCCTGTAAAAGGTACAACCATCTTATAAGACAATGATGGCTTTTCTCATGAAGATCTGGGAAAGGGAGGCAGGGCTACTGGGTTAGCCAATGCCGGAACTTGTGCCGTTAAACAGCAGAGGTCTTCAAACACCCATGAAGGATGCAGGGGATCTGTCTACTGTCAGTCAAGTACTGGGAGGAAGGGTATAGGAGAGGGAAATGTCCAAACTATACCACAGTAACAGGAACTCAAGAGGCTGCTCTTCTCCGACAATGGCAATGCTCAGACCTACTGTAGTACTTGTTGTCTACAACGGGTCCAGTTCTCGCACTGCTCGTTCCAGTGTAAATGAGAAGGCATTTTGCTGAAGCCAACAGATGTGAGCGAGTGAGAAGATGGACATGTCCAGAGTTGAACAGGGGGGAAGGCACCGGCTCTGAAAGGAGAGACTAAGAGAGAAACCCGAGCACGTGCTCCTGTGCACAAGGAGACCAGATCACTACCCATGTCAATGTAAACACAGGAGCTATACCCATTTCCACCCAGCTGAAGATCTGGCTATAAGCTGAGGAGGGAGGAAACTCGTAAGCTTGTACAGAAAACATTCCCTGACATATGTTCACTATATGAGGAGGATGAAATCCTACAGTGGCTGTAGGATTCTGTATCTGGGACTTCATTCCCTACAAAGACACATGGGACAGAGCAGATGTTACTTCTGGAAAGTTGAACATTTTCCTTGACATCCCGCTGGACTTTTCTATAGGGGACAGTCAGTTATGGCCCATTCCAGGGTCCAAGATGTCTGCAGCTTTTCCAGATAGCACGTGACCTTTCCAGCTATAAGGCAAAAACCCAGAAGCTGCTAATTTAGCCACCCTTCACACTGAAGTCCCAGTTTTCCCCTCATTTTTCCTTCTGTCACCTGGCACCTAGAGATTTGTTCCTGGGGGAGCTCCCTCCCTTGTACAAAACCGGACCCCATCTAGAGCACAGGCTGCACCTGGGGTTTAGTAGCTCTGGCAGGGCTTTTACACCCTTTGGCTTTCTGACTGCAGACTCCCTCCCCCCTCACCAACGGGCACTCTGAAGAAACCTGCTCTGTTTTTTTCCAAAACAGCTTTTGCCACCCGTTTTCCAGCTCCAGACAAGAGGAAAGCAGTTGGGGTCTCATGCAAATCGTATGGCAGGCCTCCGCATCAGCCTGGCACTGATATCCAATACAACACGTCGGATGCTGCTGCAGCACTGCCACGACTGAACACTACTCCGCACTGGGACTGATGAAACGTGCGGCATTTTGACCTTTAATTTTCTTCCAAAACAGAAGCCCAGAACCTGCCTGTGCCCCACCTCGGAGCAGAGCAGGCTGGCACACCGAGAGCCTGTCTAATGGCTGCAGTCATTCAGCTTGCTGCAACAATACGTGGAGCAAAACCCCTGTCTGGAACTAAGACGCGACTGACTAGGCCTCCACCTTCCCTGTCTGGTATGGGGATACCACCTATGAACTCCGCACGCTTAGGTGTGGAGTTGCACTTGAATGTAAATCGTTCTCTGAAACGTTGGTTTTGCAGTGGAGACCGGCCCTGTGCAAAAGCTTCTAATTAATTCCACATCTCGCTCTCTCTCCTCAGATAAACCCTTACAGCAAACACCAGGGCTTTGTTGAGATGTCTCTGACCTGCTTTCCCAGAAGCTAGTCTGAGATCTAATATAAATCCACAAGGTTTTTGGGTGGGTTTTTTTTCCACCCTATGAAACATAATGTATCAGGGGACCTCTTCTACATTTCCAATAGCTGCTGCTGGCTGTGACAAGGGCTTGGGTTATTAATGTCTTTCATGCTGCTCCCAGGTGTTTTCTGTTACAGCTAGCAATGAGGAAAAAAAAATGCTCGTGTAAAGCGCTGAACTTTTCATCACCCCAGATTTCGGTTTCACATCCATATTCTGCTCCAAGTTGCATGAATGTTTGCATAGAAGACACAACAGAATCAAGAGACTTGCAGCCAGCCACCGAACCAGCAGACAGATTCACGGAAACACCACGCCTCAACATGAGAAACAAGGATTTTCAGTGATACCTTTTGCAGGGCCACCTGTACAGTTGTGAGAGATTAAGCAAGTTTTCAAAGTGCCCTGCCTTTCTGCCCCAATGCGCATCTTGCATCTCTCGCAACTATACAGCTGGTCCTATAGAAGGTATCACCAAAATCACCCTGGCCTCTCATTTATTTCCTGGACCATTACGGCTACAACCGTGCAACCATGTTTTAAGCACAGCATGGAGAGCCAGGATTTCCAGAAAGTGCAGAGCCAGGCCTCCAAGGCCTCAGCACCCATGACTGGAGCCACGTTTCCCCAGGCACTTTGCTGGCCTTCACACAGAATTACATCTCTGAAGATATTCACGGTGGCCAAACATTAAATGATCCATACTTGCATTGCGCGTATTGCCGGAGTCCACTGGTCTGGATGAACTCATTGTTGCTGCAATTCCCTACGAAGACTCGCTCTAAGGAAAATGTCCATTTGGGCCTAACGGGGAGACGGTGCAAGGCACTGAGCTCTGGACACACGGCAGGAAGAGGTGGCTTGTCCGTGCCTTCTTCTGTCGATGTTTCACTGGGCTGAGGAAACCCCCCTGCCAGAGCAGCTAAGAGGTAGCGCTGGGTGAGAACTCGCTGGAAGGCAGGGCAGCAATTCTGTGAAGTTCAGACATGCAGGGGATCTTGTTTCATAACCGAGAGCCCCTCTGTGAGCCAGGTCCAGGATGAAGTTACTGCACTTCAGGGAATGCTCTCCTGCTGTTGGTTACTAACCTGGAAACAGCAATGCTGTCTTTACATGATCATGAAACCATGCCATGGGTGGTGGTGTGATTAACACTGAGCCAGTCGTGAGTTTAGTCAAGTTACTTCACACTGCCTCAGCTTCTCCACTTGTGGCGTGGAGATTGAACTCATGTTCATTTGACTCTTACGCTCACGACGCATTATGGGACCTGCCTGCAAAAGGTGCAATGGCAATAGTCAGCATTATTAACTGTATCCCGGTCACTAACAGTTTAAGACCTACTCAAACCAGAAGGTACTTCCACCATAAGAAATGCTTCCGTGGCATCACCAACAGACGATGTTCACTAACGAACTCAGCCAGTTGAGCCAGATGGGCTATCGGACCCTCTTCATCAACAGCAAGGCGTTGGGAGTGCTGCTAATGATGCTGAACGTGGCCCCTTCACTACTGCAGTGGTTGTGCAGCAGTTCATTTACTCACTGAATCCCAAAGCTTTGTTTCATCATATGAAATGACCATAAGCTCCTGGAGAGCCGTATACAGCACCTGGCCATGGCACCCAGAACTTGGCTCGGCCTTCAGAAATGGCCACACGAATTATAACACCTCCACCACCAAGCACAGGATGAAATCAGGGCCAGAGACTGCCACAGAAAAGAGCGCGATACCTCCTTGAGGAGCTTTTTTGCTGACAAACTCCTGATGGGGAGCTTTTGCAGAGGAAATATGCCATGAGACCTCCACCATCATGGGATAGAGTCAGGGGGCTGAGATCCTCATCCTGCCCGGTGTCAGAAATACAGAGAAGCCTCCTTCCCTTATAATACATTTGCCTAAAAGATAGAGAGGGGGCTTGTTCTACCTATAATTTGGGTCTCAGTTCAACTACAATGGCAGCTCTCCTGTGGGTGAGAGAAATGTGAAACAGTGCAGAAAAGTGAGGCTGTGTAAGAAACAATCCCTGTTGGAGTTCTCAAAACCTGAATTTCGCAGCATACTTGATCCCTGTGAAATTCATCCTGGGAAATAGGAACAAAGTCAGAGACCCCGTCTGCTCAGCAACACATGCTGGCTGTTTGTACCAAGTCTCAAGGAGGGCGAAGAATGCACGATTCCACTTTCAAAGCACGTTTCCTTTGGCGTCCAGGCTGCTTCAGTTGAGCCCAGGGATCTACCGGCACCAACACGTACACCAGAGTAGGCTGAAATCGGTGATTTAAATCAATCAAGATTTCAAATCGGCAAGCAGGAAGCTTCATTTAAATAATCAATTTTAATCTAGCTCTGCAACTGTACTTTTTAGTTATTTTCCCAAGGAAATGTTGATTCTCACTGGTTGGCAACCTTCAAATCAGGCTGATTATTTAACAAAACGTAGGCTTCACAATGAATTAGTTGCTTCTTTTTTGCTAAACCAGGAGGATGCACTGCATCTATAAATATTTATTTTAACAATTATGTAGCTTTACATACATTTAACTCCTTGTTTTTACATTTTTTTATGTTGGAAAATGGTGAATGACACATTTCTTATTTACTGGATGATTAATTTTTTTTTGCTTGTAATTTGTGTCAGCCTGAATTTGGATGGAAATTGGAATTCAATTAACTATGCACACAAACAGCATATTAAAGCTGTCTTTATTAACTAAATTAAACTATGTGCTGGATGGTGAAGGGAAAAAAAAACAACATTTATCAAGACACGATTTGAACGTACAACAAAACCTATTAAACAAAGGAAATGTTATATGTAGCTAGAGACGTGACCCAATTGTTTCTGGTCAGCATGTCCTTCAAAATGACAGAATAAACCTCATCCTCAGTCTCTACGATGGATACGGTGATTAGTGTTTTTTTCACAACCGTCTCACAGGCCCTGCACTTTGCATGCTGTGAGACAATGAAGTCCACGCAGGGTCTCTACCTTACCCCTATGGCACCAGCATCAGAGGGCTTGATCCAGAAACTAAATATGTTATCCTACTCCCATGTAAGACAGTGGTAAGACTTCTATTGATATCCTATAGGATCAAGCCCCTCATTTTCAACACCTCCCAGATTTAGACCTAGAGCCAACTCCCCTGCTTGAGCTCACATCTGATATAGCTGTTTTATGCTGGTCCCTCTCTACCTCCTAGCAGCCCAATCCCATGAGAAGGCATGTGGACTTAACAGTCTCCATACCAGAGATGATGGTAATCATCTCTGGCTCTTCCTATCAAGGTCAGTATCAATACCTCATTTTACATATGGAGAAAGACACAGAGGGAAGGGAAGTGACTTGTCCTGCATCTCCCAAGAGGTCAATGGCAGTGCTGTAGGACACAGGTACCCTCAGTCCAAGAACCCACACAAAGATACAAGTCTCATTTTCCTTAGATTTTCATAGGATTTTTTTTCCCATAGCAAGAAATGCAGTAGCAGGCAGGCAGAGATGGAGGCAAAAGACTTTTAGTGAACACAACGAGAGACCAGTACTCCCTAGCAAGGCCCCTGTGATAGACTACAGTCATAAACTTCTAGAAGAAGGTTTCAGACTGGATACAAGGAAAAACTTCTTCACGGTTCGTGTGACCAGACTCTGGAATAGACTCCCAATGGGGGTGGCGCGGGCACCTATCCTGGAGATCTTCAAAAAGGAGCCTGGATGCATCTTGGTGGGGTTATTTGACCCCCACAGTCTTTTCTGCCCAGAGCAGGGGTCTGGACCCGATGATGTCACGAGGTCCCTTCCAGCCCTAAACTTCTCTGAATTTGTGACTAGCTGCATGGTGGCATCACTCTGCATTGCTAATCCTCTGCAGCCATTCTTCCAGACTCAGTCCCTCCTCAGCTCAGACCCCTTTCTCCAGGTCTCCCTCCCTGCAGCAAGGCAGGAACCTCTTTTTTCATACAAGTCTGTGCTTTCATGGAATCATTGCCTCCCTCCCTGGGATGTCCTGTGAGCAATATCAACTTGCAGACTCTGATCCCTTAGGCCATCCTTCTACAATGCTTATAGTCAATGCCGGGAACTTCCTTCTGTCCCATCCTCTTCTGCACATCTCCATCTCCAAAGTGCCACGTCTCTTCTCACGCGTGCCTGATTCCTTCAGCATCAGACAAGAAGTTGAAACAACGGGACTCAGACACTTGTATCAAGGAGAAGAAATGCTGATGTGCAGGAAACTGCTCCCTCTACACTTGTTTTCCTTTATCCCAGAACAACCATGTAACACCAGTTTTATTCCTATAAAAAAACACTGCTGTCAGAGGCACTGATTTGGCCTTTAAAAATGCCAGTGTCTTGTTGAGAGTTGCTATTAAACAGTGACAGCTTGACAACAAAACTTACTGAGTGGGCAGCACTATCGTAATAAGTGACCATGGAAAGCATGCAGAGCATCAGGGGCGCTGCTGGACTCTCCCTGGGATGGAAAGATCAGAGTTGCTAAAATATGTTTAACCCTGAAGGTATTTGCTATTATTTTCTACTCTACTGCTCCTGTATGCAGTCCAGAGGGCTGATTGCATGCCCTTTGTCCTAGCTGGGGCACTGCCGTGCCTACTTCCTTCCATAGGATGGGCATGTCCTTTGCAAATCAGTCCAAATGCCATTGCTCCCTGCACCCTCCAGAGCAATAATGACTTAGAGGGGCTCCCCTCATAAAAGGAAGAAAAATTTCACTGGAGAAAAAGGGCAGGAGAGGGGAAACATCCAGCCCACAAATCAGCGATTCAAGACTTCCAACCGGACGTGGGAAAGATGGCGTCGCTCAGATTCCTTCCTCTCCTGCCATGTTGTACTTGCTTGCTTACCCCCAGGTACAGGATTGAAATGCACATCAGACCTTTTCCTTTCCACTTCAAACAAATGTCCAGCAATAGTATAAATCAGAGAATACTGAACCTGTGGGAAAGCCAGCTGGGGCTCTGCCTGTCTCATTTTGCCCAGAGCGGCACAAAACGCAGAGCCAGCCCTTATTACAAATGCCAAGGTAATATATGATTCCCCCACACTCGGAGGCACCAGGGTGGAACCCGAGGCTGCTTACAAATAGGAGAATGTCCCTCAACTCAAACCGTGACGGTCACGTGGACAACACCTGCAGGGGCGCTGGGACAACTGAGCAGCACCTCCTTGGAGACCCACTCCTGTGGGTTTTGACTGACATTTTGCCAGGGAGGCCACCCATTTTGGCTGCTATGTCTTTTGTGTGCCCAGCCCAAGATTGTTTTAAGGGGGATGGCATATAGAGGGTGCGTGTTCAAGCCCACTGAAGGTGACTCCAGCTCTGCAGTCAATCACCTGCCACAAAGTAAAGGACCTTGTAAAATCTCAAGTGTTTACAAACTCTGACAACTGTCAAGGTGTGCACTATTTCAGCAAACCACTCTGGATTTACACCCAGAAAGACACCGGGAACCCTGCTATATTCAGTCTCATCAGTACCTGCTAACATGTACTCAGTAGAGCCATCCCATTTAGACATATGGAGGTTGGCTTGCACCTATTCCTACAATAACTATTTTTACTCCAGTGCATTGTCGTGCGCACAGAGCGAGATGTTCCCAGAACCAATCTATTCATTTGTGACAACTCCTTGTAATTTGGGATGTTACGTTTGAATAAGGTATCTTGCCAGACATCTTCTATTCTTTCCTCCACTCATTCTGTCCAAGCGCCTACAATGTTAATTCATTAGAAGCTCAATTTTTCAATTCATAAACTCAACCTTCATTCAAAGGTACAAGTCACGCAAACTGATGGGTTCCTTAATCTGAACTGACACAGCAATGCTGAGGCAGGACGAGGCTCTCTTTCATCTTTGAGCAGCTCCTATAGCAAGGAGAGAGATATATATATATATAATCTCTCAAAAGATCTACATTTCTTTTGTCAAGAGAAGGAGGGTCTCTCATGCTGGGCTAGCCATCCAGCCGTGTTTTATAGCCTATGGCTCTGAATGCAGGTACAGAACTCTACAGAGCATGAAAGTGATAAAGCTAGTGAGTGGTCTCATTCTGCCCAGGTGCAAAGACAGGCCTTAGAACGGTGGTTAGGACATTATCATGGGACCTGAGAGATCCAGGCTCGGTATTTCTGATTGGCGCAACACCAACGATCTGTGTTAACTGGAGTAGGGTAGGAGTAGCAACCAGATCCTAGACGGGGGAACCTTCGTCATCTAAAGTGTTTTGGTCACCAACAGGAAACGCACCGAATAACGTTTTACCCATTATTTATAATATTTATAACACAACCCAAAAAATGAACTTGACTTAGATCTCCAGAAACGGACAGTTTGACCAACTGTATTTCTGGCCTTTTAGCACAAGAAGAAACATTTAAAAAATCATGGTATAATTCCTCTCTCCTACATTTTCTAACCAACTTAATGTCGACATCTTGAGTCACATGTCTCCACTTTCTGCAACTGCCAGTGCTTGCTTTCAATCTCATTAAAAAAAAACAGACCAAAATAAGCACATCCGTGTCTGCCCCTCATTTCATTAGACAGAGGAATCAGTGGGCATTACTGTCTCCCCTACTGTCTGGAGAGATTTTGCTCATCAGACATTTGGAACTGTCCCTGTTTTTTCTGCACCATTCTGCAGCACAGTGGGTGAACTGAAGCCAATATAATTTTGCAGTCTTTTCTGTTTGCCTAGAGACGCACAGTTTTTTCAGTTGTATACACACGCTTTTCCTCTCGTAACAGCTACTACGGTTTTTATATAAGCCCCTTCCCCACGTAGCATCCCAGTATTTTGACAAACATAACAGATGAGAAAATAGATTCTTATTTAACACTTCAAATAGCGAGCAATGCTGATCTGCCTACAACTCTTACCCAAGGTCCCAGCAAACAATCACTATGCTCAGCAGGTCACCTGCAGCAAAAATGATACAGATGCTATGTTTTCTAGGCCAGTTCAAAGAAACCATTTTCCATTTCCCTGCCTTCCCCTCCTCTTACCCATCCCACTAATTCAGCTCATCTCAAACACGGCCTGAAGTGGTAAGTATTTAGTTAGTAGCTTTGTATAAAAACAAATCATAGCTGCACAGTTAACAAAGGTGCTTTTTTTTTTATTTCAGACTGTCATTAGCAGCAGGTCTGCAGGATTACAGGAGCAGGGCTGCCTTCTGAAGCATGCACAATAGGCTTAAACACTCAAGCTGTTTAAAATGGCAAAAAGACAGCAGCAAGGTAATCCCTGAGCAAATGCAGCATCCTTAGCATCTCACATTGACTAGTATCGCAACCATTTCCTCAGCCATCCAGGCTTTCCTAACCTCCACCAACATCCCTGATGGCTCCTAAGGGTAGCTTTAGATGCCTGAGGTAGTTTCTTGTGGCTAGACCATTGCTTTGGGATGCAGGGACCATTACCCAGACAAGTATTCCTGACTGACTCCTCTTATGGCCTTAGTCAAGTGGCTGAAATGTCTGCGTCAGAACAGGGACTACCACGAAAGACTTCCCCACCCCGTGCTCTGGCTGACATCATACTGCTCAATCCTAGTACATACTGTGTCTAGGTACAACATGATGAGTACAGATGCAGGACGCAGCTTGTGCTGTTACTACACCAGAGGCAGAACACAGCACAAAGGAATAATGTTTCCACAGAGCCCATCCTGAATAAAACACCACAATGCAAAGGCCAGGCTAAAACATACAAACCATGTGAATTACTATGTACATTCAAGAGGGCAAAGCAGAGCAGAGAGAAGGAGATAAGGAACAGAGCAGGCCCTCCACGGTGCAGAGCTCCCAGGGGCACAGTCTAGATACTAGGAGCTGAGCCCAAGGCTGCATTTGCTATAATCTTCGGCATAATAATTTCTGGGCAGCCATTCAAACATGAAAGTGCACCAGGGCTGCTAACCAACTGACTTTCCCACGACAGCCAGAGATTAATATTATATATCCATTGTGGTGCAACAAAAACAATTGAAAAGCATGCACCATGCTACTCCTTAGGAACTGGCCTAATCCCAATTACCACAGAGAAAAACCACAGCAGTTCATCTGCACACAATAGAGATACATGAAGAGAAAAAATAACCCTGTTTGCCAATCTATGTAATTTTCAACATATTTTTTCCTAGGATTCTGTAAAAATAATAGATGCAGGAGCCAGAAGAATAGATAATGGGATGCAGAAATACCAGGGCCTTTCACCGGTGGTGGTGTCAGGTCCTTGACTTGCTTCAAATGACCCCACATAAGTGATGGAGGAAGTTGGAAACCTCCCACTGTATTTATATAGAATCAGCCTTTGAGTAATGGCCTCAAAGAGCTGAAATGAGGATGACAGAAGTTACCAGGAAGTTCTGGTTGTGGCATCTACCTCACCTTCCTGGCAGAGGAGAGACGGGGTATGGCACCAAAGGGCTTATGGAAGTGGACGGAGCCAATTCAAACTCACACTTCAAGCTCATTTGTACAGGACCTGGGACAGCAGGGGGTCTCTAGGCCCCACTGCAACAAAAACGAATACTCCCTTCTACTATAATGCCCCATCTACCAAACTCCTAATGCTTCATAAGGGAGCACAGAGTATTCAGATCCCCATTTCAGGATGCAGAAATGGAGGAATTGGGATACAGAGTGAACTGGCGCAGAGCTGGGACTAGAACTCAGGTCACTCGATACCAAGGTTGTCCCAGCCCCCGGGGCTCCTCTCATTAAAAGGAAGCAAACCCAACAGCTCTGAATGCACGTTCCATGTGCGCATCACAACGACTTGGGAAGCAGACCCTCAGGATGCGACAACAGCAGCCAAACCACTCGCTGCCAGGCTTTCTGATCCCAATGGAGGCCAAGGCCCTTCCTGGACACCAAGGCTCTACACCCTGTAGTGCACCTGGCACTAACACCAGGGGCCTCCACAGCCCGTATCACCCACTAGAGAAGCACTTCTTTTTCCTAAACAAGTGGTGAGTCTGGCCATTTTCTTGAGTGAGATTTGCCTAACTCAGGTGGAACCAGTACAAGATTGTTCCCTCTGTGAATAGATCCTTTTCCAGGGCCCAACCCCATGCTCCTTGCAGCGCACCTGTGCTGCTAGAGCTGCCCCATCTATCCATATTACAAGCACACAACAGGTACTAATGGGCTCTTTAGTCTATTGGATAAAAGCACAAAAAAACCATGGTGGGAAGGTATTGCCACAGGAATTCAGATTGGAAATATGGCAAAAAGAAAATCAAGGAGGACAATTAGCCACTGGAACTGACTGTTAAGGGAAGTGGTTGAGTCTCATGTCAAGGAGTCTTGCAATTCAAGAGGGCAAATGCCACCCTGGAAGATGCTTTATTGGGCTCCTGCTGGGCTGACTTGATAGGATTTTAGACGGTGTTGTACAGGACAGCAGAGGCAAAGATCCCATGAAGCTTTCTGGCCTTAAAATCTATGCATCTAGGAAATGAAGCAAACTTTATTCACCTCACTCATTGCTGACCTTTTACATCTTCTCTCTGAAATCTGGATGGTGAAACTGGAGCATTCAGGCTCCATTCGGGGATCTCAAGCATTGACCTAGTTGGGTTTGGGTTGCACGTAACAGAATACCCACATTTCCTCAGCACGCTTTCCATAGGAATTATTAAGAAATTTCAAAATATGTTTATTCATATTCGACTCCCAACACTGGGACTTCTTAAGCATTTGCGCTGCTTAAGATGTCTGGCAATATCCCTTCAGGAGATCAATTACAGCAACCCAAATTCAAAAGTTTGCTTCACAGGAAACACGTGCTCGAACCTGCCATGAATAAAGCACTGTTTCAAACTGCAGTTGTACGCATCAGACAAGCCGGGGAGGCTTGCGTAGAATAGCAACTTGCAACACCGGGAACACAAGACTGTCTGCCTTTGCATATGGGTCCGGATCATTGCGACCCCCAGCAGGCCAGGGAGCTACATTTAAAGAAACCAGAGCTTGGTCCTGCCGGGTACGACTGAAATTTTGCAAGACCAAGCCCTGGTCACCAAGGGGCACACAAACGCATCACGTCTGCTATCAACCGCTCTTCTCCCTGTAAAAAACCCACACAACTCTGCTGCAGGATAATGTAGGAGCGACAGCTTTAACAAAGGCTCCTGCCTGCCAAAACAACAGGCTCCTGCTTTTAATGCATTTTCACCACCCTTCTAACCAAGGACATAACATGAGGTGGTAATGGGCACGATGAATTCCTCTGCTCTGACAAACGGCTGCTAGTCGATACAAACACTTCGCAGGGGAAGCGTTAGCTGCCCACCAGGCCGGATTGTGAGGCTGACCCAGCACTCCTGGAACGTGGGCTGCTGCCCGCAGCTGTGGCTAAGTTTAGATGCACACTGGCACCGTTAACCACTGGTTTTCCAGGAGCTTTTTCCAGCCAGAGCCTGACTTATGAGACCTCAGCATGGCAGCAGGTTGAAGAGTTCATTCACAATCAAATTAATCCTTTTTTCTTTATGCAATGAAGCAAGAAATGAGAAGTGCTGCATGGCGAGAGTCAGCCTTCCTGACTTGGCTTGGGCAGTGTTTTTTCCACACAGGCAGCCCCCAGAGATTTTTGCAGGGTGAGGAAGAGGATTAGGATCCAGTCAATCATAAGAAGCATAAGCACCCCCATCCTCCCCCTGACACAAGCTTCTTGCAGTACATGCCAGGGCAGGAAAGCTGCCTCCCTCCCACCGCTGCAATCTTTGCAAGGTAAATGAAGAAGCAGGCAAGAAATGGGAGAGTATGGGCCCCTGTACTCTGCCCCTGAGTCATGGCTAGGTTCTCATGGCCACGCAGGCAAACGCGTTGCAAGGTGCCAATCCAGCTCTTAGCGATGTCGACACCTCGCTCCCCCGTTCACAAGCATGTGCCCACAGCATCAATGCAAAAGCAGTTGTGCAGTGCAATGCCATCCCTTGCCTGATGGCTGTGGGGTCACATGCGCAGAGGCAGGAAGGGAAACTGGGGTCCTCGTTCTGCCCGAGTTACTGACACTTGAAAACGAAGCGCCTTTCATGCCAACTGCTGAGAAGCACCACTTCTAAAAGCAGAACTTCCCAGCTGAACGATTAACTGCTGTTCACTTCCCATCAAAGCACCCAGTAACACCCTCCACCGTCTCCCCTGCAGGGCTGAAAACCCAGACATCCTTCAGTCACAGTCTGGAACTTGGCTTCTCCCTTTCCATCCCCTCAGATCCCCGCCCCAGCCTGGCCCACGGCTACTCCCCTTGAAACAACCGGCAGAACTCCTGGGCCCGTCGCTGGCCCCAGCAGGTCAACTGCTCGTGCAGAAACGGTTGCGCTCAGGTCTTCATCACTCTCAAAACACTCCAAATACCTGCAGCTGAGCCAGGCTCTCTCCTGCATACGCTAGCAGCTAAGCCGCCCACACAGTCCAGCCCAATCTGACGCAACAGAGAAACGGGTAAGTGAGGTTCTGGAAAATCACAAACAGGAGAAGCAGAATTCTGCAAGGTGCTCGAGCCTTGCTTTCAAAAGTGACCTGGAGCTACTACACCCATGCCCCTCCATCCGGCGTCTGCAGCACAGCAGAAAGCAGCAATTCCCAATCCGTGGTCTGTGGACTGCTGGTAGCTCAGTGGGCCTCGGTCAGGAATCTGCAGCTGGTCTGTGGACTGCATGTGGCCCAATGTGCTGGTAGAGCATTTTCAGTGAAGAGTTTGGTGGGAAGGGAGCATGGCAGTCCACGAGAAGTTTTGAGCAGCGGCAGGGATCCATAGGCCTAGAAAGCTTGAGAACTGCTGACAGGCATCCCTTGGCTTGCTCACCACTTGTACTTGGAGCGCCTGGCCCCTGTGCTCCCATGGACAGAGACCTGGGAGAGTTCAAGGGGCCTCTTTTGAAGCTGCACTCGCTTAATGCTGGTGCTTAATGCTGGAGCTGAGCCTAATCCTCATGAGGCCCTCTTTGGGAGGGGAGGGAGAGAGGAAAGCCTGGCTTAGAACAGGTTCAAACCCACTTTCAGCAAAAAGCACCGGGGCTTATGTCCTGCTCGCAGCCATGGTCCAAGCGCTCAGGCAGCAGTCACTTAAGTAGCCCTGTTAGCAAACCCTCAAGGGACACTAAGGTAAGACTATTCCAAGCAAGGAGGCACTACACAGACACAGCCCAAGCTGGGAGCAAGCATGGCAGCTCCAGACCCAGGTGTATAGGCCTGTGAGTACAGCACGCTACCTAGGTTAATTAGCTGTGCTGAGAACAAGCTCCAAGCAACCCTGAGGGGTAGCTTGCTGAGGCTGCTCATCCAGCCTGAACCCAGATGTTCCCTATTTGGAGGAGGAAAGGATTTGGTGCAACTGATCTGGCCTTGGCCCCAGGGCACTGTGCAAGTAGAAGAATACAGTCCTCCCCAGCCCGTCATCTTATCTAATGACAGCAGGAGGAGCCGGAAAGTCTCAGTGATCTCACACAAAGAGCTGTGCACCACACACATGTACAACCAGGTCCTGACATCTCTCCAAGGCTTACAGGATCCTTCTCCATCTCATACACGAAATGCAGCCTTCCCCTTTCATCCTCACAACTAAATCTCTTGCCTAGACTTTCACGCTCTCCATTACTGGCAGCACCCTCTACTCAGGCCTTGACAGGTGCCAGCTTGCCCGGCTCAGATCCAAGCAGGTTGCTTCTGCAGTGGTCATTTGACTAGGCCACTGCTCTGACCACATCACCTCTGTATGTTCCCCCGCAGCCCCCTTTTTCCTATCACTGAGATGTTCCCCTTCACTCCCGCCACCTTGTGCAGCCTACTGAGAAGTGGTGAATTGCCAACTCCATCCCCTACTTGTTAGGTTTGCAGACTGGGTGCTTTGTGCTGCTGGTCATGCCTGAGAAGAGGTCCCCACAACCGCCCTCAGCGCTACCTTGTTATCTTCCTTCTGCATCTCCTTTGCCACGATGCCTACAAAAACACTTGACAAGCGTTAGCGGTGGATGTACTAGCACGGCTGGCTGTCACGCTGACCGATCCCGTGTCGTCGCTGCCTTCTGCTCTCCCGTCTGTCTATCTCCATCTGTTCCCTCTTGTCAGAGACTATAAACTCTTTGGGGCAAGGAGTGTGTTTTGCTTGCTCTGTGTTTACGCCATGCCTCACGCAGCGGTGTCCTGGTCCATGACCAGGGCTGCTGGGCACTGCTCTAATACACAATCACCACCGCACTGAAAAGGAGCACCAGAATGCAAAACCTTTGCTCACCTCCAGCCAAGCTCACTCCAAGAGCACCTCCTTTTGCATTCAATGGAGCCAGCCAACTGCTATTCCTTGGGAAGAAGCAGCTGGCTCATAGCTATGAAAAATATGGCACCATATCCCAAGAGCTCACAGGTTCCCCGTTCTGACCTAGGCCCTCCCCGGGGAATAGTTTAACTCATATGTGTGAAGAAAGGGTTTCTTGTCCCTTCCTTCGCAACAACTGGATATGGCCACTAAGAGAGATGGGAGATTAGACTAGATGGACCACAGGACTGGCCCAGTCTGTGCTCCACTCCAGCTGCTATGCTGTCTGGGCCCTTTCAAGAATGACAAGGCTTACTCCCACCAACACAGAAAAAGAACATGGAAAGGGCATGTAGGGGGCAAGGTCATCCCCGTGGTGAATCTAGATACAGGAGATAGCCATCGAGTTCATGCACAAGTCTCCACTCAAGGAGGCTGGAGAGGAGCTGGAGAAATCTGGCCTCTTTGGAGGAAGCAGCTTCCCTCTGAATTATTAATGCAGAACTGAGCTGTGCTCAGGATTTTACACCAGGGATAATTCAACCTTAATTGTTCTACCAATAAAGGCAGCTTGAAACGATCTGCCAACACCATGACCTGGGTAAAACAGATCTCCCCCACAGCTGTGTGATAAGTTCCCCCAGCAACCCCCTTTTCCCTCAATGCTTTGCTGCTTAGTAGATGATCAGGCTAAAGAAGCTAGTCCTGCTGCAGATTTCAGTCACTAGTTCTTCGTTATTTTTCCCTTGCAGACGGACATGTTCAGGAAACTGAGAAGGACTCTATTTTGGCCGCTCTTCCTTTAACAGACACTGCGAGCACATTTGTATTCAGCTTCCAAGTTTGTGCAATAAAGGCCTTTTTAGCATCACATAATAACTGCATTAAAAGGCTCCTTCGCAATTGCACAATAACACTTTTTATAGCTCTCCCCTCCCCCACATCTTTCATCGGGATGCAGAGTTCCTCGGCCCCCCAAATAAAGCTGAATAATTCCCCATTGATTGAAAAATGCTGCTAATGCAACTCCGCATTCGTCTGTGGTTAAATATAATTAGTTTTGCATTTCAACAAAAGAAATGAGCTCAAATTACCCTGTGATTTTGGTAAGAGGCGGGGAGGATGTCTCCCTGCTGGGCTAAGACTAAGGCAGACGCAGCGGGCTCTACCTGCTAAGTTAATAACATGCCACTTTAAGTAGGGGAAAGTGGGTTAATTGCTGGGTATCGGCTCTACATCTGTCTAAATTCACATGGACTCAAGCAACGGTAGAGTGTAAACGCTTCCCTGAGGGGTGCGGCTGCCGCAGAAGCAGGCGGCCTTGTGCACACCCCTATCTAGCAGTCCCAACAGACACCAGGAGACCTCTCTCTTTCCAGATCACCAACCATCCTGCTCCACGCAGTGATATTCTTGCAAAAGAAGACCCTGCGGGGATTCTTCCCTGCTGCACCCTAGGCCATATTCTTACTATGTTGCATCTTCCCCACCATAGCAGCCACGACCACAGTGTCTTGCCACTGACTTCAGTGAATACAGGACTGGCTCCTTCCCATCTTGCAGCGGGCAAGTTTGTTGGGACAAGTCAGCAGTGCCCTCCCTAGGTCATCCATAAGAGCATGCTGGCATGCAATGCAAGGTTACAGCCTCTTGGCTGGGTCAGCTAAGAGCTGCTGCTGCCCTGGCGGGTCACCCAGTTAGGGCAGCAAAATGCAATAAAGCAACGCTGGACTAGGAAAGATTTCTCGCTCATTCGTCTATCTGTAGGGCCCAGGACCACAAGCTCTGCAAGTAGTATGTCACTGAACAAGCAATCTCCGGGGATGTCCTCAACCAAGAGCCTATGTCTGCTGGAGGCCCAGCTGCCTTCCACTCTTCTTGACACACTCCTTTCAATTAAAGACTGCAATGAGCACAGGGAGGGAAATGCCCTTTCCAGACAGTCCTGGGCGTGCAACTGGGCAGAGCAAAGATGCCGAATCCCTGAAGTTCCCTACTCACCCTCCAAAACCTGACACCTTCTCTCTGCCTGCCTTAAAGACGTCATTTGAGGACTGCGAGGAATTCAGCAGCGAGGGCATCACAGGCTACCTCTCTGCATCGGCTCTTATTAGCTTTCCACCCTCTTAGAGCAATACTGCAGAACAGTGTGCGCATCGAACCATCTCGCACATCAACCTGCTCAGAAACCTTCCTGCTCGTTAACGCAACAGGCGTCCACTGCCCCATTGCTCAGTGCTAGTAAATTCTGTGATTGGTTTTCAGCAGCAATCACACTTAGTCTATCTCTATTCCCCATGAAAGCAGTGGGAGCCCGACCGCTGACTTCAGGGTCAGAGCGGTGCCAGCACCGTGTGCCTTTAGACAGCCTGATCATGCACACAACTTCCTTGGCAGAAGGACCCCTGCCAAGGCAGACCGTGGGGCTGAACAAAATGAGAGGAAACATCCACTGCTCAATGATTCCTAGGAGCTGCCACTGGAAACGTAACAGAGATGGTCCACAGTACCCCATGCTGGTTTCCCAGACTAATGCATAAAAGTGTTGTCCTCACCCTGGAAACTTAACTTCTCTTGCAAACTTCCAGCAGTGGATACCTGCTGGCTGGGCAGGATGGAATCAGAGACTAGGAAACCAAACCTAACATGGCTGTGAAACTCTTGCTGTGCCAGAAACCAAAGGCGGAAGGGGCTGTGAGGATCAGCTGAGGCTTGCACTGTGGTGGCAGACACAATTAGAGCTCCCTAGGCTTGAGGCGTAACATAGCACGTTGCGTTCAGCGGCTCTCGAGGAAAAGCAGTGCACTTATCAGCTCAGCGTGCTTCCTAGCACAAGAGCAAGACGCTTGCTGGAGCAGCACACTCATGCTTTTCATGTCGTTTCAAAGCAGGCAGTGCCTGGGCACTGTCTGCACAATGGGCTGGGGTGTCTGAACCCAGAGCTCCTAATTACCATGAAGTGCAAGGAGGTAGATGGACAGAGACAGCTCAGCAAGAAAGCAAGCTGTGGTTTGCAAAGGAACCTAAAGGGACTTAGGCACCCTAGACTCACTGATGTTACCTGGGAAACCGAGGTCCAGCTCTCTTAGGTCCCTTGAAATATTCCCAGCTCAAATAAACATGAGGCCTCTCTTGCGAGGGCTACCGGCAGCCAACGTGGGCCACAGCCCTGCAAGCCATCTCCCAGTGAGCAAGTTCTCACAGCTGGGCCTCCATGCCTGGTGGTGCGGTCGCTCAGCTGACCAGCGGAGGGGGCTGCAGTGCAATTATTTACTTCCAGCCTCTGGAAAAACAGAGCAAGGCTCAGGCTGTTGTTCCAAGTCCTCTCCAGACCCCAGCTCCTGCCCCTGGCTCGCCTTCCAGCTAGCTGACTTTGGCTCCTAATTGTGGCTTGTCTCCTGACGTGCCATTCCTGGCTCCCAAACTTGGATCTACTCCCAGTGCTGCTCGTAGCCTTGGTCATAACCACCTAACAATTCTTGCCTTTCCTAGGCTACAGCGATCAGTACTGAATGCTAACGGAGGAGACCTACTTACTAGTCAGAGCAGGTAGTCATCTCACTCCAAAGCCAAACCCCACTCCACATATGAGGGCCTAAGGAGACTTATGTGCCTGTGTATGACCTTATCTCACCCTGCTCCAGTCCCCACTGCACCACCCTACCATCTTCACTGTAAGTAAGGCTTGGTCACAGAAAAAGCAGCAAGCAGGAAGGAGACTCATTTTCAGGGAGGAGGATGGGACAGGATCAAACACAGGCACCTAAAAAGTAGAATAGGATCTAGCTCCCATCTTCTGCCAGCAATGCTACAGAAAATCAGACACATCAGACTCCCGCCTCCTGTATTCAGCATAACGTTAGTGTGCTCTGCAACCATTACTGGCAGACTTAAGACTCATCTGTGCAGTACTTCCACGAGGATGCTAGTCCCCGTGGCACCAGTCCCTGAACTGGTTTGCCCACTACCCATAAGAAAAATAAGAGATGAGATGGGTCCCTGAACAAGTCTCATACAACCCACATACAGCCTCAAGCAGTCTTAGCACCAGAGCTCTGAGGCTGCTGAATTCTGCCCATGAAAGCAGCAGGAGCTTGCAGAAAGATCCCCTATCATGGGGCAAGGTGGGTTCAGCCATTTGGGGGAGGGGGGGAGAGGAGGGAAAAGCAAATTCTAAGAAGGGGTAGAGTGGGTACATGATGCCACCAAAGATGTCCCCATCCTATGCATCCCACAAATGTTAGTCTGACTCTCAGACTCAGTTGAGTCCAGACCAATACTGTGGTGTGGGGCATTACCTCCGAAGTCCAGCAGCCTGCTTCTGGCACATCAGACTCTGTCGCTGCAGGCCAGCACTTACAAAACACTGTGATGTCCCTGCTGCACCAAAAGGGATGTCAAGACAGGCTCTGACTTGCCAAGCTGCCCCAAAGGACTGGAACAGATCACGCGTTTCCCTGATCCACCCACATGGGTCGTGTGGTACAGGGGCCTCGGTGGAGGGCAATGGAGATGGGCTGCACTAGAGCTGTGGTGAAGGTGGGGAAGGAGTTAATGCTCAGTGCTGCACGCAGAGCTTCGCTGTCACGTGGCAATGCAGCCTCGCTCCACTTGCATGGACGCTATCTCCCCATGGCTCATTGCAAAGGGCCAGACTGGCTCTAATAAGTGTTTGTGTTGACATCAGATGTCCTCACATCAAAGCCCTGCAAATGCTGTGTAATCCCAGTTATGCATTCCCTTGCAATCCAGTGTCTGACTGATGGCTAATCTGGCGCTGTAGAGCGCCCTCCGCTCCGAGCCCCTCACTCACTGAAGCCTGTTCTGTGCAAGGCCCGAGATTTAATCGTTTACTTTTCCAACCCTCATTTTGTTTCTGGTGACCACTTCTTGCCCATCTTGCCTCCAGCCCTGCTGACACGGGACTTACGGCCAACCAGAGCACATGTGCGGACACACATGCTCTGGTAGTATTACCTGAGACACCCACCACCCCTCCCTGCTTCACAGGGAATTAGCCCCAAACGCAGGGCTCGTGGTACATGCCTATGATGCAGTGACCTCACTAGACTGATGCAAAGTCTTTGCAAACTGCTATGCTGGAAGCCCACCTGCAACCATCGCCTGCCCTATGCCGACACAGAACCTGCCCTTTTGAGCTCCTGAATAGCCAGAAAGGACCAAGGTGCAACCCAGCTTGCCTCTTTCTCTGCCTGAAGCCTTCCCTCCTATTAGGAGAGGCAGCAGGAACTCCCCCCAAAGCAGCAGGAACAGCCCCTTAATGGTCTCCCTCAGCATCCAGCCCCGCTGCCATCTGAGACGCAGGAATTAAGGCAGTGAGCATCACCGTTCTACTAAGCACACGCAGCTGTTAGCACATCCTGCCACTAGGGTGGTGTATTGAAGCAGCAAGGAAGCCATACCTCACCATCACTGCTCCCTTCGACAGGAGATGCCCGCTGTGCCGACATCAACAACAAAAGCCACGGACAAACCAAGGGAACAATCTGCAGCCTTCGCATCTGTCCTGAACAGCCCTGCTCTTTGCTTTTTCCCCCACAGCTTGAGCAGGCAGTCACAAGCTATTAAATGGTATTGAATTTTTTTTTTTTTTTTTGGGGGGGGGGGGGGGGGGGGGGGATAACACCCTGACATGGCCTGTGCAGAGGGCAGCAACCTTCCTCTTCTCCCTGGCCGAGCTGCCAGTTCCAGCTGTTTATTCTGCGTGTATTCCAGCCTCAACCCTGCAGAAGTCGCCCAAAGATTAAGCTGTTTTTACGAATGGCGACAAGACAGGGGACTTGCCTCAAGCCAACAAGAAGGAAACAAAGACAAAAGCTGGGGTGATAACTTGGTGCAATATTTTCAGCTGCATTTCCAAATGATGAATTGCAGTTGGAACCCTTGCACTGGAACGAGCCACACGCGGCCTGTTCTTCCCACCGCCCTCATGGGACACAGCAGCTCAAACATGATTCATGGATCCCCCGAAAGACAATCTGCCACCATCACCAGTACGAGTTGTGTTCGTGCACTGCGCAGGAGATTACAGCAAATTACTGTCTGGACCCCCCTAACAGGCCATAACTGAGGGAGCTCTGCTGACTTCCAGGAATGCATTTTGTGGAGCAGCAGCAGCACCCCCCTACTCCTGAGACAAGCAAATCAATTAATTTAAACAATGTAATGCTACCCTCCCAAGCAGAGATTTCTGGGGGAAAGCCAAAGAGACTTCATCAGTCCCACTCAGGACGCTGGCCTGATGTCACTGATTTCTCCTGGAAGATGCTCGCACACACCAGTGATGGACAGCTCAATCTAGTTCTAGGATGTCACTGCAATGCATCCTGGCATGGCCAGGGGGCTGCTTTCAGCCATGATTCTCCACCTTCTCCCAGTTGGACACGCCACAACCCGGGGTGCGGTCTGGAAGCCATCTGCTCTCAAGCACAGTGGGGGAAAGGGTCTTGAGGGTCCCTCTGGGGACGGACACCCCTGAAGTGGCTTCATGGTCACATTTCTGGCTGTGGCATGTCTGAGCGTTAGGGACAAAGTGCAGAGACAAGACTCGGGACAAAGGGCCATGTCTTCAATTCCTAAAACCTTCTGAGCTTCTAACACCTGGCCCTGGTGTACGACTTTTCAGCGCCTGGATCACGAAGGAAAAGAACCTTGCATTAACACTGCAGTGAAAAACTGGCGTCTAAGCAGGGAAAGACTTAACAGAAGCAGCACCTTCCTCCGTAGCAGGCTCAGCATTAGCCACTGGTTTCCTACAACGGTCAGTGCCCCACACAACCTGGAAAACAGAAAATCTGACTGATCTGCAGTGAAGAGAAGCATTTGGGGCTCCCATAAAATGCTTTTGCACAATTAAAGGTGAAGAAAAAACACAGCTCTTTCTGATACTGGGAACAAAACACTAGCCTGCAACCCAGCAGAAGCACAGACCAATGAGAGAACGTGACCGTTAGAAGACTATGTTAAAGGCTTTTCCTTCAGACTTTAAACTGACTGATTCCTGAGCTCTGGGCTAGAAATATAAAAGAGCAAGGTAACAGCAAAAATGTGCCAATTCAGAAGCATGCAAAGTTCTTCACCTTCTAGGAAACGCAACAAAGCTGCAAGGAGACAACGTCCTGCCCCTTTCACCTGCAGTGCTCTACTTCTCAGCATCTGGTTGCTGGTACCAAGAAGCAAATTCAGAGGGGATGCAGAGTGTGGTATAAATTAAACCTCCTTGCAATACCTAAGGATGGATGAGGGACATTGCAATGATGGCTACAGGAATCTAAGGGCACATCTAGCCTGGGAAACTTGTACTAGTCTTCCAACACATTTCTGCACAGGCACAAAACCTCCTTCAGTGTGTCTGGACTAAACGATGCAGAGGAAGAAGCTCACCCAGGACTGGAGTTCAAACCTCTGTCCCACCACAGACTATATGTGTGACCAAGGGCATGTCACTCGCTGTGCCACAGCTCCCTAACTTTAAAATGGGGCTTGCAGCACATCCTTGCCCCACAGTGCCATTGCGAGGTTACCACATGAAAAAGATTACAAAGGCATCGGTATGCTACAGTAATGGGGTCATAAGCAGCCAGGTGAGAGAAAAAGCCAGGACAGAAATCTATAATAGCCAGAAGTAGCCAGAAGGGGCTGTAATAAGTTAGAAAATGGTATGTCGCAGCATGAAAAACAGGAGGAAAGCAGAAAAACGAGTAGACTGAAATCTTTTAGCATGAAGCTTCAAGAGGAAAGGGAAAGGAATAGTTGTCCTATTCAACATGTGATCATCTCAGCAGAAACAGATACTACAGCAATGAGGGTCCTTTTCCGCTTCTAGATAGAGAGCTACCTACACAGGTGCTTGACAGATGAAGAGACACAAATAAAACTCTTCCATTTCATCAGTTAAGTTCTCTTAACAGATATTATTAAATAACCATCCACCTGAAGTGCATTATTCTCAGCTCCTCCTGTAAGCTCTGCCAACATGCACAGTATTTCTCTTCAACGTTATGGGAACCTCTTCAGCAATGGGAACACTCAACTGCTAGTCATTTAGATTGGGGATGGAGATTTTAGTTTCTTTCTCCTACAATGAGCAATTAGCCCTTGATAAAACAGAGACCTACTTCTCCAAGATGACTTGGGTACTCTTCAAAATGTAGTTACCCAGTGGGACTCATACATGTCTAGAGATGCAAACACAGGGCCTAAGTCCCAATGGAGGCCCATGGAAATGAGAGACTTTAGTGAATTTGTGCCTCTGAAATCCTGCCCCAGGCTCTTTAAACTGATTAGTCTTTCCAATTTCTTCTACCCAGAAAAACTACTGGTAGTGCATGCCTGTGTACAGAGAGGGACAGAATGCATACGTTGATGGTCAGTTCAGGCCTTCTGACATTCCTGTGGTTACCCACAGCTCTAGCTAATCCCACATATGGCTTGCATCTGACTTCTTCACAGAAGCCACAGCACAGCATAAGAGACGCATTTCTACATCTTGCTTAGAACGGGTCCGGCCATCTGCAGCTGCCGAAGCAGCAATTTTCCTTGTCTGTCACTGATACCCTTGTCACAACTGTCACAACAAAGCAACTGGTCTTTCAACTCGCAAGACCCACAGGGCTTCTTGTCACTGCGATGTAACAAAAGCTGCAGCAAATGCCACTCCGCTTTAAATAAAATAGTGGGGGATTTGGACTGAATCCTGGGATGCAGCTGGGGACCTACCCATGAAGCAATGGGCTTCCTTACAAAAAGATGTCCTTGGAGGGGACCTGCAGCTCCAACAGTTGCTCAGAACTTCTCCAAGGTTTATTTGGGCTCGAGTTTTTATTGTCAGCCATTAGTCAAAGGGAGAATAACCCAGGCACACACCTGCTCACTGGTCAGTTCTCCAGAGGGTGTCTGGGTGAGTACACAAGGGGACAAACCTTCCCACCCATGAACTCACAGCAGTATCTTCCTAATCGGCAAATTCATTTTGGAACCAAAAGATGAAACCTGCTGCCGATCTCTCCTTAAAATGAAACCACTGCTAGAACTGGCCAGCCATGTCCTCCATGTCACTACCTCCACGCACAGCCAGCCCATCCGCGCCAAAGGCATGCTCTGTGCCAGTTCTTTTCCAAGAACCCTGGCTCCTACCCTCCCATGTACACTATTAGTGGGATCAGCTGGATTGAAATACTTGGCAATGAACAAGTCCTAGCAAAAAAACTGACAATGGTCCTGAGACTTTGGTTTGCCGAGACTCCCTTTTTTCCCCCATGTAGATGCCAGAGAAAGCATTGCTGGGCCCACAGTTCTGAGAAAGCTGGGAATAGAGGATAGGGCAACGTGGGCTCATCTGTAACATTAGTGCAATGGACAGCTCTGCACCAGGGACCAAGGGCTGCTGAGGCAAGCAGGCCGCTGGTCTGCACTGCTCCAGCTCTATGGCTGTGTTCAGCCACGTGCCTCGCTGCTGCTCCAGGGCCATACCATCGATCAGCTCCCCCAGCCACTGCAACTGCTTAAACAGTGCTTAAACAGACAGCCACAATCCTGCAGCACCCCCCAACCCTCCCAGAAATGAGCAGCAGAGACTGGAATAAAACAAATACGGATCAAGTTATAATTTTTGTAAAGAAAGAAACTAAATATGGGGCTCCACGGCTGCTTCCCAGTGCCCCAGTTACTTTCCCTGAGCAGGATCTGTCCTGCATTAGACAAGGCTGGCACATGGTTGCCCAGCGCAGCACAAGGGGGAATGCGTGGGAAGCGGTGCATGGGAGCTAGTGTGGCGTTACGGCCATTCAGCTCAATGCACGAGGACAGCTGAGATGGCCTAATGCTCCTGACTCTCTTTAAAATCTCTGAATCTGTGCATTATGCGTCTAATGGGGTGCAGCCCTAAACACCGCACAACTACGGCTTGAGCTGAGGGCCCATTTCCGCACCAAAGCAAGCGACCCGCTTTTTAAACAGCTCCACAGGAGGGTAGCTCGTCTGCTTGTTCTGCTCCAAGCGCAGAGGTGAGTGTGCCTGAGTGCATATACAGCGATAGAAATATGAATGAAGGTGCGCACACTTCTGCAGGAGAGGCATTTCTCTGCCCGCTAAACAGCTTCCATGCTGCTACTCCTCTTCTTCAGCCCTATGAAATTGTTTCTTTAGGATAGGACAAAGAGTAGAGATCTATTCCTCCACCCATTCTCCCAGCTTCCTCTTCAAAGAGGAAACAAGACGTTAGAAGCCCTTTAAATATTACTTATTCAGAGCTGTATTTTTCCCAGTGCTTTCTTCTGCTAGAAAGCACAGGCTGACAAGCCACCATTTTCATGTGATGCCTCTGCACTTGCTGTCCTAGCCAGATTGCAGCTAAATTTACTTCATTTGCTGATGTTCTTCCTATTCCCTGAGTCCCCAAGCTGCAAAATTAGCTTTGAGCCACAGAAGTGCAGGTTTGCATGGGCCTAGGTTACTATCAAACCCAAAGACAGACACGACACTCGTGCACGAAGCCAGAGAAAGCCTATTTAACTAGTGACATTACATACCAGTTTCTTCCTCTTTCTAAAAGAATCACTCACCGGAACAGCCTGATTTTGGGGCAGATCACTGCAGTCAGGACTGAAAGCTGCCTCTTGAATTATCCCCGCATTAGATAAAAAAAACAAACATGCAAATTAGGTTTGCATAATGATGTCCTGAAGCAGGTTCAGAGCAGTTTAAAGGGACATTACTGTAAAATGGAAGACCCCCCCTACCCCTACCCCGACTAGCGTCATGAATTTCAGCTTCTTATTTCACTATGCTTAACAGTTTACAATATTAAAAAATGCAGTAAATCCACGGTAACCAGATTGAGAACAAGCATCTGTCGCCTCTAGACCGATCAATCTTCTGCATTTGCTATTTGGAACTAAATGGATTTTAAGGAAATTCTCAGAAAGAAACATAAAACAAAATGTAGATTCTGCCAGTGCATGTGCCGGCAGGTAAAGCACAATATTCTTGCTTTTTTTTTTTTTAAGTTTCCTCTTCAGATCACATTAGTTTGCCTATGTATAGAAATAAAGCCAAAGAAGAAAACCATAAGCTAATGGCACCATAAAAATAGGTGCAGTAGAAGGAATTAAGAGCAGGTAAAGGATGGGGGAGTGTCATGGCCTACAAGGCCTTCAGCTCTGTGACAAAGAGAGGACATTATTACCATTTATTACTGTTTTCTGGCAGAGCGTAGGAGCCTTAGTGCTGGACACCAGTGTGCTGGTCTTTACAAAGAACATGACGGTCCCTGCCCCAAAGAACTTCCCTTCTATCTAGTGGACAGAATACATCCCTGGGAGCTCAGGACCTGGATTCAAGCCCCAGCTCTGTCAAGCGCTGCTGTGCAACCTCAAGGAGATCGTCTCAACTTTGCTACCAACTCCTTCACCCATTGTCTGGTTTATTTAAACAAGTTGTCTGGGGCAGGGGCTGTATCTTGCTCCTGGTACGTTCAGCACTTAACACAACGGGGACTCAATCTCAGCCAGTTCCTACAGCTACTGTTACGATGTAAATCATTGTACGGGCCATCAACAGACCCCTGGAATTCACTTCCAGTGTTGCACTGGGAGAAAAAAGAAAAGAAAAAAAAAAAGAAAAAGATTTGCTCCCTTTAAGGACCCAGGATGTCTCCGTTTTGTTTTACTTCTTTCCACTGATAGCTAGATTACCAGCATGCACGCAGCTTCTTGATCGAGGGCCGGGTCTCTAGGTAGTGATCTGGGTAGCTTCAAATGGTCAAAGCGCTCAGGTTTTTAATACAACTGAAGCCTCGACACAACATTCGTTCGATGTCACTTATTAATAATAATACGCTGACTGCTCAGGAGTGAGAGGCGGGCCGCGGGGATTGATTTCAGCTGGTCCGCGGATCCAAGTCCTCCAGCGGTTGCCATGGCAACCGCTCAGTAATCCCACGGTGAATCGGAGGAGAGGAGAGTTGATGGCTTTGGAGAACATCAGAACATAAAGATGCAGAAAGGAGGCAAGCGGCTGCTTGCTGCTGCACCGTGTCAACAAGCAACGGGCCGCATCCTGGGACTAGTATAAGGGTGAATTGCAAACGGCACATGGTGGGGGAGGACTGCCTATCCCCTTAGGGGGACAGTTTTCACTCCCATTTCTCCCGCTACGTGGGAACGTACGATATCCATGCTGCACAGAGAGAGTGGCAGCCTGACCACCCTCTGCTTCTCATCACGGGGGCATGGAGAAATGTGTCGGGCAGCAGCATTGTTGAAGAAAGTCTAAACCTTGGGCAGGCAGGAGGTCAACACCTCAGGGACGTATGACCCATGGCCCCTTTGGCTGAGACAGGGTGCAAATCGCTCCACATCCTGGCTCCAGGGAGGTTCTCCTGCTGATGCTAGGACCCAGGTACTGAACACCGGCAACCCCCCCACTTCATGGATCAGCACAGATGCTGGATGCAAGCTGTGTCTCGAAGTCTGAGGCTGAAGCCAGGACTTAGGAGTAGTTGTTCCCCAGAGAGATGGCAAGCACCAGCAACAGACTCAACATGGCCTATCAAAGAGAAAAGCTCATTTCAAGCCTCTAAAGTAAGGGTAGGCATAGGCAGCCCCTGGCATGGGTGCCAGAGTGGGGCACTCAAAAGACATTTTGCTTGGCACGTGTGCCTCTGGGTGGATTACAGGGAAGGGACCGGGGCTACATGGCCACAACAAGGATCAGGCCCTTTGTGACTCCCCCGCCATCTGCTCTGGGTGTGCCAACATCTTACCAGATGAAATTGTGAGTGTTTTTGTCACTCTGCCTGAAAACGTTGCTGAACCCTGCTCGAAGGAAAAGGGCGCTCTCAGTGGTCCTTTGTTGTGGCCACTGGGTACTGTTCTCCTTAATGTCAATGTGCTTTAAAACTGCCACGTGAATAAATCTCCACCGCTTTTCTAACACACCCCTTGAAAAACACCAACCCCTCTCAGTTGGGGTGTTTGCTCCCCAAATGCCTCTTGTCCTTCTCTGCTCTGGGCAGGCACTGAGCCCGACTCATCGCTGCTTTACATCAACACAGACACCAAGGTGGGCTTTAATCTTTACCGCTCCTATTTGGCTGCACTTTGCTCCTGGGTGAGTGATTCGGTAACAGGGCTATGGTGAATCAGTGAAGATCAGTACAATTCTCAACACTGAGCCACAAGCATCTGCTGGATGATTTAAAGCCATGCTTAATGTCACTGTATATTCCTGGGGAAAGGTGTGCTCATTTTAGCTTTTCCCCCATCAAATCGTTCGTGTAAGCCATTCGTTTTAAAACAGATCCTAGCATCTCTAACTCACTTGTGTCAGGTGCTGGACATGCATCAAGAGAATATCCTCGCCCTAAAGAGCTTATGCCCTAACTAGACAAGATAGGCAAACGTGCACACATTTAACCATGAGCCTGGGAGCAACCTTAGTGACTGCAGAAGGACCCTTAACCTGTTCAATGTTAAGCCTACATATATGCATTTGCAGGGCTGGGGCCAAAGTGATTACCCCAAGTCACGTGGGCAATCTGCAGCAGAGCCATTATGCTAAGTCCCAAAGCACTGCCTTAACCACAGGCCTGTCTTTGGCAGGGGCTGAATCCATGTTCACCTTGTGCAGTTTTAATTTTTGAAGTGACCCTCACATGAGCTGCACTGGAAAATGCACTATCAATATACACTTCCCCTGTAGCAACTGGAAAGCACTGTAAAGATTCCCAGAGATATCAATAATTTTATAAGGAACACAGTTTTATGCCTCTTCTGATGATGTTCTTGATAAAAGCTCTTTAATGCTATGAGGTGGGATCGTAAAACTAATAGCCCTGCTATTTGCCACAGCAAATATTTTCATTCACCTGAGGCAGAGTAAGCCAAGACGCTTTATGGAGCCATTAAACCAGAGCATGGACAATTTTAATTAAAAACTAAAAGGTAGCTGTGCTCTTCCACTGAGACCTAGGGGTAGGGGAGATGGTACCGTGGGCCCATGTCAGAATCCAGCAATGGGGCAAAAACCAGTTTCAAAAACCCTCCTTCCTAGTTCCTTTCTAGCTGCAGGATGCTGCTGCTTTCCCAGACTGCATGTGCACACACACACACCACCCCCTGGACTGCATGTGAAAAATGAAGCTATTGTTTTAAATGTATTGCAAGACTAACCAAAGGCCCTAAGCCAACCTGCGACTCCTGAGACACTCTCAAAACTGCAGCCACTACACTGAAGTGTTTTCTACTGCCCAAGGGCCAAATTCCCAACCAGGCTGCTTCAATTTTATGTTGCTGTCGCTCAACTGCAATGGAGCAAAGCTGAGCGTTTAATCAAGTGCTGATTCTCCAATCAGGAGAGTGTGACTTATTATGATGGTTAAACACCTTTAAAAAGAAAGTATTCTTCTAACTCAGTGACAGTGGTTAATGCAGAACAAACAGAAAAATGTCAGAGGAAACACATTTTTGTTGGGAGATGACAGTCATGCGTTTCTCTGCAGGTAAAACTGAAACACCCATTTTGGGTCTGACACAGCTGCCCGTGTCCTACGGGAGTCGCAGTTCTGGGAGTTTGCACCTCCGGTTTCCGTTCTGTGCTGATGCATGGGGGGGGCACTCCGTTTTTCAGTCAGCTCTAGTTAAAAGGGAAAAAGGAGAGAAACATGGAACACGTATCCCATCTCCTCCTTACCTTCCCCAAAAGGCCAATCTTTCTTGGATAGGAAGAAAACACTGTAACCATTTCACAGTGAAGATACCGATGGAGGGCATTTTCCTAATTGACACAAGCTGACATTTCAAAGCCCCGACACACTTCTTCTTGGTGGTAAAACCTTCCCTAGTTTCACCGAGAGCAGAACGAGGCTAGATCCCTTTTGAAACTACCACCTATAAGAGGCCTTTCTTTTCTCTTTTGCCGAGCTTGCTCTCAGGGTTGAAGATAACTTCTGATTAAGAATTGCACCTTTTCCCCAAGGTCTTCTGTACCAAGGTGGCAGGCACCCTAGCTTTAGCAACAACAGATCTTCTCTCCTCTTTGATACAGGCTGCGTGTGCTCTTCTTAGAGCTCACGGTTTTGTAGAGTGTTAATGAGGGAAGTGGCTGTAACAACAGGTGAAAGATCATGTCAAAAATCAATGCTGTCTCTTGTGTTGCCTTGTTACACTGCTGTAAATCAAGAGATCTCCTGGATGCCGGAGCTCTGATCAGTCGACAGAACCTCAGAAGACTCGCTGTATAACAGAGCCTTTCCTAACCTACGGGTCTTCAGTGTATTATCTTGGAATCCTTCTAGCACGTAGGAGCAGAGGAAAGCGATGGCTTGGCGGAAGGAGATAAAGGATTACGGTTTTTCAAGAGTGACTAGAAATTTTAGGAGCCTCACTTCCCGCACGTTCTTTATGGGACGCCTAAATGGGCCTGGTTTTCCGAAGGCAGGTGTTCAGCTCCGTTCCATCCACTTGTCCCTTTAATGGGATTTACTGACTCTGCACCATCTGGATTGCTACACCCAGCAGTGTCGTATTCAGAACAACGGCTCCTTAACAATGCACAACAATAACCCTCACAAACCATTGCAGGAAAGCTCCCTCTGCACATCTTTCCCTTTATGGATAGACTGCAATTCCCCTTTATAGCTGCCCTCATTAATGAAGAGAAGTGAAAAGCTGCTGTACTGAATATCCAATTTGAGCAATACAATCCAACTCACGGCCTTTAATTGGGGATGATTAATCAATTATTTACTTACTAGGCACCATCTTCCCATCCTCTAACTCATATTTAATATCAACCTATTATTCTCTACTATCAGCACCGAGCCAAAGCCCTTTATGCATTGTTTTCTGTGAGAGGATTTCACACTTCTGGCATCAAAATCCTTAAGTGGTCCACGTGCATTTTGCAGATGTACTGCCTCATAAATTGTGGTTCACATGCTCACTTCAGAGAGAACACTACATACTGAAGAGGGAAACTTCCTATCTGGGGCCGTGGCTTGACAAGTAGGAAGTGCCAGAAATGCATACTCTGTTTAATTTGCAAATTACGCTGTACTATCTAGTGGGATTTAGGTATTCTCGGGTATCACGTTTGTAAGAAAACCACCTTGAAACATCCCAAATGATATAGGTTTACTCAGAAATTCCAGGTTGGAAAAAAAAAGATTTTTGCTACTTTGTTAGCTAACAAACACTAACAGGATTACCGTGATTAAAAAATGGGGGGGGATGTAATCTAACAAACAGACAGGCATTTCTGCAGAAATCTTATTATAGCTCAGAATTTAAGTCTGAATCTTTATATTAAAGAGAGGCTTTCAGTAAATTTCTCTTTCAAACATCAAATTACTAAAATGTAACAACAATCATCAAGCTCATCTTCACCTCCATACGTATTTAGGGCAACTGGTCAGGACCATGTTCAGGGACCCCTGCCCCAGCCCCTTCATTATGCTAGACACACACACATCCATGCACGCACACATACTGCTCATATTGAAAAGGCAGAGCTGAAAAAGGGCAACAGGAGAGGCTACCTCAACATATAAGCACTATATCATGTCCAAACACTGATATGTAAGAGACCTGATTCATTCACCCTGCTCGTCAGATTAAACTGTGCTGAACTGAGTGCACATTACCGGTAGCAGTGCTATTTTTCCTTAACCACAGGATGATTCCTCCCTCTGAAAAGCCTTTTCATTTTGCAAATGAGTTCACTCAGAGCGAGAGCTGGAAAAAGGTCACCTGCTTGTAAGGCATCCAAACAATCTGAACTCTTCTAATCGGGTCCCTGGCATTGCTGCCATCATTTGGAAATGAGGACCGAGGGTCATTTCTGTAGAGCTTCTTCTGCCAGGGCTTGGGAACGTTCCTACACGGACTGAGGCATTCACAGAGCAGCCACTGTCTGCTGTAAGCAGCACTCGCTAAAATGCTCAAGCAGGCCTGGGGGGGGGTCTCTAGTTGCTATAGGACATTGCACAGTACTCATGTAAGTGCTTACTTTCCCTCCTTTGCAATGAGGCTATGAAGGGTGTTGCAAGAAAACTGAGCTTGTGAAGACATTGGTGACTGCATGTCTCTGCGTAGCCACAGGGAGAGCCTTGTGCCCAGCTCTAGCAGTAATGATAAAACGGAGAGACAGGATTACCTTACATAACAAGTCTACTGCTCACTCTTAGTACACATTTAACTCCAGGCAACAACTGTTTGCCCGGACTTGCATCTGCAAATCTTTGTGCAATCCACTGTGCTTGATGAGATCATGAGCACAAGAGGAAGGGAGGAAGCATGGACAGTGCAGGGAAGACATGGATGCAGTGAAGAGGCAGCTGTCTTCTGCAGACAACACACCATGGGCCAGATCAGGCTCCTGCTTCTAGTTCCATAGGTGGAGACATTAAGGCCATATGGGACCATGGTGGTCATCTAATCTGACCTCTTGTGTCATTATTTAGCATGAACACATATCAGAAATGAGGCGTTTTCAGGTGCTTTTCCACCTGGCATATGATGAGGCAAAGGTGAAGCAAGGCCTCCTGTCTGGCCAGCAATCCTACAGAGTTCACCCACACCTCTGCTACAGGGGGGCACTGCATCCTATGACAATGCCTGTGCAAAGACCATACAATATGCAGCAGGCATCTGGCTAAATGAAACTAAGGGCTCCCCTTTGGTTTACTCCAAAAGAAACTACAATATTTTTGCATCCAAATGGCTTTTCTCTCATCACCTGACAATCCATCAGTAACCGCTCTCTCACACTGGAGCACTGTGTGTATATAAACAGTTTCCTCCGTGCACAGTAAACGTATTAATTCAGGTTTCCTTCTCTAATGCTCCAGTCTTCACTTTTCTTTGTTTTAATGGTCAATTTATTCCAGATTAACTGTGCAGTTTTGTTTTTTTGGGGGTTAAAATCTGCAAGAATTAGCACTGTGTCTTATCTGCCCATTCAAAGCAACAATGTAATGAGGCACCAGTTCAATAGCACAACGGGATTGTTTTTTTCATTGAGCGCAAAGAGAAAAACCACTGGGGTTGTGTGTAGCGTACGTGCATACATATCCCCCACATGGGCCAGATCCTCTGCTCAGGAAAGGGTTGTGGCTCCTTTGACTACCCTGGCCCACACAAATGTCCACCCCTGCTGTTTATTGTATGTCTGACAGCAGCACTTCCCATCCTTATTCCAGGACCAACTCGCTGTACAGACAACGAAACAGGACAGCGCCTGCTCACAAAGCTTCACCTCTTGAGTGACAAACAGGATGCCAATGGTGGACAGACAAACCGAAAAGGAGATGGGCTGTCAGAATTAAATGACAGTTGAATGACAACAGATGATGGCCTGGCAACCGAGCTAGCAAAGGCAAGAGGCTAGCAAATTATTGTTCAGCCTCTAATATGCCGCATACAAAGCATCACAGATGTGCTAAGCTTTCTAAGTAATTAGAAGTCACAGCATGACTTCTACGATTTGTCAGGGCTGCACACTAAAGGAAATCCATAACATTTTACTGAAATTGATATTAATGTTAGCAAGAGTATTTTAAAAAACCTGTGGAAAGTCAAAACTGTCAAACTTACGGTTCCACCAGCCAAACTATATACATCACTGACATATTACAAGGCCAGGAGTGACCAGAGTTACTGCCATCCATAAGATGCTGTTTTCCTTGCACATCAGATGCTCACGCCACAGCAGAAGCCACCACTTTGCCCTGGTATATTGTCTTACAAGTTATTTTAATTAGAACACGAGTGGAGTCAGTGTGAAGAAGCAACTACAAAGAAGAGAACCCACGTCCTATCTTAATCTCTAGAACGGGGGTAGACTCCTGGGCAAAACTTCTTCCTGGTCATTAGGCATCAATGTGTGGACTGTGGCTTCTGCAAACAGGGACTGGCCATACGCTGTTTGTGACCACCTCTGTCTGAGGACTACTGTATGGTGCAGAAATACAAGTTACACAAAGAAAATACCCTGCCACTGCAGCACTACTTTTCCTTCAATAAGAAACTGCCCTGCCAGCCTTTAAACTTTGCAACCACCTGGAAAACAATCAGCATTTGATTAGGGAAACCAGTGTCTTCTGGTCACAGTCCCTTTTAAAATGAGTGATACATAAGAATGCGATGCCCTATCTGACCCCACTGGCTACATTTCAGCAGAGCCTTGCTGAGCGTGCCTCTGTTCTCATGTTTTGGGGCCACAGCCCAAATCTGTGTACTGCAGATGCACTCAATCTGAACAGCATTTGCTCTCACTGGGTGCATCTACACCTGCAATTCGCATGGAGCAACAAACTTTGGCGCAGTCTGTGCTGGAGTTTATTGCTCCTGGGTGCAGTGTTTACATGCGCACGTGGGACCACAGCTGGGGCACAGCAGCCCCAGCTAGCAGGGGGCTCAGGAGGTGCCTGCCAGCCTGGGGCTGCTCCGCTCCAGCTCAATGTGCTGCGGAGGGGCTGGCTGGGGCACGAGGGTGTTACATTGTAGGGCTAGCTGGCAGGCAGCCCCCACACTAGCACCTTCATGCCCCAGCCAGTCCCAGTCACCGTCTACATGTGCGTTTGGGCACACATAACTACTCCACTGTAGGACAGTACTTGTCCTGGACAGTACTAACCTACAGCGGAGTTAATTTACTGCACCCTAATACGAGCACGCATGTACACAGCAATGCTTTACTGCAGAGCTAATTAGTCGGCTCTGCAGTAAAGCGCACGTCTAGATGCACCCCTTGGGGTCGTTTTTTCATCCGCCTTACACCCAGAAGACAGAAAGTTTCCCTATGCAGATTTTCCCAGAGGAAACTTCCCTACTCCTAAGCCAAAGCTGGCACAAGAAGCTAATGAGACCAGTGTCTTCCCTTCCCCTTCTTCTTTTGGCTGCTGAATAGGATATGGATGTTTCATTTGCATTTTCTCTCCCTCCCTCTTTGGCTCCGTTGCCTCTCCTCCCCATTGTCAGCAAGGCACAGAAGAACAACACAATCTGCAAACTGTCCCAGCTCTGTCCTATTAACTTGACTGTATATATTTTTCAAGTGCTTTGTTTGCTGTAAAGCAACCTTTTATCTGAAGAGCATTTTAGATTAAGGAAATGCCTTTTTAAAAACGGTTAATTCCCTCACCGTGGTTTCCTTTAAAGTTCTAATTACTTGTGCAAAGTAATGAAATCTGTAAATTGGAGTGTGTCATTAAAAGCTTTTTGAGGCATGGAAGGGCCTCATAATGAATCTACCGCAATCCACTGTCTTGGCTGAAGAGTTGGCTTTAAATGGAGGTTTCATATTTTGGGAGCTGTCATCATCTTCCCCAAGTGTTGCAGTGTCACATCAACATTTAGCGCTTAATGCTAACAAAATGCCAGGCTAAGTAGTAATTAAGGTTTGTATGCAGTGCTTTTTTGCTCATTATCTGAAGGCTGGAAAACTAATGTGTAATGCAGTCCCCTGAAAAAAACAACCTCCCATTGAAAAGCAGATTACAATAGTTTTAATTAGAAAATGGCCCATCACTGCTGGTTACTAATTGTGCTCCCTAATGGTCAGGAAACAGTTGGTTTTCCAGATAATTTAGGAACCATCCCACAAAAAGATTATGCTAATTTTCCTGTTTGTTCGTACTGACATTATAAGCCTATAGGACAGTTCATGCCATAGCAGGCTCTTTTCGTTAGCCCTACGCATGCTGAATATTTCCCCTACTTGCAAGCGTAGCCGTTTAATGGGACAGTTAACTCCCAAGTCGTGCTTATGTTAATGGAGAACCACTCAACTAAATCCTGCGCCACGTGCTTGATGCGCACCCCTAGATACAATGGTGCGTTGAGAACGATGGGATGCAACTGCTACTGCTGTTTTCTGCCTTCCCAAGCCACTTGGCGCCTTTTCAACAACAAAATGCAGAAATGCAACTCGCCGGTTATTATCTGGATATAAAAAAAACTGACCCTGCTCATTACTCCACAAGACAGAGGAAATGAGAGTTGGGGCCCCAAGGTAACTACAATCTAAAGACAGAATCCCATGAGCGTCGCACGTAAAACCCTTTTGCCAGGTGTCATCCAAAAAGGTTTCTTTCCTGGACTTTAGACCCATCTCTGGTGATAGAAACCTCTTGCTTTTAACCTGAAGCATGTGAGGAAACCACTGTCTGGAATGAGGCTATTCAGATGCTCCAAGACGGGCATCCCTGGTTGAGCTAGAACACTCAGCCTCTTTTGACACCAAGCCATACATCCTCTAGTTCAGAGTGAAAGCTCCATTCCCCCACATAAGTATCATCACATAAGCAACCAGTCTGGTGATTTCCTGAGGTATGCAGCCTTGCCATAGAGCAGGGTGAACAATATGGAAATACCTAGGCGCCCCCTGCTCGCTACAGTCAGACATATTCTCACTGGCACTGGATTAGGACCACTTGACAGCCCCCAAGACTGCAATCAGACCAATCCGTTCCAAAGACAAATCTGACTTCCCAGTGTGAAGATGCACATTTAAATACCAACTGGCTCCCCACACATTGTACATGGAAGACTGCCCATGTTAAAACACCAAGATGCTATCTTTTTCTGGTCCAGAAGTCTCCTGACTGCAGTTCAGTTATTAAACTGAGTTGGTTTCTCCTCCTGATCAATAACTAAGGGCATTTATAGATGTGCGCCGGGAGTGGGGTGGGGGGAAAGGGGCGCTTTAGAGTGGCTTTCAGAGCCGCTCTAATTAAAGCGCCCAGAGTATCATGTGCATCAGCGTCCCCACACTGAAAAATGGTGGTGGGAGTTATTTAACTAAAGCTCGTCAAATGAGCTTCAGTGAAAGTGCCCCTGCTGCCATTTTTCTTTGCAGGGATGCTGATACACGTGACGCTGGAGGCTGCTGGAGCGCAGTAATTACAGAGCATCAGAGCAACCTCGCTGCATGTCTATAGGTACCCAAAGTGCCAGGAAACCAAACCAAACAGTGTAATTAGAAGTCACATGGAGTCACTGATTTTATAAGATCCCATATAAAACAGGTTGCTAATTGCACTTGATTGCCTATGTGCCTTCTTCCCAACAGACATTTATCATCTTGAAAGCATTAGAGGATATGTATCTTCTGCTCAAACTACTCCACTTACCCTGGTGACAAGGATGTTTCAAGAGACTTCTTAGGCCTGATTTACACTTACAGTTATACAGAATATAATTAGAATCATCTATAAAAAAACGGGAGGGGAGCATGACAGATGATATATTATTTCAAGTAAAAGAGACCCAAACACCTTCCTGGTGTAACTGAATGGAAGTCAGCAGCTTCATATCAGGAATGAATTTGGTTCAGAATACCAAGAACCACAGCCGTGCACTGATACTTTTTAGCCTAGTTCACTCCCCACGTCCTTAAAAGCATTCCTGCTGCACAGGCAGTGCTAGCTCAGTACTTCTCTTACAAACCCACCATCTCAAAGGTTTAATTGGCTATAAGAATCGATCTCGGCACACAAGCCATTGGACCTGCAGTAGTAAGGAAGCAAGTCTAGGAAGAGCACCATTAGCACAGCAAAGTTAGCATGGCAGAGAGATTGTGCCTGGGGAAATTATTTTATTTGAGACCAAAACAGGAGGGAAAATGAAGTAGGGACAGCCAGAAAAAGTGCTTAAAATACACTAGCCTTGGCAGATCACAGCCATAGGGATTGGCTAATAATGCTCCTTCTGGAGACCCTGTGCAACTGTCATTAGTCAAATCAGCATTTGTCAAGTGAACTATCCAAGTTGGATTGTAGCCACTAATGAACAGACGTTGGCCAGCTAAGATAACATTCAGGGAGCACAGCTTCCAAAAGGTGATTCGTGAGCATTCATCAATGACACTGCGAGCAGAAATATACTGATGGTTATCAGGGACCAGACAAAATGAGACGTGTTTAATACCAGCAGAGATAAAACATTAAAAAAAGAGCACTAGAGATTTATAGCTGGTTTCTCCCTGGTAAATGGGAACTACCATGTGTTGTCTTACATCTCATATTGCGCGATTAAACACTCCCAATTCTTCCCACGGTAGTATGCCAGTAATAAATATAATTCCTTACCTTTACATTGAGAACAGGAGACAGGTACGGGTTATTTATTCCACCACAAGATAACACAGGAAAAAACACATTGGAGAAGAGTAAAAAAAAAAGAAGAAAAGAAAAGAAAAGAAATAACACGTTAATTTCTTATGGCAGGGGTGGGGAAGGGAAATAATTTCATTAATGTCAACTGCTTTACAAAAGCATCTCTAATAATCAGATAATACTGTACTGCCCATCAGCCTACGTCATGCCAAGTATTTGTACCTCCAGATTACAGTTCCTAGTAAGGTTTAGGAACCTTTGCTTCCAGTAACATAAGTGTGCCCCTGAGGAAAGGACTTATTATTTATGTCCATCTCTCAATCTCTCTTTCCATATATAACATGCCAGTGACAAACAAATGCTAACAATGCACAAGACATGATGCCCAATAAAGCCCTTCCATTTTTGTCATCCCTTTTTGAGGAGTCTCTGCACAGTCCCAGTTTACCCAGGCCATTTCTGTGATGTGTACCAGCAGCAGTTAGGGGCCCCGGACAGGCTAAGAGCCCTGCTCTAATGGTTGTGGTTCACAAAGGCAACCTCTGTCCCGAAGGGTTCACAACCTCAGCCTGGAATCTCTACATCCATTGCTGAATTCAGCTTGGCTTAGAAATTTGATGAAGGCGCTCTCTGCTGCCAGGAGGTAACCCACAGCAATTCGGTTTAAATCAGTGCAAGGACCCATTTCTCCCACACTAACCCACTGCATGGCAATCCACTAATTGGGCACTCTGGGATGCGTCCAGTGAGAAACCACAACGTGTAACCATAGGAATCCAATGTCATTATGGCTCTGCAAAATGATTATGTTTCAGCATCATTTTTTTTTTGTGGAAACTATAAAGCCTACAGCCTCACCCAGATGCATGCCTGGTGACGTGCTGCACAAAAGCCCAACGCTCTGGGTGTCAGATCTCAAATCACAAGGCCCCCAAGAAGAGGAGCAAGGCATTTGCTGTCTTCTGGCAGTGAGAAAGAAAGGCAGCATGGTGCATAGAGGAGGGTGCTGGGCGTGGAGTCAGGACTCCCGAGATCTAAGCCTTGCACCACACAGCCACCACCCTCTACCATCTTTAGAGTGGCAGTGAGGTGATCCAAGGCCCTCGCATGCCCCAGTGTAAAACCAGTAGCTCAACAGGGGAGCTGCCCTGAAAATCCTGAGAATCACAAGTATTTGCAGGAGCCTCTCCAGGCCTGCTGCATGCTTGTGCAGGGAACAGAGCACCTGCGAGTGCAGCTCTTCATTGAATGGGTCAGAGAGGAGCATGCACAAAATCCCTTCTCTCCATGGAGACTTGGGCATCTAGCCCCTTGGACGGCCTCTGTGGCCCTCACAGACGCCCCACCCTGAGGAGCTCTTCCAGGGCTAAGCTCAGCCCTTCACCTCGGGCTGTGCAATGATGGAAAGCTACTGCAGCACCCAGGTGGTAATGCTGAGAGGACAAAGGCACTGCAGCAAAGAACAGCAATGCAAAGACCGGCCTGGGCCAGTCCTGGCTGTGTCTAGGAATTGCTTTAGTCTTTGGTGCTGAAAATCTTACAGGAGAGCAAACCGTTTTCCTTCCTGCTGAGCCTCAAGGGGGGGGGGGGGGAGGAATCAGAAAGGCTGATCCAATCTGACCCACCGAAACCAGCTTCGAGGAGGACAGCTTCAAAGCTAGTCACTCGCCACAGAGTTCAAAACAGCTTCCAGCATTATCCCGTGTCCCCTGGCGATGCATGCCGTTTCAGAAGCACATTTTCTCTTATTTCTTTAATTGCTTTTCTCATCTCTGTCCCCGTACAAAGGCCTGAAACAAATGGACGTGACTGTCCTGGGAACCAATCCTACCCAAGGCACAGTGAAAGGACTACAAACTGGAAGAGACAGCAGCCTTGTTCTCTCTACTCTCTCTCATTCCCAGTAATTTTAGGTGCCACTCGCAGCTGTTCCAGGGAGCTCACATCAGAGAAGCATGTTTGTGTTAGCACACGGTGCCCCACTAAGCAAATAGGTGCAGTGCTTTGGGGTGGAAACCTTCAGAAGCCCAAGACTGATAAGATCCACTAGCAAGTGAAGCAGCAAGCACCCGTATGATGCCAGGTAAGGCAGGGGATGCAGCTGTGTCGCTTGTAAGCGCTTTTGGGCAGGGCTCATCTTTTTATTCATCATTTGTACAGCACCTAGCACAGTCAAGTCATGGCCCACAGCTGCAGTTCTTAACACTAAACCTACTTACATTACTGGGAGGTTTAAGTACCGACTTCAACACGAACAGATTCAGGCTAATCCCACTCTACATCATTTTTTTTTAAATGTCCCTTGGGTGATGGCAAGCAAAGCAAGCCCAGCTCCTCCTCGGACACGTCACCACTCATACATCAGGGAACTGGGCTCTGTCCCCTGGAACTTCAGTGACTCGCTGAACACACCAGTGGTTGGGCTATGACAATACTTCAACCTGCACGTTAACTGGAAGACCTTTTGCAGCTACCACATCGCTTTAATCTTCAGAATTCCAGAGGACCAGGAGGACTAATAGCATCATTAAAATATCCCTGCCTTGAATGTAACGTAAGGCATTAATATAATGAAAACAGAAGCCAAAAGATTAGGCAGAATAATATGCTAATACGCTGGCCTATTTGCTTAACAAGCATGGGACTGAAAAATGCCTCAAGGCAAGAGTGAAATGAGTTTGTTTATTGCCTGTTAGATCTGCTGTTGCAGTTTTTTTGGGGGGTTTTTTTTTTCCAATTGTTTGGTCACATCAGAGAGATGAGACAAGTTACAGGCTATAAATCACTGGCCTTTCCCAGCTTCCAACATGCAGGTGCTAAAACATTATGAGAAGGAAGAGCTAAACAAGATTCATATTTATAAGTTGCTTAATGGATAAATACCTCAAAAAAAAACTGTGGGGTGGGGAGGGGGGAAGAAAAATTCTACATATAATCTCTAAACTCTACTTGTATTAGCATCGCAGCTGTGACCGGTAGCACAGTCTGTGAGCAAACTGCCAGGAGGCAAGAAAATGTAATGCATCCATCTATTCTCATCTAGAAAGTATCCAAGAAACCTAGCAAGAATCCACCCCAGCAAACAAAAATCTAATGTGTTCAAGGACAGGGCAAAAGGGCTCAGTGCTTCTCTACAGAAAAGTGTGCAGAACTGAAAAAAATATAGTTGCACTCCCCATCTCACTAGTCCTGGTCTCCAACACTAGACTGTGGGCTCCCTGGAAATGTGCTGCCATATGATATTGGGATGAGCGGGGAAGGAACTGCAAAGAACTGGCTCTGCCAGGCAAGGTGAAGACAGAAATGTAGAAAGAGAAGACGCGCTGTGACAGTGGACAGTGCCCTCCTTTCCCCCCACAAAACTCCAGCCTACCTCGCTGGTTAGCCTCAGTGGTAACATAAGAGTACCTGAGCACGAGCTACCCACTCTCACTACAATGAATTGCCAGCCTAGTTCCAGTAAATCACTGACACGTATCCCAAATCACAGCTGAGAACCTTTTCTGCAAGCAGATATTGGGGGGCGGGGGGGAGACTCTAGTTATTTGTACCTGGCCTATGTCTACTGAAGAGGTGCAGTACATTGCAGACACTACTGCAAATCGATGATAAATGGTAGAAAAAGAATCATCCTCACCAGCGGCCGCTTCCCGGGGCTAATGCCAGGGAATGACCTTATCCAAACCACAACCACCAAAAAAATAAAAAATAAAATCTAAGTGCATTTTTAAACTCAATACAGAACAAGTTTGAGAGGGCAGGGAAATAAATGCTGCCCTGTAATGTATTTAAGTTCACAACCCCAGCGCTGTTTGACCTTTCAATCAATCAGCCAAGAAGTAGCTTCATTATCCATTCCTTCGCAGCCAGCATCTGACAGATATTCCCTTTCCCTCCCCACCAGCCTCCCCCAGTTAATGCGATATCACCTCAAATTTTATTTTGTTTGGGACAGCGACATCCACATCAGAGCTGACCCATTAAGGGTCAGGCTGGTGTTGAGGGAGTAGAAAGATAAGGACAAAACCATCAGAGAGGACGTCCTTGAGGTGCTTTCTTGCAGGCATCCAGGGATGCTGGCTGATGGCATGCCGCACCTCCACAGCTGCTAAGGAACGGAGTCTTTCCAAACTCTACAAAGGGCAGCCTGCAAACAGCAATGGCTGCTGCAGTCACACGTGCAAGTCTGAACCTCAGTTAGACTAAAAACCCCTTTTATGCTGCTTGGGGAGCAGAACTGAGCCTTAAAATGAGCAGAAAGGCCCCCATCCTGCATGGCACTATGTAGGAGCCCTGCTTACCTGGGGTAACACTGGTGTAAACAGGCACCCTGGTACCAGCCCTTGGGGTGCAGGGCACATTGCAAATGTACAGGGCATACTCCTCTCCTGCTTTCCGGAGGCCATTGGAGGCAGAGAGTAAGTGTAGCCTGGAGGCAGTTCAAATCTACACTAGAGCTGAGCAATCCCCTGCAGAGACCCAGAACAGGAGTTCAAAAGGGGTTTGGGTTGTTGAGCAGAACGTCTTCCAACTCCTCCCTCCCACCCCACGGCAAGGAAGGAGTGAGACTCAGGCCCAGCATCCCTAGGCTAGAAGCTTCTCTGCCTCCGCACAGGATAAACACTTGCTCTGTGATACCTATTAGCATACCAGATGCCGTTCTGCAGCTTCGTGGATCTGAGGAGCAGAACCTCCGAGAGCCGTTTGGCTCGAAATCAGACCTAACGCAGCGATCCTGTCCTGCAGCGGCTCGCACTGAAAACACACGCGTTTCCACCAGAACGCTATTCTTTTGCCAAATGCAATCACAAGCCAGACGCCGCACATTTCAGAAGCTGAGAACGTAACAGCCTGGTGCTCTGAGACCTTGTTCCTAACACCCTATGTGAGCTAGAAAATAATTAAAATAAAAAATGGGTCACCTGAAGTAAGTGGTGAACAATTCTGCAGGCAGCTCCTAGGCAGGGGCCTTGCGGCTGTAAGGTGCTCCACCTCCCCAAGCTCAAGCAAGATCCCACTGTGCTGAAATGTTGAGTTTGGCCTCAGCAGGGATTATGGAGCCCCAGGTAGGCGGATCTCAGCTCACTGCTATGATCAGGTGCAGCTGAGACACAGGAGGCTCAGAAACTTAAAGGGAGATGAGGCTAAGTTCAGGGAGAGAAGGGATTGCGCTGCCTTGGAGCCCATCTATTCTAGATGGAACAGATCTGTATGACTGGGACTGATTTTCCCAATGCCGTGTCCCTTCTGTGGTTGCAGTGATTCTCAACCAGGGTGACACAGCACCCTTGAGGCTCTTTCCAGGGTGCTCTGGGGTGCCACACACTATTAGCTCTGCTGGATGTGCAAACAGGATTCCCAAGACAAGCCCAGAGATTTCAAGTAAGAATCCACAGTGTTAAAACCATCCCGACCTGCTGTGGTCTGTGTTCTTTGCAACAGAAACCCCCCCCTGCTCTGTTACTTTTCCATAGTCAAAAAAACCAGCGAAAACTAAAAGTACTTTCTGAGGAGTGCCTCCCCATCTAACAAGGGGGTGTCTCCAATCTACAAGGTTGAGAACCACTGCACTAGGGCAAAGTAGCTGTAGGGAAAGTCTTCAGCACAATCTGCTACAGCATGGTTTTTACGCCCTCTCAGCACAGGTGTAAATGCCTGTAAAACAAGGCATAGGACACAAGGGAATTGGGCTCTTGCTGTTTCATGCACATGTGTGTGGCGGGGATTGAAAGCACTTGAGAGTAACGTGGCCCATGAGTGAAGTGCTTCTCTTTATGGGCTGCAGTGCCTGGGCAATGACCCTGCAAAGGCAAATTTACAAACCAAGGATCCAACCAGCAGCCAAGAGAGGACAGGGGGCGGCGCCTGGTAAGTCCTGCTTGAGCCTGGTAAATCCCCTCCCATTCTGGAAATAGGAAATAAAGGGGCGGAGGGGGTGTTGAGGGGACCTCCTGAGCTTGGTGGCCCAGTATTACTGCACTTCCACCTCACAGGCTACAGGTCTGAACCCCAGGGTTTGCCAGTCACGTTGAGTCTCCTGCGCACTCTCTCTACACTGACGTGGGTGCAAGACGACCGCTTGAGTCTACTGGCTAGGTGCACCCCTCTATGACTACACCCTGATTCACCTTCAGACATCACGATGGGGGGAAGAAAGGGCGATACTCTGGATGGGGTCAGAATGACTTGAGTCCCAGTATTAGCTGTAGGGCAAACATTCTGGATGTATAATTTATACCACACGCATGCAATAACCCATAAAATATGAATTCTTTGCTACAGCAGTTTTGACAGGGAGGAAAATAACAAGAGCAAGATTATAAATTATGAAAACTGAGGCTGAGCTATGGCTGATGTTTTACCAAGATCAAACAGAGGCAGCTCTGTACTAAAGCAGCAAAGGGTTTTATATAAAACAACCCAACCCTGCTCTGTGTGGAAACCACTGCCGCCCAGCTGAAAGCGACTGACCACTATTTGGGCTCATGTCTCTACTGCCGCTGATGCAAAGCAGCTCAGTCCAACTGCGCGCATCCACATGTAATTTTACTTTTCCAGCATTTCCCTCCCTGCTTCGTGTATGTGCTGGTATCTCGCCTGCTCCTCCGGAACCGACATCAGAAGAGGGTCATATCTGGGCAATTTGGCGTATAAAGCTCCAAGCCTGTCAGAAACAATCAGGTCCTTCTATGTATGTGGTTGAGAACTCCCTCCAAATGCCAGCGAGCCTCTCTTGGCCCTTCTCCTCTCTGAAGCAGGCTATTGTTATTCTCAGTGCTACTCAAAGCCTTTTCCAGGATACAGCGTTTGTCTCCATAGTAATGTCAGCCCTGCACCCCCTCTTCATTGAGTCTGACCAAAGAATAGCTCTGCTTTGAGTAAACTTTATCTCCTCTGCATCATAAAATCAGCATGAGCACTGAGTCTGCGAGTGTCTTGATTACTGCAAGGATGCAAGAGGCCTGTGGTGCTCTTAATGAGGCCAGCTTCTAGTTGTATTTAGTGGCTGATCACTGCCTTTGAACACAGTCCGTGAGAATCCAGCTTTGGGCTTCTGGAGGTCTGGATTACTGTGCTGGGTTGCAACCGGCTGGAGAGATCCACTGCCCAGACACGATGCACCTTGGCAAGCAAAGTTCCCTCCCACCAATAATGGCTGTTCCGGGCACTAGCAGCCACCTGAAGGCAGCAGTATTACTGCAGCGAGCTATTCATCAACCGGGTGACAGCAGTGAGACTGCGATTTTCCAAGATGGAGGCTTAAATTCAGGTTCCTAGACTGGGATTTTCAGAGATGCGCTCTGTCAGGCTGCACGGGCATCCTGAGTTAGGTATGTACGTGGCCTTGTTTTCAGAAGGATTGAGCCTTCACTGCCTCCTGTTAGAGCAGCAGGAACTTGCTGGGTGCTCTGCACTTTCAGATAGCAGGTGTCTTACAGAGATGCAGGAGCTAACTATGGGACCAAAGGAAATGATGCCATATATCACCAGTGTTTCTGCTAAGTGCTGCAAGACAGGGGCTGCCTTTTTGTCTGCTGGAACAGCACCAGCACCTCGAGGTCCTGGTCTAGCTGGGGCTCCTACCACAATGTACAAGATAAATCTTCAAGTCCAACTTCTGCTCTAGAGAAACGGCCGATCTGAGCTGCCAAGGCAGATCCAGCAAGCCCTGCAGTAGGTTTCCCTAGGAGGAAAGATTTCTCCTGAACCCTATTAGTTAACAGCTGACATATGCCCTGATGCATGAGAGTCCATCTCCCTACCCATGCTGCTTTATTTTCATGCATTTATTATCTAACATTCACTATTATGATTTTCAGTCTTGAACCTGCATTTTTTTAAAGCTCTGCCCCTAGATTTGTCTGTTTAACCAAAAGAGATCCCCACCCCTGCCCCTTTTGGTTAATAAACTCGTGCATTTTGACTTGGCCAAGCAATGAATGATAATTCTTTTGGACAACTGAAAGAACATTTTCAATTCTTTTGTGAAACTGTGGGTTCTAATTAAGCCCTGGAGCCAAAACAGTAAATGAAAATGTTCCTCGTAATGCAGTTTCATTTAAGTAGGAAAGCATTATCCTTTCCATTTTTTTCCCCTCTGTATTATAACTAAACATTTTATCACCAAAAAATGAAAGGGAATATTCATGCAATAGCACCAGAAAACTGAACGCAGGCAAGATGATGCCACTGTAAATCTTCAATGCTGACATTAATAAAATTCTGTTTATCTCTAACGTATTAAAATAACACTTTACAGGACATTTTCTGTGTGGCTCACAGAGACAGCACCTTGAACCCATTGACATTTAGCTGAGAGAATTTTTAATAGAATTGAGCTAGCCTAGTAGACAGGGGAAAAAACGGAACCAAATGCCAAGTAAATGAGTCCCAGACGAAGAATTCATTTCAGTTTATATGATATTAAATATCACTTCTCCCACCAAGGTTAACACCTGTATTAGTCTTAATAAGGCAAACTCCCCCAACTTGTTCCTTTCTCCAAAACCCGCTGCAACCATGAATCTTCCCCAAGTTCTGCTTGCGCATTTTCAACAGTGCAAACGGGCCAACATTCATGCCATCAAAAGGTTAAGCAGATGCAGAGTTTTGTAAGCAGCAGCACAAATTCAAACATGTTTATGATGTTCATATAATTACAGTTTATAACTACAAGGAAAAAAAGCCAACGCATAAACATTTTTGACAAGTACACAGTAGAAATGCATTACGTAGGCAATTAGTAACAATGGTTACTAGAGCCTACTGTCTACTTATCTACAGCAATTCTAAGATGCCCATCACCTGAGCAGGATTCACCAGCGTATCGAGAAGGAAGACCTTGCAATTAAGTGAGGAGCACGCTGACATTTGTGCATCTGCATTTAGTCCCTGCCTCTGCCACCAGTCTCCTATCTGACAGTGGGCAGGCCACTCACGAGCCCGTGGCTGCTATAGAAAGGGAGCATCATTTCACTGAAATCCGTGAGTAGTCATTGCTGTGGGACAATGGTGCATCATTTGACCTTCACTCAGCCTGGGCTTCACTTCCCCTTCTGTAAAATGGGCTTCTCTCCCCCACAATTAAACTGCCTTGACTGCTTAGCATGTAAGCTCTTTCAAGGAGGACTGTCTCCTATTCTATTCCAAAGAAACTTCTAGTGTGGTACAGCCTTGCAGAAGAGCCCGAGACTGCCAGGCAGATACCAGGTTTGACCCCACTGTGCAAACACAAAACGCAAAAGTCTCAACTTCAGAATAGCTTATACTCTCAGTAAGCGTTATGTTGCCAGCCAGCACTAAAGGCTGGGGCATACTTTTAACATCATCTAGTTAGGACATTCATGATGTTAAAAATGAAGGTGTAAAAAGGCCCTAACATAGGAGATAAAGCTAGGAACCAGCAGATGAATACAACATGCCTCAGAAGCTGTTAAGAGATCATATGACTGCAACCCAGGAATTCCTTAGGCACATACCTCACCAGAGAACTTGTGAAGGGTGTATTAATGCTAAACTGAGGGCTGGTCTTCATGGCAAACTGTACTGTATTAACACACCTGATTAGCATCAAACTAGTTAATATGATGATCACCATGATCATGTGCTCGGTATAGATCAGAAGAAGTGATGTTTAGCATCATGTCAGCCCAGCATGGTTGAACCAGGGGCAGTAAGGGAGAGGGCTGGGAGGTGCACAATGGGCATATCTACACGTGCATTTATACCAGCTTAAAATTTACTGCACAATAAATTACTACGCAGTAAGAGGAAATAGGCCAGCATCTACTCCTGCAGGCGCTAAAGCACATTAATGCTGTGTCTGGACTGGCTTGGGACTAAAGTTAGCCCCAAGTCATACATACAGTGTTACTGCGCAATAAGGCATCTACATGTGCATTAGTGCACGGTAACTAATCGGGCATAAATTTGATGCCTGCATGATGCAAGTATCAAATTTATGCTCAAGTCTGCATAAGTCGCCATACTTACTGCGCAGTACAGGTGTGTATGTGTAGATGTGCGCCCATACTGCACAGTAATTTCAGTTACTCCACAGTAAATGCGCACGTGTAGACGCGCCCACTGGGTATGAGCGTTCCAACCCAGACAGTTATCAGTATGTGTGCGAGGGGAGAAGGGGCAGGAATCTTTTGGCATATGTGGATTCCTCATCAAATAGCACCCCCAAGGCACTAAAATAATAGCATAAAAAAGGTAATGACATTATATGGCACATAACAGAAGGAAACAAATGCAGCAGGAATAATATGAATGTCCTCTGAGAGCAGGAGGGGAATGAAAATAACCCCAAACTGAAACAGAAATGATAGCAAGGTAATCAATGATGAGAGCTGTTGAAAGAGTAAAGCTAAGTATCACAGTATGGCCATGCCCAAAAATAGCAGAAGATAATGTACCACTGAAAATCCTTTCAGACTCACTATTACCATTATTAATCACTCTTTATTCTAAAAAGTCCCCAGAGAACCCCAAGATAGGCACAGGCAACTGTCTGAGATTTCTAGATACAATATCCAGCTTTTTATCTCCATTGTCAGAAGCCAATATTTGTTTTTAAACCAAGGTCTCGGGATTTCATTTCTTAACCCTGCCTGGATCTGCAGCTATGCAAATAATCACTCTTGTCATTAGTCACAGACTAACATGGGGCAGTTTCCAGCCATCCATCATTTGCATTTGCTTCAGACTAAGACACGGCTGTACGTTAAGGTGTGAAAAGGGGCTCCCAAAGCGGTACGGGATGGGTGTTTGCTGTCCCACCACTGGAACTTGATGGATGCAGCTCTGTGCAAAAACCAAATTGGGTACAACAAAGTAGTTAAAAGCAGATCAATAATTTCCATTATCATCATTTTCCACCGAGGCAGCAGCTGCTGCCAACTGCTCTGGGCTCCCTTGCAACTGCCTTCTCTCTCCTCCCAGAAATTATGTTGTCTGGGTTGGACCCCTCTGCAGACTTTCCCAAAATGAGGGCGGAGAAGGTTAGGGTTAGCTGGGAAGCTAGCAACAATGCAAAGGAGCTATTAATACTGTAATATGAGAGGGGGAGATCATTTCAAATGATCATGTGAATTCTTTCAGCAGGGGCCTTATCTCATCTGGTGCCCGCACAGCACTTAATCCAGATGGGCCGTTCTCTGTCACAATGCAAGTAAATCACAGCACAGGCTGTAAGGCAGGCATAAAATTCCTTTCAGGGGCACTGACTTGGGCTTCTGACCGCAACGTGGCATCGTCTGACAGCACAATTGTAAGGGAGGCTCAGGAAGCCTGCTATGGAGTCATGTTGTTGCAGTCTGCAGCTGAGCATTTCTGGGACATAAGAAGTCTTATTCTGCTCTTCCAGAGCCTATGACAAATCTCCCATTAAGCTTAGACGGAACAAAGGCAAACCAAAGTGGAATTTAACCGGTAAAAGCTGAGAGTCGATGCCATTTGTTGGAAACTGAAGTTCCTGCAATATTAGTTACTGACACAAGAACCATTTCTATTATATCACTTAAGAACAAATACCTATTTTAAGTCTGAATTCCCTGAGCACTGCATTTTATTCCTGAGATTGTTTCTTTTAAAAATAACCCACGTGGTGTGCTAAAAAGCATATAAGATTACAATGAAGCCCCGATCAGATAACACAACCCTATTCAGGTTACAGTTAGTATGTAGCAACACTGGCTTACCAGAAGTGTAGGCACTGATTTAACGAGGAATTATTTTCATGGTTATGCAGATGCTTCAGAGCGGATAGGACATTTCAAAATGTAATTAATGACCAAGCCATTGGCTCTTTTCATGATACAGAGTTGTACTCGTCTTTCTGGGCACGCTACAGTGACTAGTTAACTAACAGATTCTGTTGTTCCCAGAGGCCTCTGTTGCTATTCACTGTACACTACAAGACACATTTATATACTAAGTCTTTCAATCCCACCAACTCAGTGTGAGCAGGAAAGATCTGCAGGGAAATTTGTTTAAAAAAATATCCCATAGTGTTCATGAAGTACCGGGTCTGCCTGACTCAAGATCCCTCTCCAAATTCACTCTCCTTCACAAACTGTTCACCCCCAGCTGTCTGTGCTGTTTGTTCCAGGATATAATTCTGTACACTGTCATTCTCATTTCATATGCAGAGGCGTATTTGAGACACTGTGGACTGACACTGAAAAAAAGCACCAGAGATTTGAGTTATGGGCATGTTAAGCTAAACCTCAGAAAGCAGAAAACAAGCTATTGATTTTCAATTCTGAACACAAAAAGTGCCTGGGAAAACTGTTTTTGCAGAATGTAATATTCATTTTAGAAATACCAGTTTGCTCATTAGTGGAGACATTTTATGAGGGCCTTTAGTCAACACTGAAAATAAAGGCTTGTACTGAGAGGCACCAAATGCAACCTCACCTATAACGTGAACTGGGAAGAGAGCTCAAACTCAATGTGTGCTAGATCGTCTCATCCTGGGATGGGAGAATGTAACCGGGTCTCAAGAACCAACTCGTTCTGTATGGGAGCGCACAGCTATTGATCCAGCCTGGCTCTTTGTAATAAGCAGAGCAACACTTGACAGGCTTGATGCTTTGTGGAATTCAATAGCTTTTATTTTACTGAGTCAATAAGTTTAAATAACTCAAAACCCAAAATGATTTCAAGGGCTCGTGTTCAGCAAGGAATGTTGGCTTTGAAGTCCCTGAAATCAGAGGAGCCTGACAAACCTCATTTCTGCTCTGTAGCCCATATTACAGTCCATCGTTCTGGCCTTTGTTTGGCTGGAAACTGATGCATTTGGCTGTTTTCCCCAAGCCATGCAGGGGAGAGGGATCAAGGGAAAGTTGTCCCTTCTCTTTCACCTCTTCAGTTGGGGCTTTACAAGCTGGCCAGGCCGACTGGGAAACCCATGTTACTGGAAACAAGCCGCTTTTCCCTGTCTCCTTGGGTGTCATAAGACAAGTCAGGTAACAGTGTACCAGCATCTGCAGAGGCACAGGACGATGCCAGTACTGATGCTATCTTTTGTCTATTTAGCTTTGTACTAAGCAAGTCCTGTTCCTCTAAATCTAGTGCCCTTTGCTAATTAAGTACTCCCCTCCCCCCAGCTGAGTTCAAATCCAAAAGCTTTTGCCAACCACTGTGCACTGCTGAAAACTGCATCCTGCCAAGACTGACGTGTGTGAAAACCAGGACACAGAAATGCCACCCTCCATAGACAGGCTCCCTGTTCTAGTCGCAAGTAACAGGACCAGGGACTCCCCAAAACTCAGCCAATCCTCAAGTGAACTTCATCCACTTTCTTGTCTTCTGCAGCCCACAAGATGTGTCAGGTTCACCCTGTCGGACCTTTCAGCACCTTCCCCCTGACTTCTCTTCCCAGGACAGCAGGGACACACTGCCAAGTTTGGGCTCAGGCATAAATCAGGTGGAGCTGCCAGGGAGATATTCTCACTGTAACCTCCTTTGGACTGTGAAAGGGCATTAGCCAAACTTCCACATCCCCCACGGTGCTGTATAAGTGCATGGGTACCCTCCCAAAACCAAGCACAAGACTGGAAAACCTGGTAATCTGGATATGACCGATAAAGCCTGAGATACCCTGACATCTCTGACGCCAGAGGCTGACTATAGACATTAGCATTTCCTGCCAAGCAGATAAAAGCAGGTATGAGCAATGGCCCATCTAGCATAGTACCCCGTCAGATAAGTCGGTACCAGCTACTCCAGAGTAAGGTGTAAAGCAGCAGCGGTGGACAGTCATGCACTTGCATGGCAGGGTAATTTTTTCCCTTCCATAAAACAGATATTGTAATAACAACCACTCTCTTGGCAAGGTTATCACGAAGATTATTTACAGCTCGTATGTCTCCAATGCCTTTCATCTACAGACATCTGCAAGGTATTTACACAGACTGGTGTTAATAATGCTAAGCACGTGTCAAATACGGTGACTGATTTAGGGTCAATAAATGCCACCCTAAGTGGTACCTATTTCATAACCCATCCCACTGAAATCGAAGAAGCGTGATGCTTTTACACCCAAGTAAGGGTGGCAAAATCTGGGCCTCATTTTTTTGCAATATAAATTGACGTGTTAGCCTGAGTAGATGCTTCTCCTAGCAGAAGATGCAATTGTTGGCATCTCAGCTGCAAACATCTTTTTCAGTTCCCTTCTCCATGTAAGGACTTTCAATGCACTTAATGTAAATCTGCCTATTGATTCAAATCAGTTTGAAATGGCCTGTTTATTAATCCCACACATCTAATCAGCCGATAAGAACCAGGTGATACTTCAACCAGAAAATCCTTTGGGATTATAAGTGTATTGAGTACCTTTTATACTGAGCAACCAAAAAAAAAAAAGTTATTAACAGATGCTACAGAAATAATTGTGCAACTTGTCTCACAAGATGGAAATAATATCTGTTTGTCTCGTTTGTTTGATTGAGCAACAAAAGTAAATGCAATTATTTATTAGGGCTTTTGTTATTATTTTGAAATGTAAAGCTGGCAGTAACGTAACATATAATTACATATACTGGAGCTCATTCATTATGTAAACACAGCGTGCTTATCAACTAGCTGTTAAGCTTTGATGAGAGTGTGGCATCACCGACTGATTGGATGCTTTATCCTTTATCACTTCTACGCTGCTCCGGAGGAGGACTATTGATCAGTGGTGCTCTGTGTGGCCGTGAATGGCCCACTAGAGGGAGCCTGCTGCCTACAGCACATTGGAGAGTTTGGTCCTACGGCTGCACAATGAGAGAAATGGGCAGAACCGAACGCCGGCACAGCTGGGAGGACCCAACAGCAGCGGGGCCAGGCAAGGTCAGAGAGGGTTAAAAAAGCAGCAAGAGCAAACCCAGGATGTAGGAGAGTCGAATGCTTGATGACCAAAGCAAATGTCTGGAGTTCTTTAATGACGACAACTGGTGGAAAGCGATCGCTTGTCAAAGCAAGGAGAGTTTGATCTAGTCACTCAGTGGCTGTGACTGAGCCCATCACCATAATATCGAAAGCCCTTGGGATGCAGTGAATGAGCTCACACCCTGTCCGCCGGACACAGCTATTTTAATATGATCTCAAGCTCCATTAAAACACTCGGGCTCAAGTTTCCCATCTCAGTTGGTGCTACTGGACGGTGCACTCCTGAGGGTCTAACATCCCGTGCTAATTAAATGCAAATGAATTGTTTTGTGTTTGTATACAAATGAATCCCCAGTACAAAGTCCTTTGCCCCCTCCCCAGCAACTGCGCACGGTACAGGCTCAACAAGCCTTGCTGAAACCAAGAGAACCATGACAACTAACTTCTTCATTAAGAGCATGAAGCTGACAGCTCCAGAGGCCAAAGCATTTGCATGCAACTCATCCAGCTTACGCCATAACTTGACACTGAGTTTCCCTTAAGCATGTATTTCTGGAACACTGTTCTGTAATTCCAGCCATAAGGAGCGGGCCCCCAAAATTTTGCAGAAGATTGTTAAATATACATCTGTGCCAACCATGTGAGAGACTTCCTCTTCAGAAGGAATGATGTGCCCACTTCCTACAGAAACTAAACCCCCCAAGACACAGGCCACAGGTGAGAACTTCTTAGGCAAACATAGGTCTCATATTGCTTCCTAAAACCCATGGATTTTGAAGGCCAGAAATGATCACCACAATTACCAAAATGCAGCAGGTGCTTTTAGACAGATACGCAGTGTTAGTACGACATGATGGATTCAGCCAGACTGCAGGCAGCTACTGCAGGGCTTTTCACCGATGCCACCAGGCATTTGAGCTCAGAGTTTGATCAGGTTTTCACCCACCTCACTGTTCCTGACCGATGGTTCAAGTCTGTTAAGGATGAGGACTGGGACTTGGTACTAGAGAAAGACCCTAGTACAGGATGTGGAGTATCAGGTTGAACCCACAGACCGGTCCCATGTAGCTTGTGGCCTGCTCCGCTTTGAATAAAGTGGGATTTCCAGGCAGTTTTTGAGGACAACCATGGCTTGGTTTGACCTGTGGTAGGCTTGCTCTAGCCAGTTCTGCATCTAACAGATACCCAGGTAGCAGCAGATTCCAGACATGCTTTTGCTCCCTCAGGGTAGGGACCAGATGACAGTACCCTTATCTGTGAGCAGCAAGGAACAGAAACAGATCCCAAGGCAACAGATGCCCTTGAAGAGGGAATGCGTCCTCCACCAAGACTGAGACTAGTTAACACTGGCTTTAGAGATGGCTGCCCCTGCTTTCCAGCACTGCCTCCATTTCTCCTGGATCCAGCTGTTTCTCCTGCAGATCCCCAATTCCCTCAGATGCCAGGGTACCTGGGCAACTCATAAATCACTTTGAAATGATGGCAGCTTTGCTGCCAGTTAATTTTGCACAAAGAAGCCACCTGCTCATAGGCTGTGTATTCAGAGGTTGCATGACAGGAGAGGAAATAGCTTTCATATCAATGAGCCTAAAACTAATTTCCTTATGTCTTCAGTTAATTTTACTATTTAATAATCCAGCCCTCTCTGGGGTATTTCGGTCTTGCTTGGTAGTCTCTCGGTCTCTGCTAGGGTGTCTCATTCACAGTTACGCTGGCATCGTTCCATTTCATAGTTCTGTGATCTGGAACCAGAATTATTCTTGCAAACAATGTAACCAGGCTGAGGTTCCTGGCACTATATACATATAAAAACAGGTTGTTTTCTTCATTACAACATTAAGACCAGAACATAAGCATTTTCCTCAATGCTTGCAATGGAGGAGAAGGAAGGCTGGGGACCGACTGGTTAAGGAGCAGAAAAGGACCTGGGGGTGACAGTGGACAATAAGATAAATATAAGCATATAAGCCAAGTGTGCCCTTGTTGCCAAGAAGGCTCACAGCATCCTGGGCTGCACTGGGAGGAGTGTTGCTAGCAGATGGAGGGAAGTGATTACTCCCCACTCTTGGGCACTGGCGAGGCCACATCTGGAGTCCTGTGTCCAGTTTTGGGCCCCCCACTACAGAAAGGATGTGGACAAACTGGAGAGCCCAGTGGAAGGCAATGAAAGTGGTTGGGGAGCTCGGGCACATGAATTATGAAGACAGACTAAGGGAACGGGGCTTAATGGGTGCCTACAGACATTCTCGTTCATGTTCTAATTAGAATGCATCACAGAAGACTTGATTAATCAGTCTGCTCCACGTTCTAATCAGAACACTCTGGCATCGCCTCACCATCACGTACATTAAACCCCTGCACATTTCAAAATGGCTGCGGGAGCGCTTTATCTAAACTTAATTGAATGAGCTTTAGATAAAGCGTCCCACAGACATTTTGAAATGCAAGGGGACTTAATACACATAATGGTGAGCTGTTTTCATTAGAGTGGCTGTCCAGAAAGAACTGCTCTAATTAACACCCCCCAAAAGCACGTGTATAGGCAGCCATTTAGTCTGGAGAAGAAAAGACAGAGGAGATTTAATAGCAGCTTTTGAATACCTGACGGGTGGTTACAAAGAGGATGGAGCTGGACTGGGTCTCAGATGAGAGAACAAGGAGCAGTGGTCTCAAGCTGCAGCAAGGGAAGTTGAAGCTGGATATTACGAAAAACTCTCACAGAGGGTAAGAAAGCACTGGAACAGGTTACCCAGAGAGGTGGTGGAGTCTCCATCTTTGGAAGTTTTTAAGATTCGGCTTGACAAAGCCTTGGCTGGGATGATATAGTTGGGGCTGGTCCTGCTTGGAGCAGCGGGTTAGACTAGATGTGACCTCCTGAGGTCCCTTCAACCCTCATTTTCTGTGATTCTGTGAATGCAGCATGGTGTTTAAAACAGAAAGCATTTGGAATTAGGACTCTTAGGTTCTGTTCCCCCAATCTGGCACTGACTAGCCATGTGGCAGATCTCTTCACTGCCATGCCTCATTGTTCCATGTGGGCACCTATACTTCATCAGCTCACAGAGAAGCTGGGACCTTTCATTCATTTTTCACTTAGTGATTCTTCAATGAAAATTGCTCTACAAGTTCAAATCACTACTGCTGCTATAAATGTAGCATGTCAGCCAAAAAGGGTATGCATTGCAGTCTATACATATCAGCCATGCCTGCGAGGAGGTGCAGATGGGAAGAGGCATGAACTTTGGAGACTGCAATATAGGCCACAAATTGCACCTGTAATAATATTTTTGGAACAAAGTCTGTGCTGAGCCTGCTCAACCCTGCTCAGCCTCGCTCTCAGTGCATAATCTGACCTGCTTCATAAACTAAGATGGTGCCTCTTCTGTTTCATTTAGCTAATGAAGACTCAGGTCCTAGATCACCTATTGATGGCTGATAAAATAAGCAGAAAGCTATTTAATTTCCTAAATGGCTACATTTTACGTACCTGTATATGACAATCCTTCCAATATTTAATCAGAATGCAATGGCTGCTTGGGGTTGTTTAGAGGCACGCGAGTTGAATGTAATTTCTGGCCTGCTGTAGGATAAGGACATAAAAAAGGGAACCTTTCTATACGTTCCTGTCTTGAACTCCACTATGTTCATGTTATTGCTAGCACTGCTACCTGGTCCATTCCGATCCAACCCCGGTTGCATTATCAAAGTACTGCCCATCTTTCTTGCTACCTGTCTGGAGAGCGGCCAGTACATCAAGGCCCTAAGCCAGGGGCAGCCAATTATTTTGAGCGAAGGGCTGCTTACTGAGTTTTGGCAAGCCATCAAGGGCCGCATGACAGGCAGCCACGGGCAAATAAATATTAATTTTCTAAATGTTTTAGGGGCCCCGCAGGTGGGATGGAATGGCCGGGCAGGCCACATCTGGCCCATGGGCCGCATTTTGCCTGCCCCTGCCTAATCCTTGCGTGGGGTTTCTATACACTAACAAAATACACATCATCATCATCTTCATCATTACTATTATTACAGTTAGTTTCCAAGATCTGACCTCCTAGAAGCCTACCAACACAGTACCTGGGATGGAATACAGCTCTGAAGCCCTGCACGTTACCACTACAGCAAAGGAGGTGGCCTATCTCCCTTATAATTTCTTTGGTCAGACAGGCCAAGCAAGGTGGGCTTGGTATGATGAGACAGATCAGAGAGCAAGGAGGGGACGAAACTGGAAAAAGCTATAAAGGAAAGGTTATGAATGGGATATTGCCATTTCCAGTGTTTCAAGATGCCTTAGTCTGCATGAAAGAGTGGCACCTACACCAGCCTGATGGTAAAGAGATTCTGTTCAAGGACAAAAAAAAAGAGACATACTTCCACTGAAAGTGACAAAGATTATGCACAATTCCTCTGAAAAACCCCAAGCTAAAAGTTTGGTATGTCCCCTTCATGCACTCTTCCTACTTTAAAGTGAACTTTCCCAACTCCTATGATCTGACTGCAAGTCTTGAATTGTTGTGCACGTTTCTGAAAGCTCTGGCTCCAGGAATCCTGTGATTAGAGGAGAATCACAGCTTCCTTTCTTTTTTTTTTTTTTTTTTTTTTTTCAATTAAACTTCTATGTGACCTGACTGTGAAAAAAAGCTTGACAGGTGACATGGGTACAAGCTCAATAACCAAAAGGCAACTAAAAAGATCTCAATGTTATTTTTAAATATGACACTTTTAAGCTAAATCACAGTGTGTGGGGACTTGATTCATGGTTTTATTACTCCTGAAGCTATCAATACGGACAGGCTAGCATTTGAAAGGTCAAAAAGCCTTGCACTCTACATGTTACCAGCTTTGCTTTCACAAGTATAATATTTCAGCATTCTAATAATCTTCCCAAAGCGATGAGCAAATGCAGGCTGCCCACCCCTTCTAGAGTCTGAGGTGTGTGACCACAGTGACTCCCCATATAATTAATCACACTAATGTGACAGGTGTCATGTGATAAATCTGGAAAACCCAAGAAAATATTTCAGGGTTACTGCACCACTGCCTCCCATCTGTGACTCCCATAAGAACTCAAGGCAGCAAGCAAAATTTAGGTTTGGTGGGGGTGGGAAGTGTTTCCTTCATTAAGATGATCTTATTATCTTATACCCTAAATAGCACTGGACTTATTTTCTCTTTGCTGTACGGGTAAGGAATATTCCTCTTGCCTTTACCCGCCCCAGCTATGTATATTTTATTTCCAACATTTCAAAAAGTTCAATAACAGACTTCCTGATCTGCACTGTTCATCTTCAGCAAAAGGACAGAGCCGGCACTAAAGGCTATTGCTATGAATCTTGAACGGGCTTAAGGAGCTCCATTACTGTCTAGGTTCCCAGGACTGCAGTTATGCAGTGTAATTTCCTACATCTCATTTTTCAAATCGAGTCCAGGGCAGAAATAGCAAGGAGCTTTTCAGAGTAAAAATAAGAGAGAGAGAGAGAGTAAGCAAGACAGAAAAACCACTGCATCTTCCATTCCTTCCCAATCTAATTACATTACTTATCAAAATACAAAACAGGAGGGAGGAAACACAACGGCCAACAACTGCTGGGATTCGCCTCTCAATCTGCGCCGCACAACTGCTCCTGACTGCCACTTTTGCATTTTTTCTGCATGTTTTATTAGAAGCAGATGGGGCCCCTGGCTAGTGTATTATCAAGTCCCCTCTACGCAGCTGCACTGCTCTGAAATTGCAGAAATAGCAATCTTCTGAATAAATTTCTTCTGCCCAAACAACTGCTGTCTTTGCTATAATGAAGACCTTAGTGGGTCTGGAACGCATTCCCCCAGCACCAAGATGCATGGTTCGGTTTATTTTGAGCCACAGTGTACTTCTGTACTCCACGGTTAAATTCGACAAGCATGTGCCAAATGACTATTTTTGAACTCCGTGATACACAGCCTGCAGAGTCCCAAAGGAGCATTACACAGATGACCCTGGAAAGAAGCTTGGAGAAGGAAAAGGAGGAAGATTTCTTAGCTGTCAGTTTTTCTTTCGTCTTCTCTTGCACAGCATGTCCACTAGTCCTCACATGCAGGTGGTGCCTGCTCTGCTAGTCATTCAAGGGTCAACCAGACCAGGGGCCAGCAGCCTTAAAGGAAGCTTCAAGAACGGAAATGGAGCTGCACTGATTGATACCAGTTGAGGATCTGGCCTTTACCTTCAAATTAAAAAGGCACTTTCTAATAAAGGGCTGGATTCTGCACTCAGGCCAGCAATGAAGTGTTGGGCTTTGTCCCCAGGAGGCAGTAGGAATTGCATTGGTGAATCTGCCATTTAAGAGGAACTGTGTTGGCATCATCACGTTCTATTCACCACCACCAAGTCAGATGCTAATGAAGCCAAATTCATTAGGAGATCTGAACAAGTCGCATATCATTTTTTCAAGCTGCAGAACATCCTCCCTAGCGTCTTAATTACAGCCTGAAGGAAGGCACTTTCATTTCTTGAGAGGGAAACTACAGGATTTTTTCCAGGCAAATAAGACTTCAAGACCTCTGAACCACTGGGATTTTGGTTTCTTTCAAACTTTCCTTCCGGCACATCCAGGAAGATCCATTACAGAGGCTCTCATTTTGGTATCAAAGGGATGTGAGACAAGCATCTTTCTACTTATAGACAATGGACAACCTCTTATGTCTCAGGTTCAAAGCACAGCAGAGATGCAAATGCTAATTGTGGCTTCACCTGAGAATCATAATGTACGTCTTAGCATGACTTTGCCCAGACAAAGTGCACTGCCTGGTTCTTCTGTAGATAATGCACCATGTTTGAAAAACCTCTTGTGAACAGGAAATTTCAAAGCAGCTTCTTATCAAGTGTCAGGTGAAAGTGTGCTTAAAGAGCTCAAATCAGAGCTTTTGAAAGGAAGTTCTCAACTCGTCCATCCAAGACGGCTTTCGTGCTGTTGAGATTCAGTTCACAAAAACTTGTGTTCTTTATACATCTTGTCTAGTTAGTCTACGAGGTGCATATCCACCCTGCCTTTTCATCATGCCGTGCTCAAGAACCTAAAAAGTGAAATATTAGGCTGACTGCAGCTTTGGAGCCTTCCCTCCACACCAGCCGCCACCCAAGAGAGTTAGTATCAGAAAATTCCTTTTTAAACAATAATTAAAATACGTCTGAGCAAGATCTTTTCACAGCCATGCCAGCAGCCTGCTCGGTGAAATCCAGCCAGCTGCAATGATGCATCTCTACACTACTTACAGTCCCACCAATCACAGCAAATGGGAAGGCCTCTACCGTAAGGTGCTTAATCAGGGAGAGTTTCCTCGTAGGAGCATAACAGAAGGTCGTGAAGCAGCGTCTAGTGGGAGGCTATACAACCGATGACGTCTCCCCATCCCCCCCGGTAAACCCTCGGCATGCCGCAGAGCCCTATTACATCACCTCTCTCGGCCGGCCTGGTGTGAGCAAGGTGCTGTAACTGTGACCTCGGATGATTCTCGCGTGCTCGCTGAGGATTGTAGACTGTCAGGTTTGCAACTAATCTGGATGTCATCCTACTGTTGCCTTGGAAACACCCACAATGCAATACAGGAGTATGTCCTCCTTGTGACGGTGCAGTATTTGTCACCATTTTCCAAAACGCAAGCCTGCAAACATCTGCATTCACAGACTCTCACTAGAGCTTTCAAAAGCCCAGTGCCTCCGTTCAGATGCTAACCTTACAGGCACCGGCTTTTGAAAAATCTCAGGCTCTGCTATGTGCTTTGTTTCCTTTGTGAAGTCATTGTTCGCCCTCACCAGCCTCGGGAGACTTTTCCTGGTTGCTTGAGTGGGTCTTATAAAAAGAAACAAAGGAGAGAAAACTGCTTAAATCGGAAAATGTGATTGTAAACCCACAAAAACGGGCAGAGAGAAATCTGAAAGTGGCATCAACCCCGAGCTTTTAAACTGACCCAAATTCAAGCTGCCTTCTTGGGATCTGGTCACACACCGACCGGTACGAATGTAGAGATACAGCACGGAGCTCTTACAGACGCGCACCCACGTTCTTGACGTAGAGTTGTTTTTTGGCAGAGGTTGGGACATTCTGGGGTCTATTTAACTGCTACCAAACCGGCACTCCAACATGCTTCCCAGTGTGTGAACTTGGCGGTGGGATTATCACTTTTAGGAGCAGGAACTAAACTTTGTACTAGGGCAGCACCTAAGGTCTCCAGCCTAGATCAAGCCCTCCTCTATTTGGAACTGCATACAGGGACTAAGAGACGTCCCCGCTCCTGAAGAACTCACAATCCAGACGGAAAACAACAGGCAATGGGAAAGGAAGAGACTTGCCTGGGTCATGCTCCAGGTCTGTAGCAGAGCTGGGAGAAGCCAAGCTCCCTGGCTCCCAGTCACATGCCAATCCCACCAGACCACACCACCCATATTCCCTGGCAGATCCCAGTTCCCCCAAAATTTGGCCTGACTTTATCCAATCTATCACCCCATGGCTAGTCTGAGATATCATTAATTGCCGAAGTTCCAAAATGTCTTCTTGCTTCTTGGTCAGTTGTGAAGCGTCCTCGCTTAGGCTAGGAAGCAAGGTTCAAAAAGCTTGGCCCACATGAGTTGTCTGATCAGAAGATGTTCTGCAAGGACACGATTGCAATCCCACTGGTGACAATGGGAAGAGCCCACCAACATCAGTGGGCTTTTGGTCAGCCTTTAGGGGCAAAATCTTATTTAAATAGGAAGTCAAACCACTCGCTCATCGAGCCGGTAGCTCTCGTCTTGCTCTGTGGAATTCTAGGTGGGGCCCTTCCTTCAGCAGAGAAAGTCAACTATATATACCAGCATGTGGCATATTTTAACAGTACACGCAAAGGAAAATGCTTCTGAACAAAGGTCAGTTCGAACCCAGGTCCCCTGTGGTGAAAAGCCAGCTATCATGGTCGCAGGACAAATCGGTGGCAGAGTAAGGAACAGAAACCAAAGGACTCGAGTCCCACTTCTCTACCTTACGTACAAGGACGCGCCGCACCCCATCAAATAACCTGCAACAGTAGGAAAGCACCACATTGCACCGAGTCTTACAAATAAAGGCCCCTTCAGAGGGTGCTCTGAGAAATGCCGAGGCATTATTAAAAACCAGCGCTAAGACTTTTCATTTGAGTTATTTTCCTTTCAGAGGTCCTTGGGGGGTTATGATTTTACTTTGCTGCTTTGCTGATTAAACATCAAAAGCACTTCAAAAATGTCAGACATTTCTGTCAAAAGAACTGCACTTTCTTCCTCATCGCCTGGGACCAAAACAATGCTCTGAAATCAAGGTGTGCATTGAACTTGACTTTAAATACAGAATAATATTCTGGTAGAAGCAGTTTGGGGGGTCGTTTACACGGGAAAACAGGGAAATGGCTGATGAGAGTCACAAGGTCCTAGACACAGTTCACTAGCCGCAGACAGGAAACAATGATTTACAGCTGGGTTTCCCACTCCACACCATTTGCTAAGGTGAGTGCAGTTTAAAGGAGGGGAATATCTTGCTCTCTCATTACTGTTCTTCACTTCCTGTTACCCACCAGCCAAATCCAACACTAGTAAATCATTAAGAAATCAGGATATTTCCTGAGGTAAATGCAAATTTAGGAACTAATAATTTCACCCAGAGGCAATATCCCACTCTTGGTCGGTCTCACCGAGCCGCGAGCATTAAAATCTGCAGATGGCCCCAAATGCAGCAGGGGGAAAGTGATGTGGCTGGAAATTCAGCCAAGGAAGATGAAAGTGTCAGTGACAAATAGAAAATAAAAGAGGGCAGGAAGATGCAACACAACACGGTGTCGGCCACTGGCATGGATCACTGCATTCACACGCTGGGCATGTCTGCAGGTCTCCTGGCTGGGGCGAGGGAGCGGAAGGAAGGAGTGGGGTGTCTGCAGGATCACATCTGGTGCCAGGGTGACCATTTAAGGCTGCAAGTGCTGGAGCAGTGACCAAGGCACAGACACCAGGAGCGGATCAGACGGGAGCTTTTCTAAGTCACGGGGGAGGTTAGTAGTAAGCTGCGAGTTAAAATATTAACTGCTAATGAAACTGTCAACCAAAAATAGTTCCCAGACTGCTCCTATGCTGATCTGGTCCAGAAACATTTCCTGTTGGCACAGACGGGGCGTTATTTATTTTTAAAAGCATGTCTCATTGCCAAGGCCGAAGCCCCTTCTCTGCGCTGCTGTGATGCGCGTACCATGGGTAGGACGCTGAGATGCTGCCAAGCAATGTCGTATTTCACCACTGAAGTCCCTCTCAAGCCACATTTTGAAGGCGGTAAGTGGCACGGAGCCTTCCACCAGGTTCATTTCACCCTGAATAAATGTCGTGTGTGTTTCCCTGAAGCTGTTTCTAACAAGGTAATGTTATCAGGGAAAGATAGGAAGATAGCTGGGGAAGAGACATTAGCATAGAGAACAATTCCACTGTGGAGCTACAAGGGAGCCATTGATATTTCAAGACCTCATCATTGCATTTAGTCTGTGCCACTTCAAGCAATAAAAAGAGAGAGAGAGACGGGGAAAAAAAGAAACTATTATTGATACTTGTGTTGGCTTTATTCCTTTCAATGTAAAGTCCTTTAGAGGATTTTCCTTAGATCGGAACAATTTCCCAACTTCATCCTCCCCTTTAATTGTTGCCAGTATAATTTGGCGGTAGGGGGAAAGAAGGGTAATTGAGGACTCTCTGAGAGGAGCATGTTCCACTGATAACCCCGGCGATGCTCTGAGATCTACAGGCCCCAGCATTCAGACACGGGTTACCTGATCTCCCGCCTTGGAACTTGAGCTGCGCTAATTCTGCAGCGCACACAACTGTATCTGATGCGAGCGCAGCCCGTCTATCTTGCACCGCAGAGAGATCTCAGAGCCTGGGGATTCATTCCAGGAGGAACAATCACAGCAACTTCAAAGATCCAGTCAAATTCTATGCCTTGAGACGGCCCCTACATACAATGAGCCCGAATACCAGCTGGTGTCAATCTGTGCACCTCTACTGTCTTCAAAGAGACCGTACCGATTTTAACCAGTTAGCCCAATATATTCTTTGCATTTATTCCAAGAGCACTGATCCTGCTGCTTTTTACCTGCAGGAAACAGAGGGACCAAATTCTGGCCCCTAAAGCTACCCAATCTCATGCCTTCGTCTCACACCAACTGAATGTCTGTCTGCTCTTAACTAGGCTGATAACTGGAATCCACCGCATCTTTTGCACCACTGAAAGCAAATCCTGAGCTCTGGGAAAACACAGATGGTGGGTCAAATCCCTGGCCTGGCAACATGCTCCATTTGTCACAGGGTGGGACTGTTTGTGTTGAATCTAAAATATATATATCAAACCTAATAATGCATGTAGTCACATAGGGCGGGAAGGGTCCCCTCTTCTTATAAAGCCATGCAAGAACAGTTCAGTACTCTCAAGAGCACCAGAATAGACAGACAGCTAATAGAATAGCTCATATGCATCCTGTCCCCAAGATGACCCATGTCTGCAGGTTAGTAGGCCTTGTTTAATGGGCCAGCCAGCTGGTGTCTAGGTAGTAGCAAGTGCCTACCTAGAGGCACAGTGAAATGTTCCCCGTAACAGGCTGCCCGGTTACTGGGGGCATCTCTGTTTATCACCTAGCTAGGCAGGGGCTGATCCTAAGAGCGCACCTTCTGTACTTCCTTCCCTGCCTATATAATCTAACCTAACACACACGCGCGTGCACACCCTCCTCCTAACCCAGATATAAAACAACACTCCGTGGACTAGCATGTCTTTAAGAAGTAGGAAATTACCTGCTGGTATGCAGAAATCAATAGCATATGATAGCCAATACAATTAACTTCAGAAAAGAGCACTGTTTTCTAAACCACATGCAAGCCAGATCCACACCTGGCAAAAGCCAAACCAGCTCTGCAAAACTCCACTGACTACCCCAGGGTGAGGATCTAGCCCCCTACATTGTTTAAAATTACATCGTCATGGCCTCAGATTCTGCCTGGTTCCTGGATTGGAGAAATAGCCAAGAGATCCTTTATCTTGTTCTTCCTCATAAAGACAGGCTTCCATGCTCTTTAAATTTTAGTGGGGGAAAAGCAGCGCCGGAAGCCCCATGCTCCTTGGTAATCCTGCAATAACAACTCGGGGTGCATGAAGGAGGAGGAGAGGCGGGATTCTCACAGATTCCAGTTATAAGCTCCAAATGGAAAAATATTTTTGAAATATGATGAGAAATGCTCTTGTCAGGATCCCCTTAAGAACAGGAGTGCCTCACATTACTGGTAGTGAAAGCACAGCGTCAGAATTATTCACAGAGCCACGGACAGAGCGCAAGAACAGGCACAAACTGCTATAACTGGCCAAATGGAAGTCATGATGGACAACAAAGGCAGTAAATAAAGCAAGCCATGGTTCATGCAACCACGTATTAGTGTTCCAAGAGATTCGGTATGAAACATAGCATGGAGAAAACCATGAAAAGGAAAGAAAGGTTTCATTAGGATGTTAATTAATGCAGCATCATTAACACTAAATTACTGGCTGTGAAGTTAAACACAGAATATAAGCAGACTCTGAACCAAGCCAAGCAAGCTAATGGTTGCATCAGACAACAAGGTCGAACTTTCCGCTGCCCTAGCCATTAAACTGGGAATTCTTGTTGTTCCAGAGCAGCTTTAAGAGGAATTCACTGGCACTTGTACATTTTACATTCGCTTTTAGAACGCTACAGTTATTCAAACTATTTGGCATGCTGAGTCTACTGCAACAAGGGACGTTTTGTCTTCAGCAGAGCGAAGGACAAGTAGGAAAGACAAGGACAGAAAGAAACAAGAGGGAGAGAGAGCGCGACCGAAGATGACAAAGCAGGGCGACTGTACGTTGCGTTGCGGTGAAGAGAATACTGCGCTGGAGGTTTGAGTGGAAACACTTCTCAAACAATGGGAAGCAACACAGACTAGGAGCGCACAACAAAAGAATTACATTGCCAAGGGTAATTCCATCCCTTTTCAGCACAGTCAAGTTCATACCATATGCCAAGCGTAATAAATAAAAACAAGCGAGAGAGACATTCGCAGTCGGACCCTTTTTTGCTGCGTCTGTGCTGCACGACTGCGCTGTGATTTACAGCTCTGCCCCGCAAAAGCTTCTTTTTTATGTTTTGCTTCAAAATTAATCTAGCTAAAGGCTGGATAAAATTTCAGAGGAGCAGCTTGACTATCAATGGTGGGAACTGAATTCAATAAGAGCCTGATCACAGTTAAAAGGGAAAAGGCAGGCATTGCTTTTTCATAAACCAGGCTTTGTTCGGCGCAGAAACAATTTTACTGTCCAGGTCCCTAGAATCTATTCATTTATTTGTATGGATTTGTACTATTCTGTAATAAAAGGCCTCCCAGGCAAAGTACCTATGCAGTTCATCAAATATACGCTAATCAAGAATCAGGCTTATCAATCACCCCACACCCAATAACCTGCCACAATGGAGTTGGAGCATCTGCTAACTGAAATGCACTGAGGACTTCTCACCAGCATTACACAGCCAACTCCACCCTACCCACCACCCATCTCCTTATGGGCAGGAGAGGGCAGTGTAGCCAGCTCCAGATTCTGCAGAGCTGGGGGAGGAAATCCTGGACCCACTCAAGTCAATGGCCAGCTGCCACTCGCATGGGGCCAGATTTCACCCCCAAGATGGGAACTGATTTCCAAAGGTCCTACTGGTAAATAACTTGCTAGTTAACATGCCCTTAATTTTATGGCATGGGGCACCAACTCCGGCATCTCTACTGCTACAGCAAGTTTACATACCTGGTCATGGTAACTACAGGTGTTGATCAGGCTAGCCCAGTAGTCTACAGAGACTGCAGCTGCCTGGTGCATGGTGGATCCAGTGCACGCAGTTTCTAGTTCTCTTTACAGTTTCCTGGGCATGAAGCATCTTGGCAAGGCAACTGCGGGTGAAGCTGAGGGGGTAGGGGGGTGGAGAGGGATCTCCTGCAGCATCAGCCACCTTCATCACTTTGGGATGGGATTGGCATCACGTCCCCCGTGAATGTGCCGTGGGAGGCTTGAACCAGTCACCTGTTGGCAGCAATGCAGCTGGAGGGATAGCAATGTAAATCAAAAGGCAGAGAGCCCAGGCGTTGCGAGAGACTGATGGGGGGCTTGATAAAGCCCCCGATCAAAGGGCCTCTCTATGGGGACTCCAATAGGACCCAACATGTGTCCTAGTCAGCAGCCTTGTAGAATAATAGCTTGCTCTGCTACAGTGCATTCACTTCAGGCATCATCTGCATTGCAGGGGCGTTTCTGTGATTAACCCGCACGGTGCCCCCATGAAATATAAAACTTTAGTGCTTGGACGTGTTTGGTGTAACAGCAAAAATAGCCGACAAGGAGTACTTAGGACTTTATGGGGCATTGTAGCACTATTCATGCAGCAGTATCCTGAACTGCATGCAGGGAAGCAAGCATTTCTAGCTACAAAAGAAAAGTTGGAGAATGCTGCATTTAAATGATGCCTTGCCACCATTAAATGACATGACACTGTTCCCAGAAATGCCAACTGAGAGACTAAGGAGAAGAAAATTGGGACAAAAATCCAGGACAGACTCTCCAAAACAATCAAATGTCTTTGGAGCCTGAGCTTTTGAAAATCCCCACCCGGCTCCACTCCCCGACAATCCTATTAGCGACTTGCATCATTTTATCATGGCCAGCACTACATAACGTAACCGTTTGAGGGCAATGGGTGCAGCTGAGCAGGCAAAGGAAATGGTTTTACGTCAAGGGTTGATGGCTCTGTCCTCTGTTCTTCTCTGCTGGTTGATATTTCCCTTTGTGTAAGAAAATCTATGAGGAGCCTAATAAATATCCCATAAAAAGACTTCCCTCCCCCAGAAGAAAAGTCAAAGAAGTCAGGGTCTACAAGGAAAAAAAATCCTACCCTTTAACTCCACCCAGAAACCCCACTGACCACTACCTCTGACCTATCTGACACAACCCCATCCGTCACTATACAGTGGACCGTTAGCATAACTAAAGCACGCAGAGAAGGAGGCATGAAAAAAGAAGCTGTAAACAAGAGCTCTCAGGTCACTGCAGTAAATCACAGTCCTTAATTTCATGTGAAAGACGGGAATGCTGGACCAACACAAGGCTCAAAGGGGCCTTTGTTGGGGTGGAAGCCTGTGCATTAATATGTTTGAGGTGGCCAGAGAAAGGGGGTTTCAAAAGGGAAATGCTTTTGAATTTTGCCTTCTTTTTGTGCCATTTAGATAGCAAAGACGCTGAAAAGCATCCAAATAGATCATTTAAAAACAAATCGCCAATTGCTAGAAATGCAGAGGCTGTGAAACACCAAGTGAGGGCTTCATCTCCGTCTCAAGCACCCCAGCCAGGGCCTGAGGAGCCCGTTTCATGCATTTAAAAACACAAAGACATTAGGGATGCAGAGAGAAAACCAGCCCAGGCAGAAGCAGCTCTTCCTATACCACCCTACCGCACACCATCTGATCACCAGTCACGTGAGCTGTACAGCTTAAAACCCCAACTGCACCACCCCACCAGATAAATCTGTAATTAGCCAGGGGACCAGCCAGATGCACATAATGAACGTCTGGAATGGTTTTGGAGGTTGATCTTTTCCTTTCTGTTTCAGACAAAACTGATCTTGTACAAGGAGATTTTACACAGCCACATGCCTGGTGTCTCATAAAAACCCGCTAGCCCTGATGCTTTTACATTAGAAATCGGCCTGCAATATTGTCATATATTTTCAAATAGCGCCGTTTGTGGAAAGAAGACTTCTTTTCCCTTGACGCTTGATCATGAGCTCCTACTGCTCAACAGAACCAGACCTGAAAGGTTATATTTGACCAAGAGGGTAACCAAAGTACCACAGCTGGAATTTCCCCAGGCTCATTGTTGAATTCTGCATTGAATCACAACGATCGCAGAAAGGCTGAAAGGAGCCTTGAGGTCAAAAAAGCCAACAAGTCAAGGGCATTATGACAGAGCTGGGAAACAGATTCATTTCAAACTCTCAGTAAAGATCAGGAATAGATTGAGGATCCATTAAAATAAGCTTTGGCATTTTCATAGCAGCTGAATGTAAGCAGTCAGGAAAAATTCTTCTTCCTTTAGAGGATGGTGTCAGGGAGAATCCAGAACTTATATGTGCTTTACATCTCTCAAAATACATGCACAAGCCCACAACATGCACTCGGCCTACGGGGCACTTACAGGGGAATGGCATTTCTCTTATGATTTTTTATGGAAGAAAAAAAAAAAAAGAATACTGGGAATGTTTCTAATAAGAAATAAATTACTCTATTCTCTGACTCAGCATGCTGAAATTAAATCATTAATTAAATATCTAGAATTAAATAATTAAATGCCCACAAAATGGATGCAGCAGTTTTCTAAACCGGAATGCCACATTAATTACACCCTCGCAAGCAGATATTGCGTTGTTCTGCGTTATAAGCTGAATGGTTATTAGGACACGACCTGGCTGAGTATTAAACTGTGTGGAAGTAAAGTAGTTGTGCTTGTACTCTTTAGACACATACTCTGTGCTTCTCCCCAAAGGAAAAGAGAGCATGGGAGACTGGCCGACGTCTGCAAGCTATCGCGTATCACTTTACCAACTGCTGATATTATTTATTAACCGAAGCTTTAGACCAAAAGTCAGACCCCTGGGACGGGCTCAGCAACTCCTCGGCCTTGATCAGACATGCTCCCTAATGCCAGCACGAGTAGCTCAACAAAGCGATGCTTTCCCAGCTGTTAGCAGTTTGCCTCCAGGAAACCTTCAGCCCTTAAGCTACCGGAGCTGCCGGCCCTTCAGGAATGAATTCCGCTGTCATGCCTTAAGAATAATACCACGAAGTTAAACAAACGTTTGCTCCATTATAAGGGCAGCATCTGCAGATGACAAGCAGCCTACTTCAGAAACCCCACCATTTCCCTGCTCTCTCTACGATCAGCCACAAAATGGTGGCACAAGATAGAAAATGCTCCCAGGCTGTGACAGCAGCTCAGCTGTGTCCAGGAGCTCTTCTTCACTCCCCCCACCCCTCCTCTGCCTTGCACTGCTTTTTACCGTATAGGCTGGTTCAGCGAGGAGGGGAATGCTAATGAACAGCCACACATGCAAAACAAACCCCACAACACCTTCAATCCTGCAAAGCATCTAAGCACGTGCTTAATTATTAAGACGTGCAAAAACTTCACTTCAATCTGCAGCCAGGGTCACGTCATCACCCCGGCCAGAGCAAGGGGAAAGGATTTTTCTGAGCCACAAAATCATCCAGGGGAGATTTCCAGAGCAGGTGCTGAGAGGATGTCCAAAAATTGCCTCCCCTAGCAAGTCCTGGTATAGGGAAGCCAGGCACATTCAGGGGGAAGACAACCGAGCAAAGGACAGAGGCTGCTGGGATTCACCCAGGCCCCCGCGGGCACGAGATATGGAGGGCACGACGCCAGGCTGCTGAAAATACACCTTGTGGCCTTCACGGCAGCACTGATACAGGGAACAAACCATGCAGGATCTGGCAGGCATAAACTCAAGCTTTCTGCATTAGATGCTGCAATTCACACTCTCGCATATTCCTCTACAATGAATTGGACCCTAGTGCATCTCTCCTCCAAAGCTTGCTGCTTCCTCTTTACCTTTGTTTCCCCTTCAGCATGCATGCATTTCTATAGAACAAAGAAAATTAAGGGTAAAACCACAGTTGAAAACAAATGGAATAAAAAAAAGGCACAAGTCAGGGTGGGAGGGTTGTCTCAATAGGAGTTGACCTGGAGTGTAGACGCCGCACTCTCCCACTAACGTGAAACACTTGTGAGAAAGCTACTATGGGATGCAATGAAGAGCTTCACCAGAACGACTCTCAGCCATGGCTTGCATGTCGCTACGCAAACTTCCCCAGCCCCTCGCTGGGGAAGGCACACTAGGACAGATCTGCAACAGGTGTAAACCAAGGCTGGTTTACACCAGCTGACAAATGCCACCCGTTCCAGAGCCCCACATTCTTTGCTGCTGCAAACTTTCCACTAACGGGGTACGTATGCACAGCAGCTGGCAGTGTAACACAGCATGTGCTGGCCAAACCAGTCTGATCTAACCAGTAGAGCCGTGCGAAACAGGCCCTATTCAATTCAGATTTGGCCCAAATGGGGGACAGCAATTCGATCCATTGATTCGGATCACTGTTCCCGATTTGATTCGCCTAAATCTGGATCTGACAATTCAATGCTGACTTGGCGAATCAGAGATTTTCACACAGGCACAGCTTTAAAAGTTTTTTTCTACATACCCTGAGGTGGCAGCGGGGCTCATGATCGCTGCGATGCTGGGGCACGTGGAGCACGGAGGGCTCCCCAGCGTGCTCGGCACCGAACCCAGAAGTGGACCAGAAGCACTTCCGGTCCACTTCCAGGTCTGCCGAGGAGCGTGCTGGGGGTCCCCCCGTGCCTGCTCCCCTCCAGCTCAGTGACCAACCAGCACCGGGGGGACCCGGGATGCCCCCCAGCCCAGGAGGCACCAGTCGCCGAGCCGGGAGGGTGCTGGGTCCCCCGACCGCTCCCCAGTAGACCAGGAAGTGGACTGGAAGTGCTTCTGGTTCACTTCCGGGCCTGCTGCCGAGCACGCTGGGGAGCACCCCACGCCTCTGTGGGATGCTGCATCTGCCCCAGCACCGCAGCGTCTGTAGCCCCGTCTACCTAGAGGTACGTAAAAAAAACCATTTAAAGCTGTGTCTACCTCCGAATCAATTTGGAGAGATTAAAGGGTCTGCTGATTCGATTCAGATTCAGAGATTTGGCCACCGAACCAGGCCGAATAGAGTCAGGGACCAAAGCTTCGCACAGCCCTACTAACCAGGTCAAGGAAGAATAGCAGTGAAGACGCGATGATACGTGCTTTGGCATGGGCTAGCGAGCCAGGTCAAGACTCGCAAGATCTTGTGCAGCCTGCACTGAAGCAAGTGCTACTGCATCTTCCTGGGGACTTGATCCAGCTAACCCAGTGGTTTTCAACCTTTTTTTATTTGTGGATCCCCTAAAAATTTTCAAATGGCAGTATGGACTGCTTTGAATTGTAAGTGCAGGTATTCACATAGTTTTGATTGATCATAGACATCTTTTGCAGACCCCTTAGACATCGTCTGCAGACCCCCAAGGGCCCACAGACACGGGCTGAAAACCACTGGGCTAGGTGAACAATTGGCCATGTATGCCAACTACACTGCCATCACACTTCCCCACTAAAAGGTAGGCATACCTCAGTAAAGCTCATGGAGCTACACCAACTGAGCTGTGACAGAAAGACAAAACGTGATGCCAACTCACTCCTTCCTTGGTAATGGCCTGAGGCTACTAACAAACCTGTGGATGTTGTTTTCCTGATGGCCTGTTTTCCTCTCTCTGTTATCGAGGTTTATACACTCAGGCAAAAAATGAACTGTTTGATCATTTCTGAGTTTTGAATCAATCTGAAAATCCGCACTTCAATTTGTGTAATGCAAGTTGGACAGAAAAGCAATGGGTTACGAAGCCCTTTTGTGCTGTTGCCAATGGAAATGCGCCAATAAAAAGCTTCTCGTCTTCAAATCACATTTTCCTGCATTATTGTTCAGCGATGCAAGGCCTCTCCTTTACTGAAGATGTATTGTTCTTGATCCCATTAATATGGGTCAGTAATAGCATAAGTAATAATCTATGCACTGCAAAGTCACCATGAATGTTAACTCAAACCTACTGCCAATAACCAACATAATATATCTTTCATTCCAAGACATTCAAATTCATCAACCAATAGTCCATAGCTATCTATAACATTAATGGGTCAGAGAGAAAGGTTCAACATGATTTTCATAGCATAATTATGGGCTGGAGTTTTTAGATTTTACAGATCAAGTGAGCTGCTAGGCTGGGCATGCAAAATCCACATTGAACCCACAATAAATGCATTTTGGATGTTCTTTGGAGGAGGGGATTTGAAGGACAAAACGAAGATCAGTGCCTTACTTAAATTTATGTAGGTCTCGTTCTCAATGTCACACTTCCACAACATTCTGGCACTGCCCTTAAGTTACACTGATATACTCACATTTATACTCATGTTCAGGGCTCTGGATACTACCAGAGTGGTGTAACGCAGCTTTGGCTTAACTGAGAGAACAGGGCTCGCATATCTCCAAGCATCTCCTATTTGAAGTGTATACTGGGACTGTGCCCAAAATGCAAACAAATGCAGCTCATCCTTCCAGAGTAACGTGGTACTGGGAAAATGAACTGGGAGAAAACACTCTTTTCAGCTCACCCACATACATTTGTTCAAATACACGGGACACCTTAAGCACTGATTTATTCCTTGCTGTACAAGCTTGAACACACCATTACCCAGTTAGCTATTATTACTTAATTAACCTTTCTGCACCAGTATGACTTATTTTTATTGGTTCCAAGCTGCTAGCCCAAACTCCTTCCTAAACTGTAAGTCATGTCATCCCCTACATTTGGAAGTGCTATATGGACTTTTAGCTACACAAATCTCATTACTGTCACTGGAAAACATACTGCTAAAGCCCCCTGTAGTGATTTGAAAAATTAGGGATTATGGATCCATGATTAGTTCTCACTGATACTGAAGATCAGGAGCTTCCAATTTGCCTGTAAAATGTGGCTGTGAAAGGATGTGAATAGTTTAATAAAAGGTGAATGTGAAAAAAACCCCACAACAAATCTAACGGGCCAGCAATGTTTGAGTGAGAACACACCCCACTAGCAGGTGTTGCTGTTCCTGCTGACAGATGCTAAATTAATCTTACTCACCCTCAGCTCCTTAATCTCAACCATGGATTGACTGTAGGGGAGAGCAGAAGATGTTAGCTGAGCGAGGAGGGGAGGAACTCAGGGACGGTCCAGTTCAGGAAGCATTTCTGCACTAAACTTTATGCCGCCCCGCCTGGTGGCTAACTTTATTTGTTTGCTTTATTCGCCAAAGCCAAGTCCCAGGTGGGAATCCGTTTTTAACTCTGTGCTATCAAACATGCAGCATGGACTCTGTTTTACAAATGGGTGGAAAAAATATCTGCTTACAAAACTCATCAGAGGAGAAGAATCAACAAAGAGGAAAAAGAGAAGCTCCAGAGCCATTAAATGCCAGGTTGAGAAGTGCTTTTATTCCATTCCTCTGCCAAATTTAAGGAGAGTTCCCACCAGTTTGTCAAGCCCACAGTCAAAGGTAGTGTCACCAGACAGCTGCTCACATCCCTCAGTACACCACCCTCTAAACCACAGCTAGCAGAGTGAATGAATGCCAGGCTCTGCAAGGTTCTTGAAAGAAGGAACACAACCATGGACATACATTTGGGAGACCTGTGGGAACAGAAGTGGCTGGTAAAACATGGGGGGGGGCATATTGGGTTATGCATGCAGGGAGACCTGTGAACATATAACGCAGGGGTGGAAATGTAAATACCATGTTGCACATTTAAACTGTTTTCTGCTCTGAAGCTTTTAGTTGATCAACACTTCCCACAAGCTTCTCACCTCCCTTCTCCTTCCACTCGTGCCTGTGAGGAAGACTGAAGAGAGACGAAGGGAAAAAAAGACCATGGCAAGGAGAGGAAAGGAAGGGACTAGAGATAAAATCCTCATCTCATCAACTTTCTTGAAATGTTCCTTCACCGTAATTCCTTTGTTAACTTCAGTGCAACAGTCCTGATACAAAAAAGTGTATTTCCATGGAAGTAAGGCACCTAATGCCATTATGGTGGCGAGATGGAACAACCACAGCAGAATAGCCTAATTCTGCTCCAGTCCAGATGCAGCATCTTCTTGCCATCCCTTTTCTCTTATTTCATGTAAAGTGACATAGCTTTAGGGACTTGGAGGGAAGAAACTGCAGAAGCCACTGTCTCACTAATCACTACACGAACTGTTTATCCCAATGTTAAAAGCTCAGAGTCAAATTTGAAAAAAGCAGAGAGTAAAATGTTTAAATTTCTCCTGCCTGAATCACTGAGAGCTGCCAACAAAAATGCACTTATGGCTTATTAAAATCAGGAGCCTTTTTAAAATAAATGCTCTTTAACAAGTAGCTGAGAATAGCAAACAGTACGTGGAAATTGCTTAACACAGATTCTTAAACAGCCATGAAAAACGTCTTAAAATCTAAAGGTTATCCTATTTCACTGCAAACAGAGGCTAAGACTTTCTTCTTCAGCAACAGACCTAACTTCTATTGATGGCAAAGGCAGACACAATAAATCAAACTTAAATTGCTGACTGAAATATCTGAGAGTTCATCCCTACACAGAGGAGTCACCAAAATGTCTGTTCACCACGTCAATACAGGCTCCGTGTACTGGACAACCATAAGGCTGTGCTCTTCACCTTACACATATTAACAAGGGCCTCTACTTTAAATGGTTTTGATGTTCCACTAATAAAGATAACCTTTCTTCTGGCAATTTTGCTGTCAGCTAGGTACTCCTAGCCTCTTTTCTCCTATTTCACAGCCCTGCAGCCTTTCTTAGCTCTGTCTCTGGTCTGTGCAGCCTTAGCCCTGGAAACATCTTTTCTTTATTGTTTCTTCCCAAAAACGAGGTGCATATTCCAGATCATGGTGTATGTGAGAAAACACACTAAAGTGTTTGAAAAGCAACTGAAAATTCTCAGACATAAGTTGCTACCAAAGTGCAAAACGCTGTTGAGGGACTTGCAGACATCTTGCGTTCGCACATCAGAACAGAAGATTTCACGCCCTGTTTGGGATGTGTAGCATTAGCTGATGTTGCAGATTGGAAACCAGTGCATGGAAATGGAGGAACTCAGGTGAAGATGCACCTTCTAACAGTGGATGCCATTTTTACACCCTTAGGAGAAGGTGCAGCATGCAAACTATACAAAACGACATGGAAACTAAAAAGAATGGCGATTGCTCCAACCATCAGCTCATTTAGAGTCTTCCAAACACCACGCAGTGCTGCTTCCTACAAAATAGCTAAGCAGAACAACAGCACTCCCGGTTGCAGAATACATTAAGTTATTTTTAGCTGACCTTGCCAAAGTGGGTTCTAGTGACCCACACGATCTAGCATTGTTCAGCGTTCATTCGAATGGTGTGTCAGTCATGTTCTCCACGAACAACGCCTTCTAGCTTTTGTTACTTCGTATGAAAGGTTTCATTGAATCCCTTATTAAAACTGCTTTATATAAACCACCCTATTTGAAAGATCTCCCTGGCTTGCATCCAGATCAATTAGCAAACACACTTGCAGCAGATGAATAGTAACAAGTCAATATCAGATTATAGGTAACTCAGCTATTCACAGTAGCACAATTGAACTTCAAGGCATACAGTTATAAAATAAACCACCCTAAAAATGATATATGCTTGCTACCAAAGGTGGGGTAGAAAAGGACAGACTAGTACCCCCTTCACTCTTATCTCAATCTACAGCTCTCAAAGCACTGTACAAAAGTTAGTTGGAATCATTATCCCCATTTTACAGAAGGGGAAACTGAGGAAGAGAGAGGGGAAAGTGACATGTTCTAGCTCATCAGGTAAGGGGCACGGCCAGGAATATTAATGTCTGATTATATACCAGGCACTACTGACAGAATTGAACACCACAGGCTCCCACAGCAAGCCAGTTTAACTGCAGATATAGGCTAAGTACAGGCAGTCAGAAGCCCAAGGCTGATTCGATTCAGTCTTTGCACGTAGCCAGCATGGGCTGTGTGTTCGCTTCCTCTTCCTGCTGCTCACGAGGTATCTGGGATTTGCAGCCCAGACTCTCAGCAGCAGGACTCTTCCTCCTTCCAGGCACAGGCAGAGGCTACTTCCAGGTGCCTCTGGGATTTGTAGTCCACAGTCACAGCCAGCAGTAAGTTTGAGCAGGGGAAGGGGTGTTTAACCTTCCTCCCTGCCCCAGACCCCTGTCCAGATCCCTGCCCTCCACCCCAAACCTTCTCTGCTGAAGCAGACAGCACAACCCAGCCCAGAGCTGGAAAGCATGCTGGGATGCTGGGGGACTGTGATTTAACTTGAACCAGGAAGGGGTCTGGGTCAGAAGTGTCATAAAACAATTTGATCCAAATCAGTTAAGTCTGATATTACATTCAACCAGGTTTATCTTAAACCAGTTTCAGCCATTTTAAAACTGGTTTATACACACTGAACTTCTGTTCTGTTACAGGTTTAAACCAATTTCTGATGCCTGAAACCGATTTATGTATAACTTCTGTCCCTAGCCATAAAGTGCTGCTGTTCCAGCAGTCAACAGAACTGCACCAGTTTACATCAAGAGTCAACTTGGCCCTGCATCTGCATACATTGTGGAAGCCTGCACCTGCTTTCATAAATCTGCTCGTCACTGCAAGCTCCTTAAAAAAGTGGCATCTGGAGCAAAAGACATTCGCTATCTGCAAAGCAAGATTCTATAATCAGCGTAGAGAGAATTCCCCAGAAAACTTGAAGGTGCCTTGGAGGATATGTACTGACAGTGCAAATCTTGTTCCACTGAAATCCAGGGAGCTTTGCCATTTATTTAACAGAACATGATTTCACCCAAAGTCTATTGATGTTATAACAGATTATGGTTCCACAATGATTATCAAGATTTATGACCTAATAGTTCTTCCAATTGCCAAAAGACCATAACCAAAATACTTTTCCATAATATGACAACAAATGATTGATTGTCCAGCATCCTTCTTGGCACAGACATTAGCATGTATTTGTGTTGTACAAGCTTCTCTGACATTGGGCAATGTAAGGAAACTTTTTTACTATAATGAATCAATCTGTCAGGAAGAGGAATATTTCCACCCTTGCATCTAAACAGCTATGCTATTCTGGTCAACAGGACATCTAAGCATCCAAAAGAAAAAAAATTAATCTGTACATCTCTGCTCTATGTTATACCACTTCAGCTTCTCGGGAGAATTCTGCGGTCCTTGCTACAGGAACTGCAATGCAGGCAGTACCTTAACTAGCTGATTTAAAAGTCAACTCAAATATGTGTACCAGAGCAGTAAGTACAATGAAGATACACTCTTAGTTCTGCAACCCTCTGGATGATCCTCTAGTTCTTATCACCTCCCAAATAGTGATCCGTGAATGTAACTTTGACAGCTTGTTCCGTGAATGTAACTAACTGAACGTGCTGTTGTATATACCAGTGTACTCCTGCAGGCCCCACCACACTCCTCTCAATTAAAAAAAAAAAATTATCAAATTCTCTGTTACACAAGAGCCTACAACCATGCTTGACTAGATACTCCCACTTCATCTCATCTGATCTCAGAAGCTAGGCAGGCCTAGGCCTGCCTATTACTCAGGTGGGTGGCCAGCTGGGCACCCCAGGTGCTACAGGGCCCACACTGCAGAGTCCTGGTCAAATACTTGGTTAACATTAGACCACGAATCCCAAACAAGCAGAAAAACTTCACTGATCTGCACCCACGCTGCTAAGCATGACAGCCATGAGTAGGAAAAAAAAAATCTGTTCCACTCTTCACTGTTTCAATTCCCTATGTTAACTAACATCACTTATGGAAATCTCGCTGAAAATAAACCTGTTAAATAATGACATAATAGTTGAAACAACTTTTAACTTCATTTTTGGAAAGTGACTCCATTTCTAGCTGACAGCATTTTATTATTAATTCAGACTTACGCATTAAGTGGGCAGAACTCAGCTTTCAAAGCACACAGTGTAACACTCTCGTGCCAGTAAAATAGTTACGACGTGCTAAAATTGAGCTAAAGTTTAAAACAAATTGGGAAAAAAGTGTTTAATTTTCTGCCTTTTATGTGTTCAGTTTGACAGCCATGCACTGTCTGAATGAGCTTCTTTATCCTGAATGTTCTTTGGGGGAAGAGTTCTTTAAAAGAAAATGAACCATTCTTTAGAATCATTTTTATTCCACAGGTAAAACTGCAATTGCCCAAAACATCAAAATTGCACTGTAACTGTCTATCAAGTAAAATACTATTTTATAAACTGGTTTATTTTTTCCCCCCAAAGGTGCATGGATTTATTGAGTCAGAACGTTGTTGGTCACAACAACTCCTTTGTAAAATTTCCTACTCCGTTTCCTACCAGGAGATGACTTGAGAGGTCTCCTTCCACCCCACCAGCCTAGACAGAGAAATGACATCCCAATGGAGCAAAGCTGTCAACACACGTGCAGTGTCAAGTCTGGGGGCAGCAGCTATTGTGCAAGGGTGAAGGGATGTCACTACAGAAACTGGAAAGGTCGCTCTTCCTCCTGAAAGAGGGGACCTTGGACTGCATGGGCAGGGAAGGGATGGTGGGCTGCATTAAAGACTAGGGTGTGGTCTTTTGTCATGGTACAGCTACATACTATTTTAAACAAAATAACGTAGCTGCTCGGTACAAGCTCAAATTGCTTTGAAGCAATGAATACAGCAAGTGGTTCTGTGGACAACCATGGTCCAGCGGAGCACCAGGGTTCCTGGGGACAAACACTCACATGCCTGCAGGTACACGTGGTTAAGGCTGGAACTTGCCTCAGCAGATTGACTGCTCCGCTTGCACCAAATCCCAGTCCAGTTGCGGCCCTTTGCACCCCTGGATTCCTCTGAAAATGTTACCTGGCACACCTGAATGAACTGGGAGGCAGAAGAGCCAAGGGTCCATTCTGCAGACACTGCGGTGATTAGCATCTGGACTTTACAAATATGAAAGAAAAACCCTGCTAGCGCTTGCATCCATAGTTACTTAGTTGTCTGTGATACAAAAGCAAGGAGCCTTCACCATAACCCCTTGTTCAAAGCCTTCGGGAAAGTAGGGCTGGAAGGAGCCTCTAGTCATCTCTTCTGTTGTTTGTCTCTGCACTTCATTACAGAAGAAAATGGTGCAAAGAATTACTGAGGGGTTCTTCTAAAAGATCCTTCTGGAGCCTGGTGGTAGGTCTAGAGGCCATGGCTGCAGCAGATGCAGTAAGAGTCCCAGTGCAACTGGAAGGGGGAAGAGCTTGGAGAGCAGGCTGGGATCCGAATAAGGGCTGCCCAAGTCTGAACAAGCAGTGCAAAACGAACCCTCTCGTCCTGACTTTGTTTTGATCTCAGGTTAGTGAGTTATGAAATGAATGCACGTATTTGGAGAACCCTCCGCGCAACCAGCTTGGAAGACGTATGTGTGCAAATGCCACCTCTTTGTGTGCTGCCCCACAAAACGTGCTGCAAAAGGCATCCTCTTCTCTGCCAGGCCAACAGACTGGGCTCCATACTTGTCCGCCCAAGGCAATGACTTGTTGCAACCATGGAGGAATACACGGTACCTGCACACGTGCTCCCAGGTGGAACCTTCCCACCAGGCAGCCTCTGCCCCCTTCCCTCCTCCTCTCACATGGGTGGGTGGGCAGGGATAGAAAGAGGGCAGAGCTTCCAATGCACCAACCAGGGCACCTTCCTCTAGTGCTCCCCAGACTGCCCGCCCCCCTGATGGAGCAAATGAGGAGCCAAAATTCATATCATGACTGTCAGTGAAAATTTGCTCCCGTGGCAGCACGTTTCAATGATGCATAGCCACAATCCAGTTCTCATTTCTTTATACAATGGCTTTTATTTCACAGCTTTGACCCTCATCTTTGGAATTTAGGCCTTGCCCAGACACCATGATGACAGGCACCTTATTCATCTCTATAAAGAATAAATAACACATCTTTAAGAGGCAACACATTTTTAACACCAAAATCTTTATATCTTGCCTGACAGCTTTTACACGCTGACCCAGATTGATAACAGGATTCCCTGATTGAAATCAAAATGGAATGATAACAGAAAATGAGGAGGAAAAAGGATTATATTACTGTCCATTCAACGGACAAATCATTCTTTGACAGTCAAAATACAATGGCAAGGAAAGGCTTGCTCCAGAATTCAGACAGTGCTTAAAAAAAACACCTTTTAGAAGATAAAGAAAATGGCCTGAACAAGGCGCAAGAAATGTAATGGAATAATTTGCCATTCTGTATTTGTCTGGATGGGGATGCTTTAACTGCAGAGTCAAATCCACTATGTTTTCCTCCTGACATAAAATGTACCAGTAAGTGCCTCGGACTGTTTTGCATTAGCAAGAAAGAACAGCTTTAAAACAGTGTTGGTTCAGACAGCCGTCCAAGCAGTGCAAGGTTAAGAGAGTGGTTTGGGATTCAGCATCCATGAACAAGAAAGAAGAAACACAGCTAACAACTTCCACCCATCCCAAATAAGAGGCCTGGAATTCTGTAAGTACAGACATCTATTCCCCTGCCTTACTGGCAGACCACTCCTTGTGGCAGAAATGCCACCGTTGGTGCCCCTCTCCAGAGACCTGTCTCAGCCAGCCTGGGAGGCTGGTGTTTCATTCCTCAGGGCGGGGATCTCCCACCTGGTCTACATGGCAAAAGCCTGGCGCCTGGGAGGTGGATGCTCTAGTCACCTGGGCAGGGGGGAAAGACCCGGCCCTGAGCGGGCCCAGGTAGCCAGGGATGCTGGGGAGATTGGTCGGCTTGTGGCCAGTATTGGCAGCTTCGATTGGACCGGGCTGCTGAGGTCAGAGAGGTTATTTAAGGGCTCGGTCCAAGAAGAAGGGGAGTCAGCCATTAGCCATTAGGTCATCCAGGTGAATCTGAGCCTGGCTCTCTCCTCATCACCGCATGCTCCAAGAGTGCCCTGCCTCCAGAGGAAACCCCAACCACCTCTGGACGATGAGAGTGAGTAAGCTACTCGAGATCCGATTAGATATTTAGCTTCAGTAACTCAGATGCGTTTAAACGGCTACCTCAGCCACCCTGGTTTGCTCTGTGGGATTCCTCTGATATTCCTGTAAGATTTCTATGATACTGCTCTACCTTTTACCCTGTTTCCGCCCTACCCCTGTAATCAATAAAGTTCTCCTTTGTGACCGGTGTGGGAGACTTATTGAGGGGTGGGACTAAATTATGCCAAGGAGGCCGCTTAGGTCTGTGGACTAAGGGAGGCTTCCTAATAAGCCCCTGACTTGGGGAAGTGCCCCAAGTGCTGGTATTGGGTCTAGGACCCACTGGACGATCAGGCCTGCGTTCTCCAAGGTGCGCAGAGCCAGAAGTGAGTCCAGAGCCTTGGATGGTGGCAGCGGGACCCCCAGGCTAGCGGGTGTGCTCCAGGGAAGGGGTCAGCCGGATGGGAGGCACCCCAGGGAGGCACTCGGAGCCTGGAAGGTGGTCGGGCGCGGGGAGGTGGGCGGCTCAACGCAGGAGCGCCCCCTACTGGCCCGCCACACTCCTCACAGCCCAGCTTCCTTACAGCCTCCATGCAGGACAGTACCAGCTTTTGCAATCAGTCACGCGAGACATAAGGCTTTTCTTAAATGCTCTTGCATGAGATTTTCAGACATGCCAAAGTGGTTATAGGGCACGGAAAGTACAAACATACCAGCTGGAAGTGCTTTCCTGAATCAGGACTGAAAATACTTAATCATGACCATAACTTAAAGCACGGGAGTAGTTCCTGAAGCTACTCCTCCAAGATGGGCTAAGACTCTCATAGTGCACAATCCCTCCATCTACACCCTATTTCCAGTACATTCCCTATGTAATCAGAAGCCAATAAGCATATCCAAACCTCAAGGCCAAAAAACAATAATATCATCCTTGGCTACATAATAATCAGCATGTGTTTAGTTGCTCATTACAATTATGAGGGCTTTTTGGGTTTGGTTTTTTTTTATTTGCTGCAAGAGCAATGAATTAAAATCAATATGCTAACTCCGTTAGTGTGATAGAATGCAAGTGATAAAGAGAAACAAATTAATTACTTGAATATCTTTCTTCCAGCCTGCCTTTCATCTTCCTTTTGTCAGATACTAAGTAAGTTAGCCTAACGTGCCACAGGTTTGGAATCAATAGGAAGTCATATATACTGCATACTTTTGTCTGAAGAATAGCCTAGTAGCCGTCTTGCTATGGAAATGAACGTACTGCATGCTGCTATTCTCTTAGGGCTCTATTTTATAATTTCTGTCAATAAAACATCCCAACTAAGTGGCTTCCTATCAGACTGCTTCAACCACTGATGCGGTAGGCTAATATATTTCACCGATGAAAGTCTAAAATATTCTGTGATGTCCTTTTCATCCCAGTGTAATAATCGCCTCTACATTCATCATTCTTCCCCAGTTTATGATCAACTAAGTCAAAGTTAATCAAAGCAAGAGCATATAAGATATAATAAATAGTGAATCATGACACTCGTGTCAAATTATGAACAAGTACATTTCGGAGTAGTGTAATGACTAGATTTTCATGAACAAATTAGCCTTCTGAAGTTGCTAACTTGGAGAATTAAGAGGCATGATGAAAAGATTCATTTTGAAATACCAACAATATGTATTAAATGTATTTATTATAAACAGCTCATAGGGTCTATAATATTATGCAAGCTCAGTACAATCTCCATTAAATGCCACAACGAATACTAATGGCATTTCGAGAGTGGAGAGGGAAGGCTGCTTGGGATCATAACACACACTGCTGTGTACAGAAGCAATTTTCTAGTTCAGATAAAGAAACTGCTGCCTTTCTGTCACAGGGGAGCAGTTTGGGGGATCTTACAACAGGTCAGTTCCTCACTGCAGCACAAAACTGGGCACTGTGTAGTGTAATACAATGCAACAGTTACACAAGGTATAAAAGTGTGATTTATGCAGAGGTGGTCAAACGTGCACACAGGCAACTCTTACAGAAACCTCACCCAAGACATCCATGCTGCAATACAAAGGAACATCTCCCTTGTTCATCACATCTCATGGTCTGTAACTAGTTAGACCACTGCTCTCCCATCTCTCCTGTAAATCCCCTGGTTCATTACCAGGCCCAATCTTAGCCAAAATCCTATACATTATGACACCATCTCTGCCCTAACAACATGTGCGACAAACATTCGGAGCTGTATCTGATAAGCCATTCTTGACTTAAGACCCAGCTCGACAAAGCCTCAGCTGGGATGATGTAGTTGGGGCTGGTTCTGCTTTGAGCAGGGGCTAGATTAGATGTGACCTCCTGAGGTCCCTTCCAACCCTCGTTGTCTATGATAGTCTCCGACTTTCCTATTATACTGCAGAAGGTTGTATGGTGTACAGGGGAAGGACCACATGTCTCAGGAGCATCCCACAACTGCCATTTCAGGGCTATGCAGCGAAATGCACCATACTATTCATGCATATCTCAAAGCAGAGATTCCTGTAACACTTGAAAAGCCGGAGATTCCATGAAGTCCACTAGGAAATTTGCTTGTGCCATTATATTTTAAACAGAAGATTATATAGTGATGTGAGGCAATGTATAATGGATGGATAAACTGGTTAAAATAACTTGAGAATAAATGTACTATAGGGAACAATCTTTCAGTGGCCCACCGAGAATGGATTAGATATAGCCTAAGCATTGGAATCCATCCCTAATTTCTGTGGGTCCATATAAACAAGACTATAATGCATGCTAAATAAAAACCTCCATGAAATTTTAATGGAAAGTAATATGCAGTTGCATAAATAAATAAATAACACTCTTTAATGGACTAAGCCCGTAAGTAGGAAGTTCCATGAACTCTAAAAGGGGTATTTAAAATGGAACTCCAGCCATAACCTTAGCTACAAAGTATGACCAGAGATGCCAATTTCTCTACAAACTAATACTCACGCTTGCAGAATTCTGTGCTTGTATTCTATTGAATTTTTAATGCCTTAATTACTAAGAGTTTGAAGTGCAAGTAGCACAATCCAAGGGGAAAATGAAGGAAAAAATGAGAACATAATTCTCAAGATAGGTAATCTCTTAATGACAACAAGCAAGCACTGGGGAGACCTTGCTTTTCTACTGCAAGAAAATATCATGCTGAGTGGGTAAACAGCTCCAGAAGAAAGACAATGAGATGAACGGCAGATTAAAGACACCAGGCATAGCACAGGCTTCTAAGGCAAATCGGAAATAGATCGTGAATCCAGTGATTCCTAGCGTATATTTCCACATTCTCTCCTTGGGTATAAATGTGTTCTATAAATGCGCCAGCCAATTATTAATTCATAAACTCGGAGTGAATCATACACACCTATTCCCTTGTACAACTTGATAACCTGTAAGCATGTCATGTAAGGTATGCTGGTGCCAGAGAGATGGGGACACCTGACGTCGTCTCTGTGTGTGGGAAAGCCAGAGACCCAACAATGGGATGCAACAGAGGAGCTCTGTTTAAAATGTGCATGCTCCCCAAACTCTATGTGCGGCATCCACTCAAGGAATAGCGATGATCTGCTTAACTGATGACCTCTTGCTAGAGAGGGAGGAAAACTGCATCCAATGGGCCCCACTCTTTCCCACAGAACTTATAGTATTCTTTGCTGGGGGGTTTTAGGTGGGAAGCAGAATGCACCCTTTCCCACTACACTCCTCCTCAATGGAGAAAGACATTGGGAGCACTCCTTTAGCCCTGCATGGATACCTTTTGTCTCTTCTCTACTGTCCAGCCCCACCAGCTTCTGACATCTTTTCTCAAAATGGAAGTGAATCTAGAGAGGACCGGTCTGCCTGCCCTGCCTCTCTCCTAGGCCCAGGTACCCCCACCACAGGGGCTTCCAGAAGGCTGCTGTAGGAAGAGAAGCAGAAAAAAAAAGCAGCACAGACTGGGCAGCCCCATGTGCAATTCCAGTGTCTGGAAACCTGACTCCATTTTAATTAAGGTGACTCACGGATGTCTTAACACATCAACTCCAGTGCTTACACTGTACAATGTTCCATTTTACGTTACAGGAGATGAATGAGAGCTTCACTGCAGACAACGAATCCTGAAAATATGTTAAGACAATGTGGATTGTAGGGAAAAACAATTGTGTATTCAGAGAACAATATATAAGCAAAATAATGGATATAATTAGTAAAGCAAGAACAAACCGAGCAGTTATGGGTATAGTCATATGGCTATGATTCAGTAAGATACCAGCTGTCATAATTGCTACTAAAAAGTTTTATGCTCTGTTTGAAAATATCTGCCATTCCTTTAACACTCTAAACTGAAGATATGTCCCTCTGAAACCACGACTGTGAAAGCATGCTGTGCTAGTGAATGTTAGACATGCTGCTTTTTTAATGTTTTTTACAGAACCTTCTGCTGTGATGGCTGGAGGTCATGTCCACATACGGTTTATGGGAGGTTCAACCTTGCAGCTACCAAGGCTGCAATGTAAATTCCTCCAATGCTTTTGAAGTCTCACTCAGGTTTCTAAAACCCTGAAAATCTGGGTTAGCAGATAAGCTTATAAATTCACTGAAGAGATTTAGCAACTTAAGAACCTTTCACTTGTAAAGGAGTGTGGGCTCCTGAATCACCTAGGCCCTCCTGAATGACTTATCCCCAAGCAGACCTACTGAATCTGCTTGTCTGTCTCCCTGCTCCTTCTGGAGCATACTCTAGAGTGATACCCTCTTACTTTTTCATAACCCCATTTTTTATTTCCTGTCTCTCAGCCTGTGATTAGTTATTTGGCCTGCTGACACTAAGTCAAAAGGAACTCCCCTGAAATCAAAGTAGAATTGTACTGAGATCAGAATCAGGTAACATGGGAAAGATTTTAATTTATGCTAATGCCCATTTACACCACTTTGGCAAGGCGCAAGGGCCCTAAAGTGAGAATAAATTGCACCGACAGTCACTTTAAGGCTCCTTCATTTTGCCTAAAAAGTCTGAAGGGGCCTCTTAAAACTAAGAATCATGTCCTATCTCTTTGCCTCACACTCTACTTAACACATTTTATCTAGGAGCATGGCTGTAGGATAATACAAATATTTTGCTCTTACAAGCATTCTGAACCACTCATAACCCACAAAAACCTCTCACTGTTAAATATTAAATCCAAGTGCCGTACTAGTCTCTCACAAGTCTTCAAGTAATGTCTGAAGAGCTGTAACACCCCTGCACTTTCTTCCTCTGAGCTGGAACGGAAGTTCCAAGTCATATTTATAAATCATTCAAGGCTATTTTTCACCAACTGCCAATAGAAGGAGACTGTGCACACAGATGAACCTTAAATATCTCCATTTGGCAACCTTGAGAAAAGATGCAGTGAGGACTTTTCTCCCCTGGAGTTTAAATTTCACTGGACACAGATTAAGTTAATAAACAATTCCTAAATAATAAATGATGTCGGTCTACGTGGTACCACCAAAACCTGACAAAGCGAAGTTTTTACAGCCTCCGACTGCGAAATGTCTTGTAGATAAATAACTAAAATATTCTAGCTGACAGCTTGTGAGTTTTAATGTCATCTCCTCTGTGCCATTCGATACAAATGGCCCACACATATTACAGAAAGTTAACAAACTAAAAGAGTCCCGGTATGTTATAAAGCACTAGTTAACACACTGCTGCTCCATAAACTTCTAGGGCTTTAATACAAAAATACACAATATGGAATATTTTTTTCTGGCTATGGACTCAAGTGACCTGTGTTCAAGTCCCAGCTGTGCCACTGACCTTGGGCAAGACATTTCACATTTCTGGGCACCCCTGGTTTCCCCTCCCATACTGAGCCTGGCCTGTTTAGATAGTAAGTTCTTTGAGATTAGTGCCTAGAGGCTCTCGCCAGTATGGGGGCTTTATTGTTTGTCCCTACTGTCATACAAATCATCATAAATATTATCATCACTATTATAATATTATAATAACAATAACAATAAGAAGGGAGCTACAAGTGACATGAAGAATGCTATGCCAGCCAGACTCGTATATACACCTTACCATGTTTGTAGGTTACTTGTTCCTGAAGAATTAAAAAACCCAAAGTCGCTGCATTTTTGCATTTCTGACAGGGCGTCAATAAAAATCAAATTTGTTTATATCAAAGTCACTAGACATTTATAAACATGTGGAAGCAGCTGTTCAAAGGGCTGTGCGTGCTGGCATTGTTAGAAACCAACAGATGCAAAAAAAGATTTTGCCACATGGTGAAGTAGAAGACTAGGGAAAACAAATTAATCTTGATTTTGCACACAATAGTACTTGTCCGTAGTGGTCAAACTCAATTTCATTTTCAGGGCTCAGGTCCTCCCATAAGGATGCACACAAGCATAAACGCCAGGGAGGAGGAGAGCAGAAGCATGCAAGGGGCTAGCACCCTTTCAGAGTTTCTTCCCTTTTTCTTTTATTGCATAGGACCGAACATTTAGCTGCTTCATGTTCACCTTTCAACAGCACCTGCCATTGCCTGTATGCAAGTGCCCCAAGCTTACACCCCCTACCCAAAACTAAACGACACTGCTGCTAACTAGTGCAAAGAAGAAGAGGAGAGTAGCTTTTCTCCCCTTCACTCCACCCCTGAACTGCACTTCCATGCCTAAATCAGAGATAGGGGTTTTGCTTATAGCTGTGTTGGTCTAAGGACATAGGCAGACAGTTCTTTGGGTAAATGTGATCTATGTTATTAGACTAAGTGAAGAGTTGGAAAAATTCTTCTTTACAGGATTTCAGGCATAGGGAGAGATGCGCATACATGTCATCCCAGGACTACGACGGCTTCCATGCCTTGTATTCAGATCTACTAAGCCTAGTAAACATACTGAATAAGAATCTCAGCACCAGAGATAGCAAACGCTCAGGTGCCAAGCAACTACGTAGGGCTGGGAAGATGCCAGTAGCTCTGAGGGACCATCTCTCCTTAGAGTCCTCCGAGAACCCCACTACAGTAGATACCTGCCTCACTTTTCCTACTAAATGGAGATGCCCACCATGCATGACCCTGCATCTTTTCTCTCCTCCCCCTCCCCAATCACCCATGTCTAGCCCCAAATAATTTAGGACAAGATCCTCAGCCACCATAAACAAGTGGGGATCAGTAGATTTCAGTGGCACCCTGCCTTTTGTGTTAGCAGCAGGTCTCAACCCCATTTCACAGTGAAGTAAAACTGGTAATGCCATGTGCTGCCGAACTAGCCCGACTGCAGATGTTGAAAGCAGAAGCTAAGGATGCTATAGGAAGCTCCAGTTTTCAGTTTAGCCGGACAGTTCATATTCCCTTTACCTTCCATCTAAAGCCTCTCTCTCTCCTGTGGTTCAGAGGCATGAGCTTTCGTTGGCAACAACCTACTTTGTCAACCTACTCTAAACTAGTTGGTCTTTACTGTGTCACCTTGCCCTTCCGTCTGCCTGACTTCATGCTAACACAGCTAATCACTGGCATGAGTTCATAAAAGAAACCTCTTTGTTAAACTGACTCCTGACTCAGTCCACTGAACCCACAGCACGGCAACCACCTCTGTATTTCTTCCCTGTATTTTTCCAGTCAAAGGCTTTAACAAGAAAACAGCTGAAAAGCAGTATGTACTAATTCTTTACAACAAAGCTCTACATTTTAAATGCCTTTAGTTAAAACTGAAGAATGGCAAAATTTGTAACCACTCTACTTTCTCTTTATTTACCACCATCCCCGAGGTGCCGATTTTTAGCGTGGGGTTTTAAACCCATCTCAGGGAATGGGAGCCCAAATTCCCATGTGACACTTTCAAGATGTATGCCTCAAGATGTTTTTCCACCATAAAGAGAGCTGAAGCTGTAATCACGAGTGCTAAACGGTGCCACATGCCTAACAACTCACTTTAATGCAGAAATAAAACCAACCACATATTTCAAGTCCTCACTGTTTTGTTTCTCCAGGACTGAAAATCAACAAACCTGCCTGCATGGCAGAAAAATCCTACTTAATCCTAACTTCAGCATCAGGATGGATTAAAAGCACAGGGGCTGGCGTAAACTGTCATAGCACTATTGAATTCCTCATAATCCTGTCCATCCCCCTGTTTCTGTTCTAAGACTATAGTCCCACCATTAATGGTGACAGAAGACAGATGTATGCTTGAATATATAAGCAATACCACAGTTATTTTTTTTACAAGCTTTGAAAAATTAATCAATTTTTTTTTTTAAATAAACCCTGGCAATAAATAATAATGGTAATTGACTACCACGGTCAAGGGCACATGATTTGAATCTTCTTGATTCCATCAGTGCCGTAAACTGTACTTTCTGCAACTGAGCTGGGTACCCCATTCATCACTTTGTAACTCCACTCATGTCAATGAATTTGAATTAGCATAAAACTCATGTGAGAATCAGGCACTACAGTGATTTAGGAATGATAGAGCCAGCCCCTCAGATGGTGGGGTAATGCCTTATGTAGCGTCTTTTATCCACAGGTCTCCAAGTGCCTTAGAAAAATCATAGCACCATTTTACAGATGGGGAAACCGAGGTATGGGTAGGGGGAAATGATTTGTCTGAAGTCAGTGACATAGCTGGGAACTCTCAACTCCTGAGTCCACTGCCCTGCTCACTATGCCACGCTGCCTCCAGCAGCTCCAGGAATTTCAGTGGAGTGACTCCCAACGGCCCCAGCCCAGTGTAAGCATCAAAGAGGGATCTCTGCTTTCACTGATGTCTGGAGTTGGAATTTCCTGATGAATCCAATACCTGCCGTAACACATATCTAACGACAGACGCACTTTACAAGCTTTCGAAGTTGAGATTTTTACATTAGGTATAAATTAATGCAAATGTATCCCAGGGATAATGTTTATGTAAACTGAGAATGCTCAGTTAAAAAAAACCCCACACTTCTTTGTAACAGTCACAGAGGGAAAGCATAGAAAACAGTTCTAAGAGTCCCCTCCATTAGCATAAAAAGGAGATTTATTATAAACAGAAAAAAACATTACGTGAAGTAGGATGGGCCTGATTCTCGCTTTGTGCCACAGTACTGGAGTGAACTGCAGAACAGAGCTGGCAAACTGACTGCGTCTCCTCCCCACTGCTGCAACAGAGCAAAAAGGGGAAAAGGCTGCTGGTGAAGGCCTGTGGCCAAGATGCTCCTGTGCTATACCCATCCCCAGACTCATTGTTTGGCTCCTTTGGTCCAGCTGCAGGTGACATCAGGAAAGGGACTGTTAACCTGGGCAAAACCATGGCAACAGGACTCGTCTTCCAGAGACATTCACCTTTGTACTCTGATTCTGTCTAGAGTGCGTTTGCTCCATTCCAGGCTCGCCCGCCTGTCACCAGACAGGGTGGCTGTTTCCCCAGTTAGAGCAACCAAGGATAAAGCAGATACAGGGATAAAGATCCAGAATTTCAAAGACAGAGAGGTGACACTAGAAATCTGCCCCACAACTTCAGGCAGCAGGCAGACGTATCCTGGACTGACTTGTACAAGAAGGCTATGTTAACCTAGGTTTGGGACTGGGGTGTTTTGAAACATGAGAGCTGCTCGTGGCCTCATTTTCTAATGGTATGAACAGGCAAAAATGGAGTTCCACAGCACCTGGTGATTCAAACAGACCCACAACAACCATCTACAGTAGAAAAAGCTAACAACTGTTTGTTCTATGTGAATAAAGAGCCAAGAGTCAAGATTTCCCTATCAATCTAAAGCAGGAGTGTCGAACACACAGCTCAGAGCCATGTCATCTGACTCATGAGGCGCCTAAAGGGACTAGACCACCGCTGAAATCCGGGAGCTCCCCTGGGGACGTGTCCTGGTGCCAGGGACAAGCGATGGCTGCTTAACCTTGGCAGTCCCCTGGCTCATCCAGTCATCACCTCTCAGCCAACTGCTGCACAGTCTGGCCCTGGCCCTGTGGCTGGGTGAGCTCCACTCCTCTAGCCCAAGGGATTTAGACCCATTTATGTATGATATAGATCTACATCCCCTGAGCTGATTAGAACATTTCATACCAGAGTTTTGAACTTTTAAAAATTAGCTTTGAAAAGAAAACACTAAAGGGACCTCATTGCTGCAGCATCCCAGCCAGACATCAAATTCTAATTCTTCTAACTGGGAGTAGACCGTAGCTCCTTATGAAATGAAGTGATAAAGCACAACTAGGCTTCTACTGGGAAACTGCAGATGCTTTAGAGTTCTGCTCTTTCCAGCATAATTGCACATAATTATAGGTTAAATATGTCTGGCTGCAGCTCCAAAAAGGCTATCCCACCCATCACCAGGTCCCCAGAGTGTTTCTGGCCCTGGCCCCAGCTCTGTGCTACTTCATTCCCTTTTATTACTAGGAGGAGAGACATGCCCGCGTATCGCTCAGCAGTGATAGTGCTAACCAATGAATAAGCACTGATGGTATACTCCAAAGAAAGGTCTAGCCTGTTCTCCTAGACCAGAGAGCTGCTTTTTCCAGCACAGGGGCCACACCATCCTTTACCTGCCCCTAAAAATCAAGGGGGAGCCAGAAATGTCTTGGAGGCACCTTTGCCTACCCCACCCCTTTCCAGCTCTATTCCAATATAATAATGTTCAGAGCCACAGCTATTATCTTCTCTATATAATTTAGGATTGGGATAGGGCTAGTAAGCCCAGTCCCTGCCCTTGCGTTATGGTAGGACACGTTTCATTATTCCTAAATCATCCCTAGTAGGCAGGTGCCTTGTCTGTACCTCAAATGTCTCCCCTGGTGGCAATCCTATCATCTCTGTTTGCAGCTTGTCCCTCTGCCTAACAATTCTAATAATAATAATTCAGCAATTGAGGTGTTGGCCTCATGACAGCATGACCAGCTGAGCATGCTAACGTCTCTTTTTTTAGAAAGGAGATAGCTGAGGCAATGGAGTCAAAACTTGGTAATTACAGTAAGGAAATAATCTTGTCTCTCCCGTCAAAGTCAATCATCTACCACGGGACAAAGGGCAATGACAAATGTGTTTCTTAAGGGAGTTTTTCCTTTACTTTAGTTCACTGGTTTTTATAATTCCTTCTTAGGAGCCTGGAAATAAAATTTTATGTTCAATGGATTATGGCCTTGATTAAAAAACCCAGTTGAAGTCGATTGAGAATTTCTGGATCAAGCCATTGTATTTTCCCATACACCAGGAAACATGGCTACCTCTTTCAGTCATTTTCGTTCCATTTGAAAAGGAAATGACTATCTCCAGATGTTCACTTCCTTCTTTCTTGCACCACTGTGCAGTCTTCAAAGTGGCCAGCAGCGTGCCACGTATTCATTTGGTGCTCCACTCTTAGCCGGAGAAACGCACAGTATTCTTTCACAAGTGTCTTTAAAAAAGTAACAACTCTTTTTGGCTTTTTACCAGATCCAGAAAAGGAACTTAAATACCTCACTCTTATTTAGATGCCTTAAAAAATAAATCAATGGAAATCAATAAGATGCGTTTACAGTCACGGCAGATTTTAAACAAAAAATAAATGTGCAGATCAGGAAAGTGCTCTTCACCACATTTTAAGAACCTCAGTCTTAAATCAAATGTGAGGCTTGAACACTTGACAGCATCTGATTAATTCTCTTTTTTTCCCCCCATGTGATGGCTTCAAGTCATTCAGGAGGACACAGGAAAACTCTCTCAGGCTACGGGCAGTCCCTCACAGGTGGCTTCCAAAACATGAATTCTTCTTTTTGTTTTTACTTTCTTCACTAGGTTCTGGACCTGAGGTCCCAGAGCATGAAATCATGATCATAATGAATAAGAGTGTTTCTAGAAGGGTCTTTAAACCATGAACTTCAGGGCTTTAGCTCATCTCTCCTGGAGATCTAATGAGACCCAAAGAGAATGGGCAGAAGCCCTCTAAGGTGCTTGCTGCAGAATTTTTCTGCTTCCCCTGAAGCACCTGGTGCTGGCCCCGTCAGACAGGACCGAATGGACCTGCTGCTCTTGACATGCACCTTATTGGTCTGATCCAAATTGGAAGCGCTCTAAGTTAGGGGTAAATCCTTAAGCTCACAGCCCTCTACCATGCTCCAAGGTAGCATTAGAGATGCACAAGGATTGCAGGATCAGGGCCTTCTCTGCCTCTTGCCCAGGACAAAAGAAATAAAATGCAGTACAGGGCCAGGGGATTCCCCCACCCCCCATTACTATTAAAGTTCTTTGAGAGCTCAATTCCTATATCGGCAACTATTTTAACTGGAGAAGATAGCATGGATGGACATATCTAAAGGTTTCAAATTGGGAATACTTTGTCACTTAAGTGTGCATGCCCTCTTAACAGACTTCCTTAAGTGGGCTCAACTGTGTGCTGCTTCACTGTTAATTGATCTTTACACTAAACCATTCATTGCTGTTCATTATGCTCTGTCAAACCTTCCTGCTGAAACTCCAAAAGGTAGGATTTAAAGGGTCAGTCTTATCCATTATTAAAAAAAACACTCTGCAGACTGGCATTAACAATGCCTCAGAAGCATAACGCAGCTGGTTGTACCTGACATCTTATTAGACACCCCTGTTTATTCCCTTTGGTTTTACTGCCAGCAAAAAGGTGCCAATATTGAGTAAATGGAAGATTAGATCATGTATTTTTCATTTTTTTCACAGAGATATTTTCATTTTGAATACGGACCTCTGTTTAAGCTGACTCAAATATTCAGCATAGAAAAAATGCACTAAGGAAAATATCAAAAGTCAAAGGCTGTAGAGCTTAGAATGTAAAAAAAATGTATATATTTGAGAGCATTAAACTTATAAATACATTTTGTTGGGGAAGGGAGGCAGCTGGGCTGGGAAGCGAATTGAAAGCACAAAAGAAAGTCCTCATGCCTCAGTAGTCACTCGAGGTATTCCTGTTGGGCATGTCATGTGTGTAATAAAATGCAGTACACCTCTGTGAATTAGTTATGACCAGTTTTGTCATTGTCACCACATACCATTACTGATTGCAGTCAATGTGACCTAGAGGTTGATTCAAGAGTCTGCCTCATCTCTACACATCCTTTCTTAAAATGATAGACACATGAAGCCTGAGTCAGTAAAAAGAAAACTAGAAATCTTTTGTGAAAAGCAATGAGATGTTTTATCAGTGGTTGTCTGCAGGCATCCTACCCATGACTCCTTTTTAGATCATGCACTGGGTATAGCTAGGGTATAAGTAACATTGTGTTTCCATCACTTTTAGCTCCTCATACTCACAGGTGTGCCCACTGTAGGACCACCGCTTAAGGAGAGAAAGAGAGAATAGAAGTTTAATGAATAAATACATATCTGTAGTAAAGCACATTATCTATCATTTGTGTAATGCATCTGATTTAAAACCAGACGAACATAAAAGCTGGAAAGAAACAGGTCCCAAAGAATACTGCAACCCTCGTTTTGTTAGAGAAAACATGACAACAAAATGAAACGAGGGACGGCTAGTTATGTTTAGATACTGCACAACTTCTCATGAGTCTGATGTCTTTAAAAATATTTAACTGAAGCTACCTCGTAGGACATCCTTGGAAAGATACCACAGTGACAACAGAGTGATGGAGCGAGAATTCTGATCAAGAGAATTTTATTTTTAAAATCTGACCTGCAATTAAAACTTCTTCTGAGAGGGCCAGAGATTTGTGAGATTCCTAACAGGGATGCTGTGAGCACTTAAGATGGCATCTCTGGCTTACTGGTCTGGAAGTACAGACTTTTAAAACCAAACAAGATTAGGGGGAAGAGTGGAAGTGCTGCAGCCAAGATGCAATGCCTTAATCGCTTTAATGATAATAAATGCCATGAAAGGTTGACCTTTAGGCTTAGATTTATTCTGCTAAAAGAGATTAAAAAATCTACTTTCCTGCTTTTACTGTCTGCCCAATACAAGAAAGTCAATATTATATCCAATTCTAACTGATATAATACTTGATTTTCCATTATTCTGACAAGGTCGCAGTAAACTGAAAAACAACATACTGGTAACCAGACCACCTTCAGATGTGATCACATCTCAACAACTAAGGAGGGATTAGCTGGGTCACTGTTTGGATGAGAGACCTGGAGAACTTTAGGGTACCACAGAAGGGGTGCTAGACGTACTAAAGGGGGACAGAAGACCCAATATTACTGCTGCTCCAGGCTAGTGAATCTAGTCTAGAGCAGCACTTCCACTTGCCTCCTCCCCCTCTGCAAGCCACAATAAGGCAGCCATAACAGAGCCCTCTATAAATCCTCATTAAACCATTCAGACCAGTTTTAGTAGTCTCTCCATCCATGCCTGTCCTGGATGACCTCCACAGCTCTCACTTCAGGCAGCTCACTGGACTGAGCTTAAAATAAAAAGGGGTTCAGCTATTTCAAATGCAAAAGCCGATTCATTTTCATGGAAGAGTTATGGGTTTATTCCCTAATGACTTTATTCACAGGACCAGCAAGTGGTTAGGTTCCAGCCAGGCCCAGCCAGAATGAAGCTGCAATGCTGGAGCACAGTTTGCTTCATGAGATGGTTTGATGTAAAACAGTACTTCAAGTTGTCTCTCCCTATAAAACAGCTCTGAATGAAACAAATCACATGCCTTTCTATCCTTTGAGCCACAATGCCCCTACCAGCTACTAACATAAGCACTGTCTTACTTGCTGTCCCTCCTGACAATGACACTGAACCCTTTCATCCTCCGCAGCTGACATAATATGGGACAAGTAGTTGTGTGTTTAAAAACCTGGTGTCTCCCCTCCCTTGATGTAACATAGTTCCTTTGTGCAGTTACCGCCATTAGAATAATTGGAAGCGACAAACATGATGTTATAGGAAGAACAGGCAGGTGCTCCCATGGCTTAGAGCAGCCACAGAAGAGGAACACAAATTCTTCACAAACTGTCCCCAGGGAATATTTTGTCTCCGCAGCCCTGAAGCAGAATCTGTACCCGACTGTTTCTTGTCAAAGGCAGCAGGTAATTCGGATTGCTCTCCACCTTTAAGAGCAACAGCCAAGCATTGCTTCGAAGGAGCACCTCATTGTGGGCTAGACCAGTAGCCCTAACCTTCACCGGTCCGTAAGTGACAATCCTGAGCAGATAACACAGTGCTTCCTTGTCCCTGTCAGCCCAAGATAACTTTTTTCATTTCCTGGGGGTGAGACACGACATCTGAGGGTCTCACAGACTATGTGCTGCCTGAAAACCATGGTACGGACTGGGTTGGATTATGCAGGAAATCAAGTCAGTGGGAGCTTTGCTGCCAACTTCAACAGATACAGGATTGGCTCTTGATGCAGAGCCCTGACTCAGGGGAAGTACACCTTCTACCTGTTTGCGGAGTCATTTGCTGTATTACTTTGCAGAATATACATTATGCCTCACCATGTGACTGCAAGCTCTGCAGACACCACACAAGAGGGAGCAGAGATGGCTCCATCTATTGCCTGCCTGATCCCAGGCATTTCTCGAAAGCAGCAGCTGGCTTGGGGTTTGTCCCAGAACCCCGAATTAAAATCCCAGTCACCTTACATGGGGTGCAATCAAGAAATCAGAGACATGTTGCTCTTCCCTCACGTAGCTAGCACTAACAAACCCCACAGGAGACGTCCACCAGACCGGCAGGATGACTTGTACAAAAGCAATCCTGTTAAGATGCTGCTCACAACCACTTGAAACACGCTGCCCACCTACAGCTATGAAGATTTTTTTTTTTAAATCCAACTCTTTTGCTCTTGCTGATGGGACTGTTTCTTCTCTTTTGTTAACACAGGCAAAACTGATTGGCAGGTAATGTAATCCAGTTGAAAAACAGAGTGCTTTTTAACCATGGAAGATTTATCAGTTGTCTCATTTCTCTCACCTCAAAGGATTGGGACATTTTTGCTTGAAGCTGGCTCTGTCTAAACAGGTTGGGTCAACTTAATCTCTGGTGTCAATGCCCCCAGCTTTGTTAAGACTCATACCAGGGAGAAATTTGGCCCATAGAATCAAATGAAATGAAAGGAGCTAGTCAGTCTGCATCTGTCACCAGGGAAAAGAAGGAATAATTTATCTCTTGTGTTTAAATTCATTTGAAAGATACTTTTTGAATCAGGAGGTATAAATAATGCATGGAAGTGTTCCATGAATTCCAGATTCATGCTTTTAAGTGTTCTGCATCTTAATGCTTTGTAGTCACAATATACGAAGCTTAAAAGGCAAGTTTCTTACCTGCTAAAGCTGTTACTTGGAGCTCTCCTTTACTTACTAATCCAGATGTTTCCTCTCCGCCAGGAGGTGGAGACAAATAATAAATAAACTTCTGAGGGACTCGCATCCCCAGGACAAAGAGCTTTACCCCAAAAGCTTCATTCGGGGTTTGATCCTGCACACAGAGTCAATAGCGTAGCCCCACTGGTTACGGTGGAGTAAAATGCTGCCCTTAGGAAGCTTAATGAGCATGAATGCTGAAATGACTAACATGCAGGCTGAGCAATATTTACACAATAATATTTCCTTCCCCAAATCTTTCTCTATGTAGAAATTAGTGATAGGAATTGTTGTGGGAGATTTCTAAGAAGGTACAATAGCTGGTCACGTATACACAGTCTTTTCTTTCATTTTCTTATATCAGTCCAGGTTACTGAGGACTGGAGCAGTCTAGACCCAAAAGGTATGCCCAGAGACAACATTCAACCATGCAAAAAAAAGAAAACTAGACCACTCCAGAGCTTTGACTCATTTCACCTGATGTTTGACCAGGACAGTCGGTAACCCTGGGCTGCATTCCAGCTCTTCCCACCCCAGAGACTTAGGAAAAAGATCCATATATCCTAGTGTGCTGTAGTTCCTGTTATCGATGCATGCCACATGCACTCTGCACCATCATAACTCAAAAAATTCCTCTGAGCCAGCATCATTCTTGCACCAAGGCTCGCTCCAAGCTGGATGGAGGATGGGTTGCTGGTTCTCAAGTTGGGGCACTTATCCTTCAGCTAAGTTTAGAGGACCCTCAAGGCTGTTTTAACTCATAAGAGCTGGCTCTGCTGCAGGGCAATCTTATGCAAGCTAAATTCTGCACCCCTCAACCCTGCCACATGCTCTTCACCAACGGAAGAGGAGAAAGACTGATGTAGAAGCTTGCTCCTCCAGCTTGAAGTCAGCCAAAAAATCCTCCAAGAAGGAATATCCAACTGGCTGTAGGCAGATAACTTATCCTCAAGGGGGCCGGAGAAGATGAAGCTGAAACTGGGGACCCACCCCCTATCCCCAAACCTTAACATTTTAAAGCATTAGGTCCGTACTGTCTAAATAAAAGTGTTTCACTAAGTGGGCATTTATTTGGCCTCAACCTGCATAGGCAGTATCCTGCCAAAAAGAGTAGAAAAACAAGAGAGACTCCAGGCCTTAAGTGGGTAAGATTGTTAAGTGACTCCATAAGGAAACCAAGGCTGGAATCACATCCCTTCCTTTGAAATGCCAACGGCACCAAACTGGACACATGCCCAGGAAAGTTTATGGGAAAATGCTGAAGTAATCAGTGCTCTGGAACACAAGCAAACCCTACTGCCCATCTCAGCCGCAGCAGCAGCAAAACACAAAATGAAATTATTAACAAATAAAGGAAGAGCAGGATGGTATTTACATGTGCTTCATTTTTTAAGTGTCTTTAAGTGTTGGCTATTATAAGCGGCACAGAAGAAATATTATATATAAATAAATTACTGGAGATGGACTCAATCAATTCATAGCATTGTCTTCTCAGGGTTGTCTGCTGCATGGCCAGTTAGACTGGATAACAGCCCAGTTCAAATCAAATTAAGACAGCCAAGCCAGACAGTAACTGGGGAAGAAAGTCTCCTTCTCTTCCTCTTTTTTTTTTTTTTTTGTAGCATCATACTCAGGGCTGAGGACAGGGTGGAAAGGGCACATCAGACCTACGCAGATTAAGGAAGCACACAAAGTAAAATGCTAGTGCAAGGCAGAAGGGAAGGATCTGTCACTCTAAATCCCACCCCTTCTCCTTATGCAGGGCATAACTATGCAGGCTCAATCTAAACCCCTGAGATCTAAAGTAATACTCCACTGTTACATACATAAACTGTCATTCCATGTTGCTTTTATGAAAAGATAACCTGAATTCAGCCTTTGTGTTCTGTGACTTATTTTCTCCCTGTGCAACGTTTTACTGAGCATTATGTAGCGCATGGTACGTATTAATTTAGTCTACACCCAGCTTTCCTTAATCACCCCTGTATGTTCCACATATATTACTTTTCTTATTAAGGGCTCATAGTAATATAAATATTTTAACGCAACTTCATAGGCTGTTTACTAAAAATGAACACATTTTATAATATACTTGGCCAAAAAGAATGGGGTTCTTCCATTTAAGGAAATGAACAGCCTGTGTCAGATACTTTATATTCACGGGTTTTTTCACATTAGTCTGAAATCTGTCTTCACAACATGGGGGAGTGGGGGGGAAAGGAGGGGGAGAAAAAAAAAAAAAAAACAACAACCCCTTACCTGGTGTAATATTAATCATAAATTGAAACGCCAGCACAAAAGCCATTCAGATGTGCATCATTCCGACCGGGGAGGAGTACAGGAAGGAAAGGAAAAGGAAAAAAGAAAAACAGAAATGTGATTAGTCTTTTGTTCACTGTGTCACATCACATTCCTCTGGAAAAAAAGGAAACTGTCAGAAAACTGTCAAAGCTAGAAAAATTTGGTAGTGTTTATCATTTTTTGCAAACTGAACGCCAATGGAACTACATAAATAATATGGTTTTTATTTTTAAGAAGAGCGAGTCTATTACACAAAACCACATGTTATGAAACTCTGTAATTCATTTTGAATAGGATACAAATAGCAAAAGAGCAAAATAATAAAATGAAAAGAAATGGGCTGTTATAATAAGAAAATAAAAAGCAAAACTGTTGTAATGAAGAAAAGATCATGCAGGCCTTTTTTTTTTCCTTTGATTGAAGATTGGATCCGATTTATTTTGGTCCTACAGATGTTTTACACATCTGGATTCCCTTTCTGGCAGAGTCAGTAATGTATGCAAACTAAAACCTTGCTAACCACAGCCTTCCAGAACTCAATCTCCAGAAAACACCAAAGATCATTACATGCCATCACCTCTAAGTTGCAAGGGTCAGCAAAACTGTCTGGAGAAAATGTAACTTAATGACTACCAATTATCTGCTCTCATCTGCTCTTATTAGACTGTTGAGTATGGCATGGGTTTTCATCTGCAGCAAGCATGTTGTTGCATATAAATAAATGGGGAAACAAAGAGGCCAAAATAACATTAAAAAAAAAAAATCTTACTTTGTTTCAGATTGTAAGACCTGGGCTGTTTTAAACAAAATGTGACCTAAAATAAATTCACTGGCAGACTACCCAGAGCATGACTCACCACCTCATACAGCCTGTTATGGAAAAGTGTACATACAACTTCACACGCCTACTCTGGCTTTCTTGCAGTCGCATTCTGCACCCCAGAACCACAAATGCACCAGTCAAAAGTACTCTGGGTGCAAATAAACAAAGAGCTTTGTTCTTTGGGAAAGTTACACACTGACATTAAAATTAATATGGAAAAATTGGTGTAGTAAATCAGTAGAGTGTAAAGCAATGATGCACAGAAGATAACGACTGCAGAGGTAGGGTGGGTGGAAGTATAAGGTGTCGTACACCTGGACAAAATGGCACAGGTGTTGCTTTTCCCAAAAACTGCTTCCAGGAGTTCATGGGTTTGAGAAGGAGGTTACATGTTGGGAAGAGGGAGTTTGGTTTAATGGAGCAGGTGCTAGAATGGTGCTTCTTTTCCCAGTTCAGTCATGTCCTGCTTTGTGACCTTGGGCAAATTACTCTGCCTCTCTTCACCATCTCACCTTGTGTCTCTCCTACCTATTTGGAGTCTAAGCTCTGGAAGACGCACTCTCTCTCATACTATGTGTTTGTACAGTGCGTAGAAAAATGGGGTCCTGACCCCAGCTGCTGCTGCCAATGCTAATGTAATACAAATATCAAGAAATAATCATAGAACAGCCCAGGGCATTTCCAGTACATAATCTAGTCATCTTTTCAATCACTAGGTATTTGCTAAGTAGTTAGTTCTGCCAACAAAGTGAGGAAAATATTCTTCCTCTCTTACTCAAGAAGAGTGCTAGCTGTGTCTCAGCTCTCCTAACTCATCCAGTGGCATCTTCTACTTGTGGAACAGAAGTTCAGGTTACTGTAAGACGTTAATTTTTTTATCAGCTGCCCCCAAGTCATGCCATCTTAAGAGCAGGGCAAAGGAAGCATTTGTGTGCTTAGCACTTCAGCTTTTGTTGTAGAGCTTTACTGAGTTGGGTCCCACCAACCTGTGCTCCTCTTGTCAACTGGCACACAATTTAGTCCTCTTTCCTGGACACCAGCGTGAAAATGGGAGGTTCTCCTGGATCCCACAGAGCAGAGATAGCCAAATAGTGACAGGGGCAGTCTCAGGGCATGGCATTAGCAGGTCAGAGAGGCAGCACAATGGCAGAAAGGGCAAGAAGCAGAAAGCAGAGCAGGGGCAGGAGATAGGAGTGGCACTTGGGGAGGGTGTGCGGCTGATCCGTGGCATTCCTGCTGAAAAGCTTGGCCTTACTGTCACAGGATGAATCACCCCTTGCAAGCCTTGCTTTGGATGGGAGGAAGCAGTACTGCCTGCACATTCAATGCAAAAGCCATTCTGATGTTAAAATGTAATCACTGGTATGATAGGTGGCCACAGAGGATGGTTGGACACGCTCCCTTCCTGCTTTGAAAGTCAGTGCCTTGTGCAATTTCCTGACAGGAGCAGATCTGCTGACTGGGCATGGAGCAGTCAAGCCTTAAGATCCCTATTTCTCTTGAGCACTGGGCCAAAATCCTACCCTGCTGCTTCTTGGCTCCCGTCACACACTCTATGCCCACTAGTGCAATGCAAACTTTGACCCCACCAACTGCAAGTATAATGTGTGCGCCTGTAAATAACTTTTTTCTCTTCTTTTCAATAAATACAATGATGAGCTGCATTTATCTTAAATGATCACCTTGAGGACGGGGCAAAAAAAGCACAAATTCATAGTAAATTTAAATTTCAGAAGACAAAGACAGGCAGGAAACCATGAGAACGTTTCTTTGTGCTGTGCTCTGTGCTATTGCAAGTAGGCCCTTGTTTCCAATTATTTGCTGAGATGAAATGATTGTTACCATCTTTGCTCTGCAGAAGGCAAAATGTATGCTATCAATAAAAAGCAGCCAATAATTCCACCGCATATTTCTATTTGCAGCTCAGAGTCTGGAAGGTCTCTATTAGAACCACACAAGCTTGACATGCTGTAAAAATCTGGGGACACGGTCTACAATGAATGACAAACAGCACAAACTATAGTGACTCAGAAATGCCTCTTGAGGTATGCATCCCTTGACTAGTACATGTCAGCAACTCTAATGGGAATTCGTGCGTGGAGGGGAAAACAATCTTCCTTCCCTGAAACACATTTCTCTTCAGCTATGGGCTTTGGGCAACCTTGTCTAAAAAAGCCACGTGCTCTCGGTCCACGTGACTAAAGAAAAACAAGTCTTTCGCACGCAGGCTGGAAGTTCCTCATCTAGTCTATAAGTAGGAGCTGTTGCAAAGAAGAGCGAGACTTCCTTAGAGAGTTCGGAAGCCCTAGCAACACCTTTCTAAAATATCATCGGAAGGAACATCTAAAATTATATTTGATAGCAGCACTCAAAACCACATGTGGAATAAGCATCAATACACTTTGGGCAATGGCACATAGCCTCCTTACCATTAATAGGCCTAATGACTCCACTGCGGGAGGAGTGACTCATCTGTCTGATAACCTGTTTCATGCTGAAACATGGTTTATTAATGCACAGCTCTTCACACTTGTTCTGGAAAATATATCTATTTTTACAAGAGGAAAATACAAGGGCCACACTGAGATCTCTCTTTCATAGGCAGGAGAGGCTATGAGAAGCCACAATGTAGGTGCTAGAATTCACTGAGTACCGCAGGACCACTGCAGCTGGAGGCCCTGCACATCTCACAGGAACGTGGCTACATGGATAATCACCAGGGCCATGCTATCTGTCACCACAGCTGGGCCTTAGACCAGGGAGATGCATGTATGACACTCTTCAAATGCATGCTGATCCCAAGTGGGCTTCAGCAGCTGCTCCAGGCCTCTCTCAGCATTCTGCCAGGAAAATGTTGCCACAGCTTCAGAACATGCACTTCCACCTTCCCCACACACAGTGATATCTACAAAAAATATCTAGCCCTAGCAAGCAATAGTTAAAAGCCACTAATTTAAACCCTTCCAAAGTCAGAGGGACAGTAAAGTGTATTTATGAAACACTTAAGACCATCTTGCACAAATCACTCTGCCTTGAAGTAACAGCAGTTGCTGTACAAATGATGGTAAAATTCAGACATGCCAATAATATTATCCAGTATCATCATTGTTATATTCAGTGACGGAAAGCGGTGACAGTCTGATCTGATACCAAGAAAAATGAAAAAACAAATTTGTATCCTTCTACTTATTCCAGATGGTATCTTATGCTTTTCCCCAATCTTGTAAAACTGATAGCGAGTATCCACACCCAGCCTACACATTTTCCAAACATGCACAGACGGTGGAAAAGATCCTACGCAGAATACGGAGCCAAATCCTCAACTGCTGGAAAGCTGCACAATATCACTGACTTTAACGGAGCCACCAGGCATAAGATCTGGCCACCAAATATTCACACAGACTTCCGCTGACATTAGGTTGAGAGTAAAAAGGAGGAAAGGTCTGCCAGCACAGATCCCGCTGAAGGATCAAGACTATCCACACAGCACTCGATGATCTGTGGGGAAATCCATTTAAAGAATAAAGGCATGGCCGTTACAGAGTATGGCAGGGCCCTGCACTTGTGCAGAAAATCCTGCTTAACAGCCTTAAAATCCCACCTGTCCTGAAGGGTAAATGCTACTAAATTCAAACACCAAGTTCCTTTAAAAAGTCACCAGTTTTCCTCTGTGCTTTGTATGATTGTAAAACTTCAGTATTGTATGGCCCATCTAATTTTGTTTTCTCTCTCTCTCTCTCTCACCCACACACACATCCCTGCGCCTCCTGGTTTTACTTCATGTTTATGCCTCTGCATCCGCCTTCCAATCTGCTGATTGTTCATTTACACCCTTTGTCAATATTAGTTAATTATCTCCTTAATGCATGTAATCAATGATAGACAATAATAAACTGTCAAGGTGCTAAAATGGTTTCTAGCACAAGCTTTCTGTTTTGCTTTGTTTATTTTAAGCCTTTACCTTCCTTGGTAAATAATGCTACATAATTAAAAAAAAAAAAAAAGAAAGAAAACGCAGTAAATCCCATTAAAAAGATCATTTCACAAAGGAGATGGTTGATAGGGGATCCATAGAATCATAGGCAGGAAAAGGCGTACAGTGAAACAGCTAACTGTCAGGCAGAACTGAGGTACTGAATTAATTGAGGGGAGAGGAAAGTGCTTCAAATTTTTGTGCATCAATAAAAAAAACGTAATTAGTAAAGTATGGCTAATTTCCAGCTGACAGCAAGTATGCTGCAGAATGTATGGCTCCACGCCGTATGGCTCTAGCCAAGGCTCTCCCCCCAAGATCAGCCAACTATATTTTCTTTGGATACGTTTCTCAGAACTCCAACCAATTTCAAACCATTTGATATTCAGCAGACAGCATATTTGTTTGCCTTATGAGTGTCACAAGCTTCACCACTTGCTCTGAATATAAAACACATGTAATCTGAATGATCTCAACAATGGAAGACAAAGGCTTGTTTCGCCAACAATACAAGGCTTCCATTCACCAGCAAATGGAGCTCACAAGCAAAATTGTTTTTGATGGCTGCAGTGACAGTCCCAGTGGGAGCTCAAGGGGGACAGAGTGCTTCCCAGATTTCCCCAGCACATATGGCAAATATAACTGATGCTAAACCTCGCCTCTGCAGGCAAACATGCAGGGTCTCCATGTCAGCCCACAGGCCCTGCCCTCCCTCTATCTCTTGTGGGGTGATGCATATCCCCTAAGGACCAGGGAGGCAGTAGCTTCAATGCTTCTGGAAACTGTAACCAGCCCTGGGGAGGAAGCTCCTTGCACACTCCCTCACACCTCCCTGCCCTCTTAAGGGACTGCCATAGAGCATGCAGCCTAATGCAAACAGAAGCTCACCTACAAATACTGTCACACACCTACTACCCCAAATTTACCAAGGTTACATGCAAGTTCCTCCAGCAAAACTCCAGCAGTGAATTTATTATTCACTAGTAAAATTCAGACAGTTTACCAGACTAGATTTCCCCAGAAATCCCATACTCCATGCTCTGGAGCAGCGGTTCTCAATCTTTATTGCACCAGGATCCAACTGTAAACAGTCCCAACCCAGTGCCCCTCATTGCCAGCCTGCTGCCCCCAGCCCACCAGTGTGTGGGACAGGGGGTGGGTGCATGGGGAATGGGGGATCCACAAGCAGCCCCTCGCAGGCTGGAACTCTACCAGGCTTCAAGGGAAAAGCCACGGTTTCCCACTTGTTACTCCTTTAAAGGAGACCCCATTTTCCAAGTTTGCCGATTCATTTTTAAGTTTGTTTCCGACCCTTTCGTATATTCTTCTAACCCACTTTTGGGCTGCAACCCACCGGTTGGAAAACGCTGCTCTAGATTTGGAATAGAGATCTGTTCAGCAAGTTCCCTTAGTCCCATGATTCTCAACCAGGGTTCTGGGGCACTCGGAAGTGCCACAAGTTCCTTTGAAGGGTGCGTCAAAGTGTAATGAGACAAGCAGGTTTGCCCCTGCTTGACCAATCCTTTTACTCCCACTGCATGGCCCTTCTGTAAGGAAGTAAGCACTGTAATATTTTAGTTTATTTTTGACACTGGGTGTCACTCAATTCACAAAAGCAACAGAGGAGTGCCTCACATCCAACAAAAGGTACCTCGAGTTCAAAAAGGTTGAGAGCTACTGCCTTAGTCCAATTAGTTATAACTTAATATAACAGGCTAATTTTTCTGCGTGATGATGTGAATGATAACATTTGAACACAGCAGGCATCAAAAGATCTGCATGACTGAAGTATTTGGCCCCCGGTTCTATGCTCCTGGCTTTACTTGTTCCCTCAGATTTGCAATGTGTCTGGTGTGCTTTCTACCTTGGCAGCATTCCTGAAGCCAAGATCTCATACACGTTCTCCAACATCTTGTTAGACTGCATGTATCAAGCTTTCTATTTTATCAGAATGAATCCACTTTAAATGAAACGTTCATGTTGCATTTCCATCTGGTTTTACGTACAGACATATCTATTTGCATGCATATTTGCATATTTTGCTGATTTATCAGCTTTTGAACTACTAGTATATTAAAGGAAAAGGAAATTCTTCTGAGGAAGGGATTCAGGAGATCTGAACTCCATTTTTGGCTCTTCCAAAAACACATGTGAATTCTCAGGCTACACACTTCTACTACATCCACACAGATATTTAGAGTCAACCTTGAGGCTGTCCCCAACCAATCTGAGTCAAATGAACCACCTCATCTGTATCTTAACTTGCAACCCATAACAAAGCCATTCATACTGTGCTGCTGCTTCTTCGAGCAGAGCTCTTCTGGGAATCTGTCTGCCTGCAGTCTCTTTCTGTGCCTGGTCCTAATTACAGGTTCATCATTGGCAGCCATCCGTCTTGGGTGACCATGGAGATTGCGCCTTGGGTGGGTATCGGGTACCACCACAGCTTCTCGAGTGGCTAAGGAATCTGATGTGCAACAAGCAGATCCTTCAGCAAGTTGCACATATGAACTCAGTTAACCTTTCACCAGCATGCCATACTGGTTTTTCTTGCCTGCCTCTGATGCCTCTTATCTAGCTCATCATTGACCCTCTCCATCTCAAAGCGACGTAGGCCCTGCTTCACGGCAGCTTTCTACTTGCAGTGGTCTGCAGCAATTGATTCCTAGCATTGCAGAGACATGAAGTGTGGTGCAGAAGGGCTGGAATTCAGGAATGGGGAAAAAATGTGGCACTGTCGCTGGCAGATTTCGATTGCTTGTGTCCTACAGCACTCAGATTAGCACTGGGATGTGAATAGCAATAGCGAACATCAAAATCAATGAGAGATTATGAAGCCATTTCACCCAAAGGGAAGGGCAGAGATCAAAACCAATTCCTTAGCTTGGTAGCCATATCACAGGGCTACAGATAAATATGAAGAATACATAATTGGCTGTAAATGCCCACACCTTGCAGATATCTTTAGACTTTCCTTTCCACAGGCAGGAGAATGAGAAGTAGCACCCGCCCGTATGGTAGACTGTATCCACTTTCAAAGGGAGTACAGGTCATTGTGAACCGTGAGCAATGGGAACGCATGACCTCAGGCCTCAAAATATGACAGAGCTTCATGAGGTCAGACCAGACTACCACCTGGGTTTGAGTTCAGGGTTTTTCAGTGTAGATGGATGGCAGGTATGAGCTCTGGGCAGCCTTAACAACAGTTTTAACAAACAGCACAGATGTAGTCATAGAGTCTCCATCATCAGTGAGATGAGGCTCATGGCATTTCCTTTCTCACAAACTTCATTTTGTCAATGTGGATTGCAAGCATTTCACAGTATTATGGATATGTCTTGTGCCAGGCACAGTGGAGTCCCAATCTCTGCAGCAGCATCTAAATATTATTCTAATGTATAAGCAAGAATTCATGCTGTATTTAGTATACATGTTTTCTATGCCCTGTGATCTGACCTAGAAAAAGGAGAATTATTTTCCTATTTCCTGTACCATAATAAAACATATTTGATATGTTCGGAGGCAATAAATGATATCACTATGTCTTTAGCCCCCATATTTGCTTCCGTAATTAATTTCTGAGGAGAAAGAATAGCTCTCTTGTTTGAGCTGTGGCGTTATGAGGCACACACTTGAAGCCAAGTCCTCCACCGAGCTCAGGAAGCTGCAACTGAAGATGAACAATGGCCAAACAAGATTTCCCTTTGTACTGGATTGCCCCTTTCACCACAGCCATGCTTGCAGTGCTGTCACTAATTACAAGTTTATGAACTCCAAGTAAAATGAACTCAAGGAAACCTTCCATCAAAACAGGCAAAGAAGCAAGTTCACACAACAAAACACAGTAGAAAAAAAGGTGGTGGGGAAAAAAAAATCTATATGCAAGCTACTACATACCTTGTCTTTAAATTTTTAGTAATATTTCACATTCAGATTACAATCTGTGTTTCCCAAGCCAATTATAAACCGACAGCAAGGGCAAGTTCCAATCTCCCATATACCACCGTACTTGTGAAGAACCCCTTTAACGTCGATCTGTGTGATGCACGCTAAACCTGAGCTGACATACTTTAAAAGAAAAGAAAGAAAAAGCAATCTCTTTGCACAGCACCAAATTAATTAAGAGACAGACAAACTGGGAAGGAACTCTGGTGGCACAGAATGAATAAAACATCTAAAATGTATCACCAATGTAAAGTATTCTGCACAAACACAAAGGCACAATATGCAACAACAAGACAAAAATCCAATTGACCTGCTCCACTGGGGACAGACACATTCCCTTTCCAGGTGACATTAGCTGTGCAAAGGGAAAGCTGATTGATGGTTCTTGACCTTACTGTACTTTAAAAGTAGGAGGCAGAATGTCCCAGCTGTTAAAACTGGGTAAATCATAATGGTTTTTATCAGAAGGAAACTGCCTACTAAAACTCATGATGTACACACAAAACCAACACAAAGTCACTCTGGGAGTGGCCCCTGTATATCCAGGGTGCCTAGGCCGCTGCATGGAAAAATCAGGTTCTCAACCCCGTGAGCACCAAATCATCCACAGAAAAACCCTCCCACTCCTAAATAGCTCCCTCCAAGGCTATGCTTCCCTCCGTAGGCTTCCCGCGACACCCACGTCCTCCTTCAAATTGGCTATGGGACAGCAATGATCCTGCTCCTTGAAGTAGCTGCGATGAGAACCATGAGCAATGAGAACACATGTGCCAGGCTTCCATGCCTGTGCCAGGACTTCCACGGTGTCCAACTACTCAGAAATTTGCCACGGAAGAGAAAAAGCAGGTAGATCAGCTGTTTCCCAGTTATACAACCTCACAGAGAGCGTGCCACCGCACCAATGTGATATAGGGAAGCTGCAAAGCCTCGCACTGCTGCCAGAGCACTTCTGCCCCTCTATATCCTGGTTGTCCCCCAGCACACCACAGAGGCATTTAGCAGCAGTTAGTACAGTAAGTTAATCTTCACTATATAAAATCTAATGTCTTTACTCCGTTAGAAAATATTACAGAAATGACAGATGCTTATACATGATTAATAATACACGTGTTTTTAAGCTGTTAATATCAAAATGAAAAGATCGGGTGTTCATAGTTTTGAAAAGCATTGAATAGGTTTTCTTGTTTTAAGGCTGTTTTCAACTGGAGATGGTCATTGACATGAATAAAGAAAAGGAGCAACTGCTGCCAAGTGAAGTCTTGGCTCTAACTTTTTGTGGAAGTGCTTTGTGGGTAGGCAGCTGAATGGATTGCTACACAACTAGTGCTGCTGGCATTTAATTATTTCCGTTTTTCTGTTCTTTGGCTGCATATTATAGTTTTGCTTGCACAAGAAATGTCAGCTCTGTAAAAGGGAAGCTGTACTGAACGTTGCTTTAAGGTTCATTTTATATCATCCATATGTGTCTCTTCAAAATAGGAATTTTTTTTCATACAGCGGCCCGTTAACTCCTTGCTGAACAAGACTGAAAATTAGCTCCTGAACCTAAGGCCCTGTACTGGCAAGGGTCCATACTTGTCAGAATATCTGGGACCATCCACCAATATGTCAGGAACTAGTAAGAATCTAAAAAAACCTCTTCATCCTGAGCCAGATCTAGGTCTTTCTGGAGGATCAGTCAAGTCCTGTGATACTTCGACATGATTAAAGACACTGCCCAAGGTAGCACCTAAGATCTGAAGGATCGCTAGAAGGAGGATCTTTTACTTACTTTCTAAATTCCAATTTAGATGAAGTACAATCTGAAGGTAAGGGAATAAAAGTGAATGTAGTAACAGCTTGTCTGTGTAACCTTTGTCCTTGGACAGAATCAGATTTCTGCACTCAGACAAGTTCACAAGTGACATTATTTTAGGCCACTGGCACACAGAAAGAAGAGCTGCTCACGTAAGACCTGTAGGACGGATTTAAAAAAAAGCCTTATTGGAGCTAGAAAGTTATCCAGGGCTTATTCAATGGGATGTGAATAGCAATATGGAACATCAAAATCAATGAGAGACTATAAAGCCATTTCACCCAAAGGGAAGATCAGAGATCAAAACAGATTCTTCAGCTTGGTAGCCATATCACACAGGGCTACAGATGGATAGGAGGAATACCTAATTGGCTGTAAATGCCCACATCTTGCAGGTGTTTTTAGACTTACTTTCCTTTCCACAGGCAGGGGAATGAGGAGTAGCACCCGCCCATGTGGTATCCACTTTCAAGGGGAATACAGTCATAAGCTTAAACATCCAGTGGGGGGGAGCACTTTGTCACCAGCCCACTATCTGGGCTAGACAGGCAAAAGTGCCCTGCAAAAATGGGAACTAGAAAATACTCTGGAAACCTTCTGAAGCACGGTGAGGAGAGCATTACCTGAATAGAGGAAAAAACAGAGCTGTTATAGCAACCACATAAACTATCTACCAAGACAGCTACTAGCAATCCTCAGTGACCTCCTCCCTCAGCTGAAAAAGGTGAAAAATTTGGTGTGATCCGTCCTGAAACAAATTATTTCACAGAGGTTTCCAGAGGGATGCTGCTGCTCCTGGCGGCTCTACTGGGACTGTGAATTTTGCTGAGAGGCTAGAAAAGGCCGATGGTCAAAGAGTACTAGTTTCGTGAGCATCATGTTGGAATCCAAGGCAACAACTTCCCTCCTAGGAGACTCTCTCTGAGACAGTGTTGCCATGGTACATGCCAGGGAGAAAGAACCCAAGTGCTCTATGGGCAGTAAACAAGTAAAGGCGTTTGTAGTCTCACAACACTGGGAGCTTCCCCTTACCCCTGACAGATGTTTCAAATGTCTGAGGCCAGATTTTAGAGCTGGTGACTTTAAGAAAGCCACAACTATTTATGACAATTGTAAATCTGGCACTTGCGTTTTGAAGACAAATGCTCAATAGCAATAAACACAGCTCTTCAGTGGAGTTAGGAAGGTAAGATTCTGAAATAATCTTCTCTAGAAAAGTTAGTACAATAATACAAATCGAGTCATGATTTGGCCTTTATCAAAAACAAAACAAAAGAAATCTTCTCTCTTTCCTAAAAACCACAACCCCAAAACCCGAAAGAAACATGCAAATCTATAGAAGGAATCTATATTTTACTGAAATTAGAGTAATATCGAGTAAAGAGGGTGTGGAGAGGGAACCAACACACAACAGAAAAAGAAGTTACAAGTAGAGTAGACAATGAAAAATTCTCAACTTACAATGGTAGTTTAAAAATCAAATACAACTTAGAGAAATAAAGTCCGAGACATATAATACTGACAGTATGTTAGAGCTATTAAGAGAGTCAATGGACCAGTATCAACAGGAATGCTGTATTTATTTAGTTTTTGCTACCGTATATAAAAAAGAAACATCTAAGAAATAAAAGCATTCAGAAAGGAAAAGGAAAATAGTTAAAGGCATGGGAAGATTTCAAATGAAAAGAGACCAAAAAGATCAGGACTGTTTACTTTAAAGAAGATGACTAGGATGAACATATCTGTACAAACCAATACATGGAATACAGAAAATACAGGAGGCATGCCTACTGACACGTTCTCATAAAACAAGAGCAAGGGGAAATCAAAAGAAACTGAAAGACAACACATTTAAAACAGATAAAAGGAAATATTTATAACACAAAGTGTAATTAGCCTGTCAAAGTCATTAGGACAAGATTTTATTGAGGTGCCAAATTTAGTGGGATTCAAAATATGATTATGCATACATATGGACAGTGAGGGCATCCTTAATTATATTTAAACAGAACTTTTTTATGTTATAGCTCATCATACTTCAGTGTCCAAGTCCACTACTAAGGACAGGAATAGGAAAAACCTGCTCCTATGGGCAAACTCTCCTATAATTATCCAAAGCAGAGTATCTTGTACCTCCTTCTAAAGCATCCTGTGCCGTGCTTTCTGTCACACGTGACATTGGACTAGATGGTCCATGTACATCATTTGCTATAGAAATTCTGTTGTTTTTTTATCATAAAAGATGTGCATAGCTAGAAATGGCCTCTGGTATACACATAGGCAGGAAAGGTTCTTTAAGTAGATGCGATATGTTTTATTAGACCAACTGAGTAGTTGGAAAAAAAGTTCTTACCAAGCTTTTGGGTGCAATCGCCCTTCTTCGGGCATATAGACAGATCTTTTAGGGTGCTGGGTCCTATCAGTCCTCAGTGATGACAGTGAGAATTAAGGGTGTTCAGCACTTTTCAGGATCAGCCCCTTGATATAGTAAATGTTGCCAATGGTGGCATTTGTGATGATTCAGAGGACTATAATAATACTAACAACGTTAACACTACTTAGCAGTGACATTGTGCTTTTCATCTTCAAAACACTTTACAGCTTTGAAATGATCTTGGACAGAGCATCAAAAATGCAAGGGTGAAAATATACCCTATATGGATGGAGGAAAATTTTTAACTAACATGTCAAGGTGCCTGCTTCTCCCATTTCACTGTAGGATGTAGATGAAATAATAATGAAGACTGTGCAAAGACCAAATTATTAGAAAGAAGAGCAAAGAAAGGTGCAGACCAATTGGCTCTTGACAGCTTGTGTTGTCTTTGCTTTGTTAAACAGCCAATAAAATCCCAGGCTATGTGACTTCAATATTAAGACTACCCAGTGAGGAGAAGTAACGATTTTCCTCTGAACGATTATACAAACTTCACTTTATTCCTGTGACCGATGCTTCTACATATCACCTCTTGCTCTTTAATAATGCTCAGTTTGTTCAGCTTCAACACATTACCAGTCAGGCCTATTTTTCCCTGACTGCAATAGAAATTGTCGCTGTTAGATTGGTTTAATTTTTTTACCCATGCCATTCCACTATTTTAGTGACATTCTGGCAAATGATATTATTATCTTTAAGGCTAGTCAAGCAAAAACCAAAATAATCACTAGGTGTCGAGTGTAGGTAAAATACATTAACAAAGATTTTTAATGCCGTGTAGAATTACTGTTTCCTTTAAACAAATAGATTAGCCAATGTGTTCAGAGATAATTAGAAACACATACTAGAAAAGCTCTGCCGCGTAGTTAATAACCTTTTACATGAAGCAGAATCTCCAAAGTTTAATTGATATGACACAAATGTGGAAAGGGTTATTTCCTTTATATTTGGATACATGCTGCCATCTCAGTTATGTGAGAAGTTTTAAAAGTATTTCCAAGCTACACTTTTCCCTAAGGTTTTGAAACTGTGTGAAAGAGATCATTCACAACTCACAAAACAAATATGTAAATCTATCATTCCTCTTTTATTTAAGCAGGAAAGTGGGCGCGTACTAAAACCAAAAAGGGAAAACACATTGTAGGGCCAGGTTTCAAGGAACCATGAACCTCCCAATATTCACTACATTATAAACCCAAAGCTTTACATCTGAACAGAGGCTAATTGTTTTCCCAGGGCTTATGTACAAAATGCCTAAAAAGATACTTCATAAGCTCGGCGCTGATTCATCTTTACAGACATTGCCAACTACTGTAGAAGCAAATATTCAGAGAGCTAACTCTAAGCTAAATGCAATGCATTCTTGTTCTCCAAGACAGTAAGACAGTAATTGCCAACTAGTATACTGTTATAAGAATATCAAAACAAAGAAACTAAAATAGCTTTGAAGGGGGAGGGAGGGGTAATACATCAGAAGCAAGGAAATTTGGAATTAGGAATGTCACATGTACTTCATTCAACCCACAGCGTTTAGTCAAAGCAGCACATAAGAAAGTCTATTCACAGCTCTTAGTTCATGTTTTAGTCCCATTACTGTTGTATTGATAGGAATTATGTCTTCATGACCATGGATGACAATCGCCAAAACCCTGGCAGAGAATCAGAGGTGACAAGTCTGCAACCATCAAAGTTCCCTTGGTTTTTTTCAAAATTAATCAGAGTCTTTGCATTCAGACTGATAACGTAACTGCTAAGGTGATGTGTGAGAGGTTGCACCTGACAGAAGTCTATATCCAAATCACAAGCCCACAAGACACCCTTTCCTCTCCCAAGTAGTCTTTCACTCAGCTTCATTACCATATTTTTCTATTACATCACTGTGTTTGACCATAGAACATTTCCTGCCTCTACCCTTGAACATGAAAGCTCGCCTTCAGCTAGATTAACAATCATCACTCAAGAAGTCAGACTGTATGAAAAGTGTTCCAACAGCAGCTCCATTCCTTACTCATCCCATTCTCTCTCTCTGAGCATCTGATGTGGCACTTTCTTCAGTAATACCTCATGTCAGTTAACTTCCACTTCCATTCCCTAGCATAGATGGCAAAACCCTACAGTCCCAAATTGCTAGTCTTACCAGGCTAAGACCTCATTCCTACTCATGCTCAAATCAATGAAAAGATTCGCTCTGACTTCAATAGGTGGTGGTTCTATTCTTAAATGTTTTCTGCTACAAAACAAAATGAACTCCTTTGGTTACTGATGGTTTAGGTTGTAGCTGTGTCGGTCTAAGGACATAGGCAGACAAGGTTCCTTGGGTGAATTTGATATCTTTTATTAGACCAACCCAAATGGTTGGAGAATAGTTATTAAGCAAGCTTTCGGGTTCAAAAACCCTTCGTCAGGCTAAGGAAGCCTCAGCAGTTGGTGTGTGCTCTTCCTGGATGGAATGAAAACTTGGTTACTGATTGCATGTCAACAATAAGAAAGCTTAGACAACTCCAGCTTGTACCCCAGCTTGTACTCCTTCTCAATGGATGCCTCTTGAGAAAGAAACACTAAATCAATACTACAATTAATCCAACTACCTAAAAAAGATACAAATACTAAGAGCAACGATTGGCATACATAAAATGCAGTATCCTTCATCAGCATTATAAAACTATACCTGGCATGAAAGAACCATTAAGTAGTAAAAGCTGGAAGCAAGACAAAAAGCAAGGGCTGGACCACAGTCAGATCTTTGTGCATGACAAACCTTGAGTTCATACAACATATTTTGGTCAAAGGTTCATTTCACAACCAGGTTAACTCCCTTGATGTTCACCAGCCTACAAGGATCCCACTAGAAGGAAACTACCTCTTTGCTTTCTCACAAAGTAGCTAACAAAATCAGTAAAGCTTTCAGATCTGGTTTGTTAGCCGGTGTTACAGTGAGGGAAGGGGGAAGGCAAAGTCTCCTTTCAGCAACACTGACAACTCCAGTGACTATTCTCTAATTTGTTTGAGGTTTTTTAATTTCTCAGTGACTATTAAACGTATCAACTGTAACCAGAGTACTGCTTATTCCACAACAGGATTGTGGCTGTGCATCCTATTACAATCCAACACAGAGACTAAAAGTTCCTTGTACTTCAATCCCTTCTTGCATCTATCTACCTACATATAACATTGCCCAGCATCTAGGCCCTCTGCTCCATATAAAATTGTTTCACATTACAGTGTTCAAAGAACTGGAAATTATGCTGCACCAACCCCATCCTGCACCATTTCACTTCTTGGAGACAAATTCTTCCTTCAGCTACCTACCCAGGTTGCCATAGTAAGAGATGAGTTACTGCTGCAGGCTGTACGCTATCACAAGCAGAGATTTGCCTCTAAGTAATATCTTTGCCTAAATGTGTAACAGGAAAATTTGAACTTTATACTGATCAAATATATATGGCTTGAGAAGTTCTATAATTGTTCTAGCTTCTAAAATATTCTACCTTCAGTGTCAGTCTAATACTGATGCTACTCAGCTGAGAACTTCAGGCCAGAAACTCAGCAACAGCAACCAGTCGCGTATGGTCACATCCTTGGTGGGTGTACATTGATATGGACAGCTATCTGCTTGTTTTCTCAGATAATTTCATGTGCAATGAAGACAACTCATGGGAATAAGGATGCAGGCTGGCAGCCTTGCTCTTTAAAGTGAAGATCTGCCTAAGAACTCCCTTGGCAACACATGAAACAACACGGAGCCAGAGCCATTTGTCTGGGAACAGGCTTATTCTCACCTGATTGCATGGCCATAAGTCAATAAATACCCTGTTTCAACTGGCCACTGTGTTTGCATTCAAACACTAACCACTCTAGCAGTTATATACATTGCAGTGAGTTTAGAAGAGCATAAGAATTACAGGCCAGAGAGGATCCTGTTAGATAGCAAACATATTTACAACATTTTTAGCTGCGGTCATATATACTGGAGCAGACGAGGTATTTGTGCAGGTCTAAATACCCATAGTAACCGAATATAATTTAAGCTCTACAATATGACATGCACTTCCCCCCAAGTGAAACTTTTTAAAGCCAGTACTGACTCACAACCAACCACACCTTGTAGTCTTCAGAAGTTCTTCTTGTCCTTAGGAAGAACATGTTATCTCATTTATCCTTCTTTTTGAGTATTTTTCACCCTTAATAGCATTGTTAAGTTCCAAAACACTATGAGCCACAAAAAGCATTTCTTGCATTCTAGGCAGTAAATTGGAGGCATGTATTTGTTTACTTTTCATTTTAGACTTTCATTAAAATGTGAAAAAACTTAAAATATATTTTAATGATTGGTAATTTTTGTTTTTGCCTGTTCTGCAGGAAGAAAGACCAAGATCAAAGAACAAACATTGTAGTAATCTCAGATTCTGCCCAAGCAAAGAGCTCCAAAATGATACAAACCAGCAATTATTTCTATAAAGAACAACCTTCTCTACTATACAGCTTACGTAAGCTCATTAAGCAGAATGCACTCAGGAGAACTGATTCTGAATCAGAAATAACATGCAAGGTGATTTGGTTATCAGCCACTGCCTCCTGGGACACTTAACCTTTACCTCATCAGAACAGAGCTAATGAACTGAAATTATGAAAATAAACATTTTCCTAAGAAAAAATAACTGCCAACTAATGATGGAATATGCATGATAATACGTGACCTGGAGATTTTGTATATAAATTTTGAAATCTTGTTTAATCAACATTTCTTTTTGTAGGAGGTTGAAAACCAATGGAACAGATAAAACAACTCACTGATGCAGATCATTCTCCGATCATTAAACCAACACTAAAATGCAAAGGATGCTTTTCTCATTAAATCTAAATCCTGATAGGATTTCATTCACCTGCTCTGTCTTCTCCTGCTCCTCCTACAAATATTGCGCCCTAAAACAGAGCTTCAATGCTTTAAAGTTTAGTAATGTGTAATGTAGAAACATTAAGCATAACCATATCCATATAAGAGTGAAACAATTTGAAAATGTAACCCACTGTGCCATTAAGAAACACCCGAAAACATAGACTGTCAATACCTCTGAAATATCTTTACTGGAACTAAACTGAACAGCCAGACAGGCTGTGCTATTACCTTATAATTGGGCAAAAAGTAATATGCACCCAGATGCAAATCTGCAAGGGATCTCTTTTACGTCAATCTTTAAATAATAAACTGAAAATGATTTTTGAGCGACAGATGACAGTACCCAACACCACAGGGACTGAAGACACCCAAATAAAAATATCAGCTACCCAAATGTAGCCAATGGAGTGTTTTCTGAACTTCCCATTTATTTATTTTTACTCTCATTTCCTATTAGATGTTGACTTGCTTTTCCAGAATTCAGAAGCAGCCTATATTCCATTACTTACAGAGTCCAAATACCCCAACCATAATCAGGGTCTCCTTCTGCTGGATGCCATACAAACATATACTAGGAGACGGTCACCATGAAATATATATATTTTCCAGTACACTGTACTTTTTTCAATCCAAGACCATAATTGTCTGGATGTGCAATCAAGCAATCATCACCCGTATTGGTGCTTTAAAAGATTGTTTCACACAGTGCAGAGCTGTTGTTGTTTCCTGTCAAACAGCCTATAAATGCCATTAAGTGAGAACTAGAAGAGTCTTTTTGCTCCCCTTCAATAACTTCTCCTTTAGAAACATAAATACAACAAAGGACCCTCAATCTGCCTTCTGTGCCTCCCTCCTTGAATTTCACTTCAGCCACAATGTCTGGATGTAATTAGGCAACTAAGACACTCATTTAATTATAAAGGAAAAAGAAAAAAAAAAAATCTTCACACTTTTTCATAGATGTAAAACTTTATTTAAAAATGTTAAAACTTTTGGCTACTTACATAGTTTTGTAAAGCTGGAAGAGAACATAGGTCTCCATGCATGGTAGGTGCATAAGTAAATAGCCCTGTGCTAAAATTCACCAGCTGTTAGTCCAGGGTCCATCATCAGGTCAAACCCAGGTGCTCAACATTGCAACGCCATGGCTGTTCCCACCCCCACACCCCAGCCTCTCTCAGTTCTACCTGCTCCCCCTTATCAAACTGCATCTAATTTAACTGAAATGCAAAGCACTTAATCCAACCTTTGAATACTATGAAAGAATAAGTAACAACACTCTCTGTATAAAAAGCTCTTTCTAATGCTTGCCACCCAGACCTGCCTGAGTTGTCCCATCCTAAATAAGTTCTGCCCACCTAGCATGACCTACCCTCTCTATGCATGCCCCAGAAGAATCTATGCATCATTCCAGAGTTTGGAAATCAAGCAACACAGTTTTGACTAGAATTTTTCTTCTGAACCATGCTTTTAACCTTCCTGTGGGCTAGGAATGGTTTCCTCTCTGCCATAACATGCATAGAGAGATGCTTGGGAATCAAGCTCATCTCCTTTGATTTGTTAGTTTTTAAGGTTGCTGCAGCTTTCAAAATGTACCTTTGCTAAATCCCTCAGAAAAAGCATCACTCCAAATGCTTTACTTTCTAAGTGATTATGTTTCTCCAGCCTCTATTAAGTGCTTTATTTGCATCTTTTGTTATTTTATCGAACTGAGCAGTAAATAAAGAAGACAGCAATGAAAACCTTTTTCAGGTTATAACTGTGAGCCACCCATCCTCCAAGCCATCAATGCACATGACACAGCTGTCTGTGATGGGCCAGCTCTCATGGGAACAAGAAAGCCCTTGCCTGAATTTGATTAGCTGAATGTGACATCATGATTTATAACACAATTTTCTAATTCTAAAGCAGTAATCTATAATGAATTAGACAAGGCTCATATGGGACCTGCTTAGCTTTTAACTGGAAATAACTGCATTATCTTTTTTTTCTTTTCTACTTTTCATGCAAAAAAACCTTGTGATCTCTCTGTTACAACACAAAAGGAGAAGAGTCAATCATGCCTACTAGATTAAAAATTAGTATCAAGTGAAAAAAAATATGTAATAAACAAGAATGACTAGTCTATAAGTGATTTATCCAGGTCTTTCACTAACACAAACTTTTACTGTAAATGCAACAAGACATGTTTTATTCTGCTTAGTCTGTTAATAGTTATACCATGTACCTTTCTTTTAAGAGATATAAAAGCAACAACTAGAGGTGCTGCACAGCTTGAAACCAAAATCTCAGAAAGAAATGCCTCCCTGGGGTCATTCCTTGGACTGAGGCTCAGAAGATCTTGATTTAATCTCCCCCTTACCTGTGACTTGCCTTGTAACCTTGAGGATGTCATTACACATTTACATGTTTCTGCTGGATCCCTGTGCATTTTGTTACTGCAAGCTCTTCAGAGCTTGGGCTCTGACTTGTTATATTTTTGTACAGCCCCAGGTTTGGATGAGGCCTCTAGGCACGAATGTACTACAAAACTAATAAGAGTGGCTGAACACACTCTGAAAACTGGAAGCCGGACACCCTGCAAGATACAGGCAGTCCTCGACTTAAGACACATTTCAAGTTACAATGAACAGCACTTACGATGTTTATAAAATGACACCGTTTTGACTTTCTGACGTCAGTTTTGACTTTATAGTGTTTGATCCGACGCAACACCGCACCAGCGAACAAGTTCACTGTGTCACCCATCTCCCTGGAAACATCTGTCCAAACTTCCCTGGATACTTTAAGAAAGCAGACGAGACTCCAGAAAAACCTGCAGCCAGGACTCCTGAGAAGACTCCAGCCAAGAGCCCTTCAAAAAGTCCAGCCAAGTCTTTCCAAATCAATATGATTGCTATTTATGATATAAATCCATTAATGTAGCTACATTACTCATCTATAATTGAGAACAAAATTCTGGGTTATTTTTGGTGAAAACAGGGTATCGGGCCTTGGTTCAGGAACCAATCCCCCATTGATAACATTGTTCTTATGGGAAAAATGGTTCCGAGTTATGATGTTTTGACTTAAAACGTGGTTTGCAAGAACTAACTGTTGTAAGTCCAAAGACTGCCTGTACTCACTGTGCGCGCAAAGGAATCAAAAGTACTGCACAGCGCTACAGATAAACTTTGTAGCAAGCTTTACTGGTTGGAATGGCAATGTGCACAGTGTTATGCTTTTCCTTAACTCACCTTTCTTAAAAACCTGTAATTCAGGGCAGCCAGAGGAAGAGTCTATACAGAGAACATGAGCTCTTTGGGACAGGAGCTGCCTCTTCGTTCTGCGTTTTTAGAGCAGCTGCTGCAATAGTACTGTTCCATAATCAGGGTTTTGAGGTGCTATGCTAATAATAGTAATAAAAGCATGTTACAGAACTTGAGCTTGGTCCTTTGCTGACAGATGGGTTAAAAAATGTAAAGCACTAAGATGAGAGCACACAAACCTAGGCAGAGTGTATGCCTCTTTCTACTGACCCCTTCAGCTAGCTTAGGAGTAGCTTAGATGAGCTCCAGACACACTATTGCAGCTCTTTGGTCAGAAATGTTAACCGAGTCCATGCAGGGTTAAAGCTCACCAACCTGAAGGAAAGGAACAACTAGGACTCCTCAGAGGAAGCTGGAGAACAAGCTTATGCTTTACACAATCCGAAGCATCAAGGTTATACAAAACCAGAGGAATTTTGAGAACAGGTGATAAGTTAATAACTGAAAAGTAAATATTAGGACTGATGCTCATTTTCATTAAGGCTCTAACAGGCGCTTCACATGGGTGTAAACAATTTATACCCATTTTCAGATCTTACAGGTCCCTTCCAGTCCTACTAGTCTACGAATCTTTCTACACTTTCACAACAGTGCAAGGGACCTTTGTATACATGAGAATCAGGCCCATTACTTAATATTAACCCCCTTTTCGAAAAAAATCACCAAAATATCAGCATTCATCAAACTGCATGCTACGCACAAACATGCTTACGTTGTATATGGCTGCATGCATGTCAGCAATTAATGAAAGTGCCTAAGGAATCACATGCCAGTAACTAAAAAGTTCAGTTTTAACAAAAATGATGTGGATGTTTAACCCTTTCAACGATGCGTCTTTCTTTTTGAGGGGTGTAGGTTGCAACTGTGTTGGCCTAAGGACGTAGCCAGACAAGGTGCTTTGGATAAACCCAATCTTTTATGATTTTTATCTTTTATTAGACCAACTGTTTGAGATGGTCTAATAAAAGAGATCAGATTTACACAAAGAACCTTGTCTGCCTCTTTCTTTTTAAGGCAATTATCCTAGCACATCACAAAGCACCATGCCAGTGCTCCAGAACACAGAAAAAAATCCAAACTGTATCATTAGTAGGCTGCTGTCCACAGAACCATCCATGAGCCACTAAACTCACTGTCCTCCAGAGCCATTCTTATTTTATTCACTCTTTCCATATGGTTACAACATGTTAAGTAACGTCTGTCTTATTAGCAGAATTCAGGTAAGCACCATAAAAATTTGCCTCCAACAAGGTGAAACTTTTATCTGTGGATTTCTCTATTCACCTAAAGAAGAAAAAGATAGACATGTATTATGCAGTAGCTACTCCCAAAATTATTTCACTTGCACACTTATAAGCTTAGTAGCGTTTTCCATCTGTTTTCAAAGAATGTCAGATAATAAATTAGTATTCCAGCTTCTGTTCTGCAAAAAGGCCCGTGCATTCGTTCCCGATGTCTCCACCCATTTCAGCCGTCAGTCCTGATTGATTATCCCAATAGAACAAACCAAACAGACCTAGATACGCTTCAGTAAATTTCCCCTCTTGAGACTGATTTACATTTAGATTTGTGATATGCCCAGGGATGCAAATAGCAGCCATTTGGTCTCCAACCAGCCCCTGAGAGAGGAACTATTCTCAGGCATTAGTAGCTGCACTTAACATGATCCAGTTATTAACAAAACGATCTATACGGTTGTGTCTTGTTAAGAACAAAAATGCTGCAACTATTAAAAAGGAAATTAGAAAATAAAATGCTGCCAAGTGGAAGCCAGAATAAAGGAATGTAAGAAACAATGCAGGTATGAAAGCTGTTAGGAAAGACAGCACATGATCCTAAAAGATAAGGAATATCTATGGGCGCATTCCCTGAAAAGGGCAAGGTTCAAGTGATTATGTTTCACTAGCTTACATGTTTTATGTACTTTCTGAGCCTTTCTTGTATTTTAATCACTACAAAAATCATAAAATTAAAAAAAAAAAACCCCAACAGCAAACCACATTAACTGAACGGCAGCTAGTAGGAAATTCAAAAGTAGTGATTGATATTGCCAATTGTCAGCCTCATAAAATGTTATACTCCTAAAATACTTAAACTTATGTAAAGACTAAAAGCATTAAGAGAAAAACAAAAGAGAGAAAAAAAAAATGTGCCTGTTTTCCTGGAGGGAGTTCATGTATTTCCAACTGTGTGGTGCCTAGTGAATGATAGTTATAATTACGTATTAGAAGCTGGAATAACAACTGAATCTACAATAAATGTACATGTAAGAAATAACTAAAAACTATGAAAAAATATCAACACATAAATCAAACTGCTTCACGGTACTTAAAACATAAAAGCCTAAAGGCAAATTGCCAACTGAATGAACCGAAAATGGATTTTAATTCCCCCGTGTACACCACTGTATTGTCTGATTAGACTACTATGAGTACAGACATCTTAATACAGATTTTGATGGGGAGCAGTCAGGCAGTACTGGTTAAAAGCTACTCTTCTCTACTGCTCCCAAGTCTTTGCCTCCTTGCAGCAGAGGAGAGACAATGCTGATCTTGAAGCCTGGTGTCAGATCCTAAAGCCACACTGGTCGATGCCCTAAGCCGCTGTCTTCGGATCAGGTACCCCAGCTCATCCCTGTAGGATGGTGAGCCCAAGGCACAGACACGGTGCTAAGAGAATCTATATCAAGTCCAGCACTGCCTTTTATAAGTGCAGAAGCAGGGGATGGTTCATATGGAGCCATTCAGTTGCTCACAATCAGTGATAATTGCTGGGGATATATACTAGGATAACGGCCTCCCTCCTTCCCAAAGACATCTTCTCTAGAAACAGAAGCCAAATTGCAGGGAAAGGGAGGAACTGCCAGGGGTAAAAACCAAAAAAAAAGAAAAGAAAGGAAAAGAAACCAGCTTCCCCAAATCTCATCAAAAGGTAATTTTCATAGAAAGCAAAGGAGAAAACACTAGTTCACCTTCATGGATGAAGATACTAGGGCTGGAGTGAACAAAATTCGGCCAACAGATCATTTAAAACAGGGGTGTCCAATGCATTTGGCCCCAAAGGCCAGACCCAAATTGCAGGGCATCAGGTAAAAGCACTCATAAATTATGACTTGCAGTCACTGTACCAGATCCATCAGAGCAGAAAGCATGAGATGGCCTACAGCTCCTTCTGAACCCTCCTCTTTTTCTAACCACTCTGAAGTCTTCCTGACTGACTCAAAGCATATAGGTCCTCATGTAGCCTACACATCCGCATTCCTATCACAGGCAGAATCAACATATAGAGGAAATAACCATAAAATCAGTGTATAGAATAAATAATCCACGTGCCCTAAAGACCTAGTTGCTAGAAGGTAAGAATTTATCATGTCTACCATGTCTTAAAAGTGACCAGTAAAATAAACCTAATCTGTGGAAAAAACATTTTTTTTTCCTAGTGAAAGCAGAGTGCTAACAAGTTCAAGGAGAAATCTCTTTTCTTCAAGATCCAGAAGCCATGCATCACATGCTGGTTCAAATAAAAGGGCTTTAAGAGTTCCTTCCCGGCAAAGACCTGCAAGTATAGCTCCTATGATCATGTTGTCATCTCTAAGCAAACAGTGTGCATGTAAGTTGGCTATACATGATCCATAGCGCATCTATGCACAATTCTGTTTGTATGTGTCACTCACAAGAAACAGGTGGAATGGCCCTTCCTACCCATGCTGCTAGAATGAAATATGTTCCTGTCAAACCCAGTAAGTACCTTAAGCAGTGCAATGTCAATTCCATTTTGATATCAATCAAGGTCAAAGCTAGAAGTTGTATGGTCGATAATCCATTACTCTAATGAAAATACTCTTCTTTTCTGGCATGCTCCTGGATGCTGAAGAGTCTGAGAAGGGATTATAGATTATTTGTATATTTATCAGTGGCCTTTGAGAAGCTGGAAGTAGAGATGGCCAAACTTTTTTCCTGAAACCACCAGTTGTCCTTTCAACTTTAACTGTGTCCAGTGCAACTAACACTACCATGATTTTGAAAAAGGGGGGGAGGGAGGGACTAGACATTTCATTTTCTATAAAAAAAAAAAAAAAAAAAGTTGTTTCATATTGAAATGCCACTGAAGCTTTAAAGAAAACACATACTTTTGAATGTATAACTTCAAAGCAGAGACACTTGCATCTTTAAATATAGAGCTGCGATTCATAATCTTAAGAAAGACATTCTTTAGAAAGTCATTTCTCTGGTGCTTCACATGAACAGAGCGGTGGTGAGCATATTAGGCTGCATCAGGCAGAAGATAGGGTGAAGTCACACCTTAGAGATTTCATCTGACCAAGTAGATTATTGTCTTCAAAAGATCCTTCCTCACTGAACCAGTTAGTCTCTAAGGTGCTACTATGCCCTTCCTCCTGCCATTTCTCTGGTATGGCTCTTCAATTGCGGACGGTCTTAAGACCAATAACATGGTCTTAAAAGAGTCTTGTTAAAAGGAGAGGTTCCAGAGTATACTGCAGAACAGTAGTAAATCAATCGATATATCCATCCAATAGCTTAAATTTATGATTTTTTTCCTATCATTGGGCCTTGAAAAATATTTATTTGTATTATAATTCTGCCCCCACCCTCCAAAACATTATCTCCATTTTCTGTTCCTTCACAGGACGACTGCCACAGAGCAGATGCACAAAGAACCCCCATGTGTATTGCTGATTTTCATTATTTTAATCAACTTACCCATTTCAAAATTAATATGTTCCAATATACACCTCCAGGTCCATTTCTTTTTTCTCCAGAGAATGGCAGTGTTATAGACACTACAATAAATTAGTGCCATCTAGTGGAGTTCAAAGAATTTCATTTGGGCCAAAGCCTTCAGCCATACCTGCCTCTGGTGGTCCTGTCTTTAATTTATGACCCCTTTAAATATTAAGATGACCTGGGAACTGAAATACCCCAGTAGAGCTTTTCTGCAATGCACACAGCTGATCAATCAAATACAGTAGTAGAATTGCTATGGTAGCAGTTTTACAGCCTTCCCTATGTTCTAGGACAGTGGTTTTCAACCTTTTCTCATTTGCAGACTCCTAAAACAATTTGAATGAAGGTGCAGATCCCATTAGAGATTCTGAATGGAGGTGCAGACCCTTTGAATTGCAAGTGTGGGTATTCCCATAGTTTTGACTGATCATGGTCATCTTTCACAGACCCCTTAGACACAGTGTGCGGACACCCAGGGGTCCACAGACCACAGGTTTGAAAACCACTGTTATAGGAGAATGGAGAAGCAGGAAAGTAAGACAAGGTAAAGTATCTGATTCCTGCTCATCTGTAAAGGTTTGTGAACCCACCAGCAGTCAAACTACAACCAGATAAACTAAACAGGGGCCAAAAATTAACAGGGGCCAAGTATGTTATTATATAAAAGACCAAACAGCATACGATTTGTAATTACGTTGTTTCAAAATGTCCCAGAAGTAAACAAAATCTAGGAACAATCTTTCTGTTACATCTTATGCTACCTAAAAAAGAAATGGCTGTTTTGTGCAATTATATAGCTCCAGATGGTAGCCCCTCTCAGAGGTGTAATATCCCCTCCAAGTATGTCAAGAACTTAACACATTCCTGCATGTCCAGTAGATTCCCGCAATTCAATACCTTTTAAGAGGAACATCTCAACTGATCTGGAAGGCCCAGTACATAATACTCTATATGCCACTAGGGAGGAAAGTTCAACTCTCAACTTGTGTAATGCTCCACCTACATTTGTCTTTTTTATTCGTCTTCCCATGCTCCCTGCCCCATTAGAACTCACCCACCCATCTTAGCTAGTCACAGATGCTTCATTGAAACCAATGTCAAACAAGTCCCTTCTGGCATTTCCCAGCTTCTGCTAAGACCTAGGACGGCTGCTATCTTAGTTCATTGGGTCGATGATGCAACGTCTCATTTCTAACAAGGCATCTTATCTTTCAGAATTTAAGCTCCTAATACGGTGGCCAACTGTGGGAGGAAACACCATTACGTTGCATTCCTTTCAAGTACAAAGGATGAAAATTCATCATTCTTTTTCAGACATCTCACAAATTGACAGAACACCGAGGAAAAACATTACAGAAAAAAAGAACCTTTCTAGACTTTCTATCTCATCTTCTTTCCCTAAACAATAAATCCATCTGAGCACAGTGTATGCTTTATGGCTATTAGCACAAAATAACCAAACCTTGGAAACTCTCATGACCTACCTAAGACCCTAAGACAAATGAAACGTGATTAAATAATTCTTTTGCTGGCAAAATAATTAAGAATGCAGAAATACTTCCAGCTTTGCTTCAAATGTCAGGCATGACATACAGCTGAACAGTCCAGCAGACATGCTTTACCCCTGAAATTTCCAGGTGGGTCCGTGTGCCACTGTGGCAATTTATGCATATACTGTTGGCAAGTGATGCCTCTCAACCTAGTATCCTACATACCTAACTGTGGCATACAGTAAAAGCTCTACAGAGCTATTAAGGTGAAACCAGTCTCTAGTTTGACATCCCTTTCTCCCAGTAGAACCAATGATCTTGTGTGGCTGACACATTTTTTCATTTGTCTAATAACCCTTGATTATATATAGGTATGCCCTCAACTGAAATTGCACTTCCCAAATATTTAAACTTTGCAACAAAGCAAATTAGATCTTCTTAAATCCAGGCACAACTGTTGTCCAAAGATTGATAGGTCCCCTTGCAATCTCTAAAAAAAACAGAAACGCCTTTCAAACAGGCCTCCCATTGAAATATACCCAATGAAGTAAAACTGACCAACCATGACAAAACAAAGTCCATCAAATCCTTTCATTTCCTAACGTTTACAGAGATTTTTTTTTAATGGGAAAGGCTTAACCATTGTTACAATCTTCCAAAAACACTGCTCTTTTATGTTCTACACCTTTCCTTTCCCTTTTCCATGTCCTTTTGATAAGGTATTGAGCAGAATTTACAGTTCTGTTGGAATCTGACATGGCCGCCCCGCAAGTGCTTCTGCTACGGCCTGTTCTACACCCAGTAAGATTATAAAGGAGTCTCTGCTTGTATTTCTGTGTAAAACTTACTACTGTTATTTACTACAAAGGTTGGATCTGGGACTACACGGTCTTTTGCATGTTTCAATAATGCAGCTAGACAAATGCTCCTGTATGCAGATGTGGTTACCTGACTTCTACGTGTTGGAAGAGCTTCCACGACATAATCTACCTTCAAGTACCTTATCTTGTTAACAAAAATAAGATTGGTTTGAATTTTACCCTGAGGAACATTTGATTACATATTAGATCATAAAAGTAAGCCTTGTTCAACTCATTTTAAATAAGTACATATTTGGGTTGAATAGGATTCTCCATCTTAATGTGTTCCCTTTAAAAGATCATTCTTTTTTCATGCCTACATTGTATGTTTGCATTCACCCCATACAACATTAAGTATATGATGAATGCATTACAATGTGACAGTCTATTGAAAAGTATTTGGACTTAAATATTTTGAGAAAACAGGTTTCCCTCGCTTTATGTGGGTTCTGTATATGGAAATTCGCTCTTATATGATGACCCTTTTTATACCAAAAATTCGTTATATGTGAGGTAAATTCACTCTTATGCGATTGGTGTGGTGGAAGCCCACAGTCAGCTGCTTTGTGCAGTGCTTTGTGGGAGTGATGCACAGCAAAATATAGTCTCAAAGCCTCCCTCAGCTACCCCCAGCCTCACCCGACTGGTGTTGGAGGGTGATGAGAGTCCTGTGCCTGTTGATTCTCCTATGGATGTTACCCTGCTTGTACCTCCTACCAGTGATGCGGAGTCTAACACGGAAGACCCTTTGCCACCCTCCTCACACCAACTAAACATTTACCACCGCCCTGTGCTTGCGTGCACTGTCTGCTGTTGGTGAGTACCAAAATTGTCATGTGGACGTAATAGAAACGGGTCTGGGGGTCAGTACAGTCGAGGTCTTGGAACGTATCCCTATTTGTTACATTGTAAAGTGGGTTCCCTTTATGCAATTTTGAGTTAGGCATCATTTTCCAGGAACACATGTGCAGCATAAAGCGAGGGAAACCTGTAGCTCCAGGTGTGGTAAACCACCAGAAACAAAGGAAAGGAGACTATGGATCCAAATGTCTACAGTTAAGGGGTTACTTATCAATCTGAATTTATACACCTGGCAGATTCAAAGCACCTGGGAAGCAGACCTGTTTCTAGATTCCCCTCCAAACCAGAATCAACACAATGGTGTTTCTTTCTAACCAAAGATGCACACATACAGAGCAGTACCAAAGTAACTGCAGTGATTTCACTACTTATTTTTGATTCAGACTTGTGTAACTGAGACATCATTGGGTCCACTGATCAAGATCTCTGATGAGATAAAAAAAACCAGACCTCAATAATAAAAATGGAAGGCAATTTCAATGGCATCTCTCCAGCAATCAAAATAAATATGGCAGTCTCTTCCAGAGAACTGACAAATGAAATAAAAATCCAAATACAACTAAAGTATATATCCAGTTTTTAACCCTGAGATGGCTGTCTCTGAGTAATGGAGATCCAGGCTTCTAGATAAGCACACAATTAGTTTATTTTGTTTTCCCATGGTAAAACATTATTTCAACATGAATGAGATCACACAAAGAAATATACTCTCAACTCAAACCATAAAGGCAAGTTCATAGTCCACGTTTTCTCAAAAATGGGAGCCGAGTGTAAACTCGTCAGTATTAAAATTCATCATTAACATCAAAATGACTTACAAAGCATATCAAACTCAACTGTAATGTTCATGGAGTGAGCACAAGCGACCAACACAATCATTCCATCTCACTGGGGTAAGCTATGTTCTCCTCCATTCTTATTCATATTTTTCCACACACTGTTTTCACTCACTTTGCAAAGGCATAAATGACTGCAACAAGACAGAACACAGTGAAAAATCAGGCGCCATCTATATTTATTCTCTTAGGCACCATGCTCTTTACAGTGCCAAATATAACTAACAGATAATACTCTAGAGGTAAATAACCCCATGTACACCAACACACACAAAAGTTACAGCAGAAGATTTAACTTTTGTAAAGGTTGCAACGGATAAAATGAATAAGTATGCATGCTGCATACAACATTCGGAGTACATATTCATCCTGAAATATTTGTTCTATAGTCTCATTTTTAGGAATATATATCTCAACATTATTTCCAATACTGAGATGTTCCAGGAACAAAACAAAATTTAAAAGGAGCCTACACTTAACAATGCTCTCACTGGCTCAACCCTAGTTTTTTTTTTTTAATTAATCAAATATATAAATGAAGGTATTTAAAAATGTTTCCCAATCCGGTGCAATGTCAGGCAGAGATATTTTTAGTTCTAATCCATTTAAAGTGCTAAATTCCAAGGGAATCAGCAGCACTGATTCACTCACTTCAACTAGATGCTTATGGTCCCAGCACTCAGCCACAGTCTTCAAGAACAAGGGGATGAGATAAAACCATTTTTGTGATAAGAAAACATTCTTGTTCCACTTTTTTATTTTTTTTTACTTGGAGCTATTTGTGTATGCCCAATAAATAATGAATTACAACTGCATTTGCAGACAAGACATTGCAGAGATAAGTAAACAATGCAGGGCCTGAACACAACACAACTACAGTGTAGGATTTACCATTTTGATCTCAAGGCTCATTTGCATGTACTAATTTAAATCCATAAGAAGCCACTGTTATGAATCTCCAAAAGCTTCTTATTCTACTTATGGCATTAATTATTCTGTAGACCTGGTGGAGTAATGGCACAGCTGAACTCACAGCAGGCTACAGAGCAAGAAGAAAATGGAATCCTTTTTTCTTGGACGCTAGCAACAAAAATTATGATTTCCCTCCCATTTGGCTTGTGGTTAACTTCTGGGTTGTATTCATGACAAAACTATATTCTTCATCTATCTGGTTTGTCCTTTGGCCCAAGTGATTTTAAAAATCCATACATAACAACATTTCCACATGTACAGGTTAGCAGTGAATTCAGCTGTTACTTCCTGGTTTAGGATTTTTCAAGCAGGTGCAGAAGCAACTAAAACAAAGAGACATCCCATCTAAAATGCTAAGAGCTCTAATTCAAAGAGAGGCAAGTACTTTTCATCAACAATATTATTAAAAATAGTATACAATTTATTGTGCCAGCTTTTCCTCTTCTCTCATTTTACGCAAGTTGAATATTACTATTTTTAGCACTGATGTGACACATCAATTTAAAAATTACACACTTCTGTCTGAAAGGGGTTTTTTTTCCTGCTATTGTTAACATAGCACCTAAAATCACAGTTACTGTAAAAGAAGTGATAAATATTTGAGGTTTGTTACTCTGTGCATTTACTATATGTTGTATAATCAGCACTGAGTGCTGTTGTCCTCACCAGATCCTGTTCCAAGTGGTAGGCACAAGTCTACAGTCTTGTCTTCTCTATTTAAAAATGTCTGTAGTACAGCATGTATTTAAAAAGCACATATAAGCACCTATGTAGACTTGATGAAAATAAAACAGAATGTTCACTGGCAGCACTGTAACAAAATATCAAATCACTATTAATATAAAAGTAAAAGTCTATGAAATATTGAAAATACAGTCCTTTTATTTGTTAAATGTTACTGCAGTTTAAGTGCAAGAATTGCTTTTGTTTTTTATTATCAAGTAAAAACCCTAATTTTTTTCAACATGTAGAGCAGATTATCACATCTCATTGCAATTCTTGTTAACCTATATAAAAACATCATGCATGATCAATTTGAAAATGTAAATGTACTCTCATTCAGCTATTCAAGTATTATGAAAAACGTAAAACTGCTGAAGGTCTGATCTCAGAGGAGAGGGGAAAGGATGGAATCTAAGATCAGTAACCATTCTTTGTACATGCGTATCCAACTACTGAAAGGCAGTTAAGGACACGCATCCAAGCAAAGAGTTTGCCTCCTAATAGTGAGTAAAACTATGCAAAAACCAACAAAAACCTTGCACTCATCAAAATGCCTCTGCTTCATATGGATACTGGTAAAAAGTCTCTGTTGTGAGAGAAATCAGTTTTAGGGGGCCTAAACTAAGTAATTTTGATTTTTCAAAACTGAAAACCATTGTAGCTGCTTAGCCTCATCTCACATTAGCATGATACATCAAGTCTCACTTTCCTCCCACGTGTAGAAGTAAACCCACACAAATGGCAGCACGAATAATATCTAACATTTATGTAACACTTTTTAATCCATAAATCTCCAAAGTGTTTTGCAGAAGAGCTCAGTATCATCATCCACACTTTACAGATGGAAAATGTAAAGTACAAGTAGGGAACCAATTAGCCCAAGTCCTCCCAGCAAAGCAGACCCAGTTTTCAGCCAGTGCCCTATCTGGTGGTCCTTGAACATATTGCTCCCTCGGCTCAGCTTAATAAATGCAGCGTCATCCACATGAAATCTGGAACCAGAAGTAGTGTAGACAAAACCAGAAGCAGCAACAGTGCAGGTGCCTTAGTGCAAGGCACTCTGGACAGAGCTATCTTGAGTAATTCTGTTAAAGTCACCTCCCAAACCATAAGTCATACAGCTACATTAGAGTAAAATGGCAACATAATAATTAATTAGCTCTGCTTCTCTCATCATGACACTGCCTGGCACTATGGGAATATTTTGGTAGGCCAGCACTCCAGACTCCCAACCCATCCTGTGCCGATTTCTGTGTCATCTGCTGCACCTCCACTGACCATTAGTTTGTTACTGCCTACCAGTGAAAACCATTTCAATAGGCCAGTGTTTCCCAACTTTTTCCAGCCGAAGGCATATTTACATTAATAAAAATTTTCTGCAGCACTATGTTGCCCTCCCTAAATGCAGTCTGTTGAGCACACGCAGACAAAACTCTAATTAGGGTCGAGACTGACTTGACAACTCTGAATCCAACTGGCCTTAAATCACGTATAAAATCTCTACTGCTTGGGGAAAGGTGCCGAACTTGGGAGAGAAGAAACAGAAGATACTTTCAGTAAGGGAAAACTCCCTCCCTGCAGCCTGCCCACTTTTTTGGTCTTTCAAATTCATTAGAACTACTGGAACATATCAATCACTAAAATCTCCATTGGTAACTCATTACCACATTCTGGACCAATTCTTGAGTTGCTGTTTTAAATTCAGAACAATGCAAATACAAAAGATGCAGCTCTGCTGTATAGCATCAACACATCATAATACTCTACTTTGTATGGCAACCATCACTACAGCAGCTGATCTACTCACCCCAAGGAGACAGCAAACTGTATGGAAATAACAAGTAAGCAGTAACAGTACCTGAGCTTATAAATGCTTTATGCTAATTAGCAACCTAAAGTGAGGGAAGGAAGAAACCTGCTATTTCTAATCCCTCTAGCTGGGGAATAGTGACAGGTTAGAGTAGGAAAAGGTGAGTGGGCTCCAGAAAAGCCAGTAAAGCTTTACAATACCACGCAGCACAACAAAGCAAGTGACAAAGCAAATGGCATTTCATAGACCTTTGTACAAATGGTTGCCAATGAAGTCAGAGCACTGATCTCAAGGACCTAAGAGATCCCTTCCAGTCCTGGATTCTTATGGAGATAACCTGATTGTGACAACAGGGATGTTGATGGGACCACTCAAAAAGCCAGGCAATGACAAAAGCTCATGATAACCCAGATCGGTTTAATCAAAATGCAATAAAATGATACATTATTTTCCTACACGCTATTAGAACCATGGCAGGTCAAATAATAAATAGTAAATACCTTATTGTGCTTAGTAATATTTTAAGTTAAGTGGGGAGGGGGTTCCCCCTAAAAAATATCAAACCACTAGAGAGTATATAATAAATACTAAAGGCCATAGAAACCCTGCAGCCAAGCAGCAGGAGGCATCCCTCAGATCAAAGAGATTATATGTTCCTAAAGCATTTAAGAAAGTACGGAGTCATTTGGTATGTTTGTTCACAATCCTCAAAAACATATTATAATTCTAAGAGATTACGTTTTGCAAACACCACAATTAGAATACATTTATAGTGGTTCATTTTTTACACTTTCCAGGTTTATAACATTTTTAAAGAAACAGTACAACTGACCATAACTGTTGATTATATTTTCTTCAAACAATATACAGAAGTATTTGACAACTGTGATGTTTCTTCCAGTATTAATTCACTAGAAGAACCAAAAATGTAATTATCTGACAGAATCGGACATATTTGGGGTGTTAGATTCAAAATTCTATACTGTATAGTTGTCATGACGACTGTTATAAACATATATGCAAATAGTATTGAGAATCATGTATAAACCAACTTAAAGGAATGTAAACACAGGGATAAATAAACATGGCTTTGAAATGCATACAAGAGTCAGCTGGATACATTGTGTATAACAGTACTTAAGCTATTGTAATAATTCAGTAAATAAATATATATAAAGAGTAATACATGCAAATATAACTGCTTCCTTATCTGATTCTGTTTATCTAACAGCCCTCAAGATTTTTTTTTAAGACTACAATTGCTCTTAACTCACACACACTATTTGTATTTCTCACTTTTGGTATTTTGACTATACAGTGGTAGAGATAGATGGGATAAAATAGTGATGGCACCTTGAAGTGGGTTTTTTTCCCCCTTTTGATTAATTAATAGGCAATCATGGATCCTCTGGATCACGATATACATGTAAGAGAAATCTATGAGCATCACACCAAGACCTTTGACATTTATACCGAGGCAAGAGTATGGAGGAGTGGAGGCTGCCCAAGACCTACCATCTCCCCCCTTTAAACCACTGAGACAGAATCTAAAAGGCCAGAGGACCGAGTGCAGACATTCAGTGCCTCGATGGCTGTAGCTTCTGCCAGAGAGCAACAGATAAAAACTACTCCTGACTGCCTAATGCCGCAGCAAGGACACGCTTATGTTAGGGGGGACGTCCCTTAGCCATTCTCCAACCAAGGAGAACCCACAAGGCAGCGGGGGTCAGGGTTTCTGGACACCCTCTACTCTCCTTACTCTGCAGGTTGCAACATTATGGTGTTTCATAAGAGCTATCCCACCAGGAGTAGCCCCATCACGTTGCCAGTCAGATGCAGAGCTTGTGTGTACTATGAAACCATTTTCTTTACATACACTGTATTATGTTACAGTATACCCTGCAGTGATGTATGTACAATACAAATCACTTAATTCTGACGAAACAAGAGAAAAAAATACCACCAAAGACCCTCATATGTCTTTTCCTCTTTCCTAGAGGAATAGCAGCACAAAAATGAGACTCCTAATACTTTCCCAACATTAACTGTACCTGTTCAACAAACACCACATATTTTACTATTATAAAAGACAACAACAAAAGCATCAGAGTTTCAGTTCCTGTGATTAATTTCTGGAAAGACTCTCTCAAGTTCAAGCAGCTTCACCCAGAATCAGAATATCAAAGCTCAAGAATTTTTCTGCAGTCTGTAATTATTCAAAGGAGGATAATTATTTTTGAAACTCCTACAAATTTACATTATTTCATTTGCAACCTTGCCAAATTCACATTAAAAAGAAAATGATAATTTTATAGCTTTACTAAACTAATTACTGTCACCACAAAGAAAGACATCAAACCACTAGGTAGCAAAAAGTTAAGCAAAGGAAGCATGTCGTTTTCCACAGCCTAGCTGTTACTGATCAATAGTAGTCACTGTTGGTTATTGATTAAACACAAATACATAGGTTTTTTCTCTGCTTTTATGGGTGTATATAATAATGATATTTACCATTTGAAAAAAATATTCCTTGATAGATTCCTTTATTCTACATACAAATGGAATAAAAATAATATAGATACATGGCTATACTGGCACTCATCTCCACTTAAAACAGTAGCTGTTGGCCAGGCTATGGCCCCTAACCCAGAATGGACTCATTCTTCCCATTATACCACAACCTTGTTCAAACCTTAGTTTCACCACAGATAAAGGTATATTGAGAAAAGTAGCCTGGGAGAGAGATCGCCCTCTCCAAAAAGTGGTTACCACTCCCAAAACTCACATTTTAAAAACTCAAAAAAAAATATGACTTCATTTCCTTGCCAAAAAAAAAAATGCCTCGTCTCAACCATCAACTTGACATTTTTCTGCCTCCTGTAAGAATATCGTACATAAAAGTAACAGCAAACCCAAGATTTTCCTTTTCTGGACCTGCAATTTTAGTAAAAGAAACAGAGACAAGTATAGACAAGGGGCCTTATTCAACACTGCAATACTCCACTTTAATACCAGAGCAACACAGTTGCACTTGTATAAAACTAAAGTAATTGAGTGGTGAATCAGGCCTAGAAATCTATTTTCCTCTGAAAAAATAGGTTGCCTGAAAAAAAGTCTCCCGAATCGCTACGTATTGCACATCTTCCCCAAGGACGATGGCTGAGAAACCCACAATCATCAACACAATAGAAGGCAAAGATAAAACATCACACACATCACCAATATGTTACTGCAATTCTTTCTTACATGATAAGATAACACAAGGGCTATTTGTGCAGGTACCTTAGCGTATCTTTAGTGCTATAGATTACATCACACAATGATGAGCCCCTCCTCTCTTAACCCTGCCCCCAGAACTCGGGCTCCTTACAAGCTAGGACTGCTCCACATGAAATGCAGTGACCAAATGCGACTGTTCTTCCACAAAACACTGCACTAATTCTCCTGCATTCAGTCTTTCCACTTGAATGGAATAAAAACCCTTTTCAGCACAACAATTACAATTCCCCCCTTTTTTTCTCAGGCGCACTATGGGACTCCTCAGAGCATGCACAATGCAAATAAGGCAAACTTCCTTTCAAAGAGTGATTAATATGCAAAGACAGCCTGCTTTTTTTAGAAGGATGTGAAGAACCACCAACAAGCATTTCTAAACTCCGAGGTTTCTTCAATTATTTGCACTGTTTATTTCTAAACATAAGATTATGCAATAACACCAAACATTAGGACCTATTTGCCAATATTATGTAAACAATGCCAAATTGGCTGTTTCAATCTTTTGTATCATATTGAAATCTAGGCTCCACTTCCTTAGCTATGAACACAGTGGCAAACCTAGTTTTTCAACTGCTAATCCTTAATGATAGTACTGTTTGCTTAAAAATGACTACATTTAAACCCAGAATGAACTGAGTACCTTCCTTCCTAAAAGTTCAAAAATTTCTTGAAGGCAAAGAACTTCACAAGTCACAAACCAGATCTAAGACAATACCATTCATTTACTAAGCAGTAATAATTTAAATGGCACATGTAACAATGAAGACCTTGCTGCTTAATTAAACATAAGACACTTGAGACAATTTCTTAAAATGTTGTTTCGGAGTGCTTGTTGATCTTTGGACAAGATACGTGAGAAATGTAAAGACCTATTCAGAATCTGAGACATTGTTTTTTCTATTTGCATGAATAAAAGTTTCACCACCCTCTATTCTTCGTCTCTTGTCACCTTGTCAACATCACTTCATCTATACAACTAGGCCAGGACCCTCCTGTGGCATGAACTTTCCACTTCAAGCACCAATAAACCATACTTTGCCTAAAATGACCTCAAACTGTAGCCTGAATATGTTAGGCAACTCATTTCTCATTCTAAACCCTTTCGAGTTCTTTACGGGCTCAGCATCCCTTAAGTATCCAGACAATTTTGAAAACTTTTTCACCCCCCACTTCAGACTCACACCTCAAGTTAGTGATCGAGTAACTTTGTGTTAAGCCTAAAACAGTGACAGAAATTACGGATACACATTTATCTTTCTTTGACACTTCCAGGTTGACTCATGCATCATTCACTATAAATCAAGAGTACAACTGAAGCTGAAATACTTAAACTATTGGCCATTACATCTATTTTTATAGCCACAATCAGCATTCAACAAAATCAACAATTCCTATGCATTGCATTGGCCAAATCATGAAAATATGAAAAGTACCAATCCACCTTGATTTTGCATGACCCAGTTATTATAAAATTTTTAAAAAGCTTTCACCTCTAAGTAAAATATTGTGGTTTTTTCCCAGAAAAGATGTGAGGGTAACAATATCTAGAGTACATAAACAAAATATTGCAAAATCTTTCTTAAAATTAATTTTCCCTACCCTTCTGTCCTAAAATTATTCTGCTTGCTTGATACATTGTGTGGGTTTTGTCCAAAGGGTGTGAACTAACAAGCGCTTTCCATACTAACAGCTGACAACTATTCTTGCTAGTTTTCTTCTTTTTTTTTTTTTAGACCTGTGACTAACACTGCAAAAATCTTCAATGTTAGCAAAGCTTAAAAGGAATGTGTAAGACAAAAGATTTTTATTGTCACCCAGCCTAATAACAGGCAAATCTCAAGGGATATCTCTTGGCTGTTCTTTGAACAATGAATTACAGTTCAATATTGTCAGACGGAGAAAAGCAAGCACAAAAGTCTAAAAATATTCATCTTGAATTCTTTTTAGTAAAACATCCTTACAAAAAACACTATCTATTTTCAAATCACTATTTAGCAGAATATTCACTTCTTGCCACATATTCCATTTCCCAAAGACTTGATTTGAATTGTGTTTTGAAAGTTCATATATGACTTAACTGGCTACCATCTTGAAAGGATGTAAAAACTAAACTAATCTTACGACTTATGTAACAGAAGAGATATGGACTTTGAAAGTTTTTTATTCTTTGTTCTATGGAAAAAATCTAATAGGAATTTGGCTTAGAATAGGAAATCTCTTTTACGGATTTTTTTTCTTCACAACACTATACCTAACTTGGGGTAAATCAGAACTCCCTTGATCCTCCAGTCCTCACATTATAGTTCTGCAGATCTCTGCAGTTGTCCTCTCACAAGAGCTAGGATGCGAACAGTTGGAAAATCAACCAATTTTAGATTGTTCCTAATAATCTAAACTTAATATTTTTGCATCAGCTTTTCAAATAGAGACCATCTATGCCATCACAAACTGCAAGTACAAATTAAGTGCACACTCAGTGGGGGCTGGAAAGGGCGGGGGTTGTGCTTGCAGTTGTAGGTCATCATGGTTCTGATCTAAAGCCTGCTGATGTCAAGACATCTGCTGACTTCTTGGGACTATGGAGCAGATCTTTCTAGGGCAGGGGTGGGCAAAATGCGGCCCAGGGGCCAGATGTGGTTCACCAGGCCATTCTATCCAGCCCACAGGGCCCCTAAAAAATGTAGTATATTAACATTTATCTGCCCTGGGCTACCTGTCATGCAGCCCTCAATGGCTTGCCGAAACTCAGTAAGCGGCCCTCTGCCCAAAAGAATTGCCCACCCCTGTCCTAGGGTGCCAAAGTCCCCAACAGATAGCTCAGATATCTTGGGGGATGCAGGACAGGAACGGAGGGAGAAAGACAGATTCCCTGATTTGGGGTAAGAAAAGATGCTTACCTATGGCTGAGCTGAAAATCTGACTATTTTAAATGAGTGATTTGACTATGAAAATATTGCAAAAAGTTGAAGAGAAACCCTTAAGCCTTCAGGAGCAAACACCACAACTGCCCAAAGCATCCATCTCTCCCTTGTTTCTATTGTAAATACATTTCAACCAATTGAGTAATGCAAACGAATGCTGGATATGCATATCAATTATTCACCTCTTACGTGTGATATATCTTAAGCTAGTTAACTTATCTAGCCAGGAAGTACTAAAAGAATATTCCCAAAAGCATCTTCTTCAGTGTAGCTGTTAATGTATGATTTTATGACATCCTGGCTCTCAGTGGGAAAGGCTGACTGCGTTTCTAAGAAAATGAAGGAACCATTACTGGAAAGATGATGGCTCGCCCACTTGTTTGCCTATTTCATCTGCTCCTATCTCAGATTCTGGAAGAATTAGGCACTTTCAAAATATGCAACACACTCAAGGCTCTTACAAACACAATTCCTAGAAAACCTGAGCCATTTCCAACAAAAGTGCCAGCCACATCCTGCATCTCCCACTCACTCCCACCTTCAGGAAAGGTCTGAGAGAACAGATGAATAATGACAGCATGCTTTGGAGGTCATCAACTGAGAGAATGAAGTCCAGAATTTCCAAATGCCACCACATAGTGAAAGAAATGCAACCACCAAAACAAAAAACAGACTCCTTCCTAGTCTAGTACAGATTGCATGATCTCCAAAGATAGCTGCCACCTTCATGTATAAAAAAAATCCACCATTTACTAGTAAGAGAGAAGGAATGAACTCTGAGACCAAAATCAGCAGGCGTTAGCTCAGCTGATGTCAACTGAATCCACACCTTCTACAGCAAAGCCGAATCTGGGCAGTAATCTGCTCCCAAAAGGTATGCTTCCTTCCTGGCAACACAGGAAGGAGCCTCTTAAGTCATTTTCACTAAGACTGTCATTGTTTTACCTTTGGTCAGACAATAATCTTACAAAAAATATCCATAACCTCTCTCTCATAAGTGACAAAACTGAAGTAACCTCAGATTTTCGCAGCTGGAATCCAACTCCAGATAAAGTGAAAGCCAAAATCATCAAGCCTTGGTCATTTTCAGATCAACTATAATCTTCATTATGTGCCCTGTGCATTTTGGCACATTTTCTGCAGCATTCATATTCGGTAGGTCTGAGAGATCCAGGTATGACTCATCCAAGAGAGTAAATGCCTGCTTTCCCATTCTGTCCTGATACTGCTGATGAAGTATAAGGTATCAGGAGTGAAAAGATGATTTCCCTTTCCACTTTTTTCTCCTTGATCCCTCATCTATTTCTTTTCCCTTGGGAGAACACTCCAACATTAGCATTGTAAACTAAAAACTATGTGTAAAATACTCATTCCTCCACTTACTAGTGACTCCCTCAGAGATGTATAAACGCAATGCATTAAAAGTGCCTGAAAGCCTGCCATTTGGCTCTCAGGGTAACATCAAAAGGCAATACTACTAATGAGCAGCTGCAGCAGAGAGGCTGCATTTCAACACCATGAACTGAAAGGGCATAATGGCACTACAGCCAAACCCAACTAATTTGCATCCCTTTGCATCAGTAAGGGTTTCAAAGTTTGGCAATGTGCTCTCTCAAACAAAAGGAGCCATAGCCATCACAAATCTGACCGTCAAATTTGCTTCTGTGATTTTGATGGCTGACAAATGTCTGTGTGCCCAGCGGCTCTTTTTTTCCAATCAAGATTTGAGGGGGGGGACACCAACACATGAAGTCCCTGGCAGTCATGCGCAAAGCATCTCATTAAGAAGCAGAGAGATGCCTGGGAGCTGTAGTTCTGTTCACAGCCACACCTATGGCCAGGCTACACCCAAATATGCTAAATATATATAGAAGGCAATTAGAAGGAGTAGGAATTTTTTTTTTTAGTTGGTGTTTCAATTATTTTTCAAACTTCCCCATTTACAGTTGAATCAGTTTACTCGCTCATTCTCAGATCTCACATGTCCACCATGATATAAAATAAATAAGATAATAAAAAAACCCAAGTCATTTTGTTTCATTTTAAAAAAAATTTTAAACCTCTTAATGGATCCATATGCATTCTTCAAATCATTTCTTTAAGAACACATATTCCCCAAAATGAGACAGAGCTTCTTCCCTAACTGGTTGTGGGGAAATGTCTTTTAAAAATCCCCAGCCTTCGCCTGACTGTTTGTGAGATGAGACAGAACAGAAATTCATACTAAAGCATGTTGTCCTGAAAAAAACAACACTACAAAAGCCACCTGAAAAATAAGACCCTGCACACACTCCATACACACAAGCAGAAGATGTGTTGATTGATCACTAAAATGCAGGATGGTCTTTTATAAGAAGAAAATAAAATGTGCTTTTGTCTTACTAGCGCTTCTTGCTGTTCCCTGCAGACTGATGGCAGCAGGTGCAGTACCCCGGCCTTCTCCCTCCTCCCCCATCAATTGGTTCTGCTTTTCTGACACCCAGTCAAGGCAAACCCACGGCATTAAAATAAAAAGTTCATGCCTTCTTTTAACAACCAGAAGCCCATCTCTCCTTATACCCTAAGGCAAGAAGGTCTATCCGTAAAATATATTTCTGGATACCAGCCAGGAAAACATGAAGGCACTTTCAGTCTGGAGAGCAGCCACAGTCCTTTAACACTCCTAAAGACTTAAACACTGGGAATTCATTAAATTTATATTAAATTTAATGTTCTTTAAAAAAAAAAATTAACCATCAGGTCAGGACTCTTCCCGTCCATATGTCAACAGTGTGAAGTTTATACAAAATAGTCTATTATTTAAGAAACCATAGTTCTCAGGATGTAAACGAAAGGAGATGAGCCATCTGTTGTGTCTATAAATCAACCTCTGAGTTATAAAAGAATGTTGTTTTAATTTAAGAGTAAATTAAGGCGTTACTATCCCAGGACACAGGAATATATACAAAAGACAGGGTTGTTTTAAAAGATGCAAAGGGAATGCTTTTGTTCCCACCCCCCAGGGTGACCGCTTCTCAGACAATCCTCCATTCAGGGTCCCCTCACCAATACACATCTATCTCCTGCATTTTCCTACAGTTAAGATACTGTAAAGAGAGAATGGGGTTTTAATTAGCATTACCACGGTTCATATCGCTACCTCTTTTTCTTCCTTGGCTTTCCCTTCTTTAGTGGCTTCTCACTCCCTCTCATGGTGGGGCGGGGAAGACAGGAGGTAGGGCTCAGCAAATTAAAGCAGGATCCCTTAAGACTGAAGGCACCAGAGGTGGGCTGGGTGTTGCTTGTATTATATATTGTGTTGTTGCTTTGTTTGGGCTTTTTAATATTTTGGGGGGGGTTTTTTCCGTTCTCCATACAAGGCTGACTTAACGGTCAGATTCGATCCTTGCCGCTCCTTAAGCACTCCGGCATTTGTTAATGTTATTACTGGAAAAATAACCTTTTGAGTGGGGCAGCAGGTGATATGTGCATGTATATATATTTCCCTTTTATAAAGCATTGCTTACCTCAGTCTATGTGTTGGAAAACCCACTTTCTTCCTCCTCCACATATTGAGAATACCTTGCATGAATGTGCCTGTGTGTGCAATGGCTGGGGAAAGGTAGGTGTCTAGCTTTGCATGCATGCATGTGTGACGTGGTGGCTGGGGAAAGCGAGGTGTCTAGCTGGATAAAGGGGGAGAAGAAGAAGGTACCTGGTGATAGCGAGCAGAGGGTGCGGCGGGGGAGCATGGTAGTGTTAAGCCTTGAGCATCCAGCGAGGAGTCAACACTCTCCCTATTGGGATTTTAATCTAATGGGGAATAATGCACATTAAAAAACCCACTCAAACAGCAGCTTTAGAGCAATGCCTAGGTTAGGAGGAAGCTGTATAGTAACATGGGATGGGGTTGTAGCTGGGGTGCGTTTCAGGCGTGTCAGGAGCAGAAGCAGGACAAGGCAGTGACTGTGGGTGCCTGTTGGCAGCTCCGATTAGGGACGGTAGTAATTATGCAATCCCTGAAATGACGGTGGTTGGTCCTGAACATGGGTGGAGCAGCGGTAGCCATGATTGCCCAGACACAGGCAAGAACCGTCAGCCGGTGATGAGACCCTGGGGAGTGGGAACAGCTGCGACCAAGGTGGGGTGGGGTCGTTTTGGGCAGGAGCACAGGTGTGTTGCAAAGGCAGGGCTGTGCCATGGCAGCTGGAGATTCCTGCTGAGGATTTGGGGGAGGGCTGCCGTGGACCAGACATAGGATCCCGATGGCAAGTTGGGGGGCAAACATACGGGGGCAGGTTGATGGGAGCAGCTGCAAGCTGGAGTGCATGGGGCTTGGACAAGCCACTTTCCAGCTGCTGTGGAGGGCGGCAGGGCCCTTGTGCATGGCTGACTGGGCGAGGTGGCACCCCAGCTCCAGGGGAGCCGCATGATGCCAGGGGGCAGACACACACGGGTGGGCGCCCAGCTCCAGGGGAGCCGCACCTTGTTGGGGGGCAGACACACACGGATGGGCACCTATCTCCAGGGGAGCCCCACAATGAGGTCACTTGACCCTGGTGCTCTTTCCTGCCCAGGGCAGGGGGTTGGACAGGTCCCTTCTGACCCTAGAAATCTCTGCAATCTACCACGCCAGGGGGTGTGCACGGGGCAGGGGCACAGAGGGGAATGCATGGGGCAGCCTGGCCACAATACGAGCCCCCCTCAGGTGAAGCTGGCATGCGAGGGGAGGTACTGAGGCGAGTGGGGGTCAGCCTCAGGGGGCGGAGCCTCGGCGAACGTTGGGGCCCGAGCCCTAACGGCGTTTCCCGCTCGGGGCCGGCGGGCTTTGATTGGCTGCGCCGCGTTCCATTCCTTCCCCCCTCCACCCCACCCACACACACACACACACACGCACAGAGCGATTCCCCTATCGCGCGGCATCTCCGCACCTTTTGCAGGCGAAGAGGAAGAGCATCCTCCTCTTTCTCAGCCCCTCACGCTGTATCTCCACTGTGGGCATTCCCCCCCCCCAGAAAAAGTCTCCATTGTTTGCTGTGTGCTCAGCTGCAGGCAGCCCCTTTTCACACACACCCCCCCCCCCCAAAAAAAAGAAAAGAAAAATGCCCCCTGCCTCAGCAATGCAGCAATGAAGGAGGGAGCGCTCCAGCCCCTGCCATGCCCTGGGGGGGCATAAATCTGTGCAAGCTCTGGGCTTCTAGGAAACACACACACACACAAAAGCAAAGCCCACTGCCTCCCTGCTCGCGCACAGCAGCCTCCAGCTGCACCAGCAGCCCCTCAGACATGCAATGCCCCCCCTCTTCATTAGCAACCCCCATGCATCTCCCCCCACATAACACAGATGCACGTACCTGCAGTCCCGAGGAAAAATAAAGCCCAGATGAGATCCTTAGTTTGCAGCATTGCAATCTGCTGATGGAGAAGTTGCTTGCAAAAATATATATAGATAGGTTTCCTTCAAGAGGAGCTGGTGCAGATGGGCATTCAGATGCAATGCAAATTTTTTATTTTTTTTTTAAGGATTATTATTGTTGTTGTTGTTGTTTTGTTCAAATTGGGTTCGGGGTATTTTTTTATTGGATTTTGCCAGCTGCTCTCGAGCTGCTTGCAGGAGCTGATCAGAGAATGAGTGACAGTCCCAGCCTCAGCACACACGCACAACAGAGATCCCTGCGCCGTCCTGGATTTGCTTTGGTGGGGTTGGAAGGGAGAAGGGGGTGGCACCTCACTGTGTTCTTCCACCCATGCTGGCCACAAATAGTACAGTGCAATAAGCATCAAGGAGGTACTGTAGAGAGACACGGGAGAAACGGTTGCAGCCGCCTGCAAAAGATGGTCTGGATCTGCACCGGGACTCACTCGCATCTACAGCAGGGGGTTGCTGCTTGGCTTGGCTTGGCTTGGCTTGGCTTTGCCAGGGAGCTCCCGGAGTGACATACAAAAAACTTGTCTCGGACCAACACGGCTAGCAAGTCTGCCCCTCTCCAGAAGGATGCATGCACATTAATTTTAGTCGGGCTAATCAAAGAGATCACATCCACCCAAAGAACCTCGCCTGATATATCCGTGCCATTACAATCTTTGCAATTCCCTATGCCTGATGAGATGTGCCTGTGTTGCAAGCTTGCAAATAAAGACAATTTTCTTGCAGATATCTAATTAAAAAAGATTGCATCCACCCAAAGAACCTTGCCTGCCACATGCACATAGTCATGTCATTTAAAATGACGAGTGTCATGCTGGGCATGGATATGAATTTTGATTTCTGCAACTTTTAATAAGCTTTGCAATCTTCCATGCCTGATGAAGGTGCCTGGGCGGAAAGCTGAATTATTTTTGCAAATATCTAGTTGGTCTAGTAAAAGGGATCACATCCACCCAAAGAACCTTGCCTGCCACATGCACATATTCATGTCATTTAAAATGACGAGTGTCATGCTGGGCATGAATATGAATTTTGATTTCTACTTAGTCTCCTATGCCTGATGAAGTGTGCCTGTGTTGAAAGCGTGCAAATAAAGATTTCTTTTGCAAATATCTAATTGGTCTATTAAAAGAAATTGCATCCACACAAAGAACCTTGCCTGCCACAAGCACATATAAGGCATGGCATTAAAAATGACAAGTGCCATGCTGGGCATGAATATGAATTTTTATTTCTGCAATTTCTACAGTCTTTGCAATCTCCTATGCCTGATGAAACATGCCTGTCTCAAAAGCTTGCAAACATATATATACATTTTTTTGCAAATATCTAGTTGGTCTAATAAAAAAATCTCACCTCTGCCACGAGTTTTGATTCCTTTTGCCTCCAGTGGTTCCCAAACTCTGACAGATTGCACACCACCGATTCAAAATGATACAACCTTAAGTACCACCAGCAAATTTTTGTTATATAAAGTAATTATAATAAATCTGTTAATGGGGACCACTGACAGGTTGTCTGCGTACCACCGGTGGTACCCGAACCACAGATTGGGAGCTGCTGCTGAGACCAATAGGGCTACAACCTGGATCCCTGACATGCTGGGCCTATTAATAAAAGGCATGGATGCACAAGGATGGAGCTGTTATTTTATTGATTGGTCTGTTTATTGCTTTTGGAAACTTGTTTTGCAAAAGTAAAGTGTTATTTTGCCCAAAGACCAAGCCTGGGTGGATTTCAAAATAGTTCCTGTGATGGCCCACCTTGTTTTCAAAGACTTGTCAAAAGGAAACAAAACCAAGGAAGGTGGAAACACGATGTCTTTTGGTCTGAACTCCCAAAGCCTGGTGAGGGTGGTTTCAGAAGTAGGGTTTTGGTCTTGTTTGCTAAGAAATGCAGACTTGCCTGGACTCCCACTAGTATAGACTGTTTTTTAAGGAGCTTTAACCCCCCTTAATCTAATGAGGAAGGCTTTATGCAGTATGTTACTCGGAAGGATTCAGCCAGAATTTATCAGGGCCTCAGCAGAAATCGCATGCATTTTTTAAGGCACGGATTTGCAACAGCGAGAAACCAATGCCCATGTATTTAGATTCATGATGAACTGAGATGCAGGCATGGCTCATTAGACATCTAGCTATTAATCTGCCCTTTTCCCAACCTCTGACAGGACTGCCTCCACACCTTCTTTGCATGCCCCCTGATCACGGTTCATCTTGATTAAGTTTCCCCACCAGACCCAGATCCAGTTTTCTCTAAAACCCCACTTGTAGAAGGCACTTATCAGTGAATCTTGTTGATGTGTGTTCGTTTCTCACCTCCATACTCAGTCTACTTTTCTGCCTGTCCTCACATTGTCAGCTCCTCAAGGCAGATTCTGTACTTTCATGAACGTCTAGAGAGTGCTTAGCATGTAGTGGGCACTACACTAATCAAATAAATAACAACAGCATAGCAGGCAGAATTAGCTGCAGACGGGAGAAATGTGGGTTGCAAGAATTACATTTGTGGGCACGTTATTGTGTCTTAACAAGCAGAAACCTGTACTGGAAAGCTGGCCTTCAAAACTAGACTTGTGCTGCTGGTGGTATTTTTTTGTTTTCACTTTTCTCTCTTTAATCTCCCTTATTTAAATTGTCACTATTTGACAGCCTTATTGATGCATATTACCAAAACGAGGGAGCAATTTCACGTCACCCAGTAGACGATGCGTGGTGTCATCCACGTTTGCTCTAGGGACCCAGGCAAATCTACGTTAAACAAAAGAGAAAAGTTTTTTGAGGATGAATTAATTCAACAGAGAAGGCTGTTGTTTCTTTCAAGAACAGGCTTTATTCTGTATTGTCATTTGATTAATATTACAGGAAAGCACTTCACATGAAATAGCCAACTGTCACAACATGAACAAATAATTTGGCTTGGACGATTAATTGTAGTTTGTATTCAAAATACATATATGAGAGAGAGTACTGTAGAAACATAAAAGCTTCTAATGGCTGGGATATTTTATTAGTAGAGTACTGACAAGTATATAAACCAACTTATCGAGGATATGTCTTACTTAAAAAAATAAAACTGAGATAGATACGAAAAGTACAGGACTCCAGATTTTAAACAAAGTCTTATAGAAAAATATACTGAAGACATTTTCATATAAGTTCCCAGTATGCTGCGGGTGCTACCCCGATATATCATTACAGGACAGACCACGTGATTTCATTTTAACCACATTTTCTCCATTGCTTGTTTGATGGAGAAACAAACCTCTTCCATTTTATTAAAAATGCTTCTCTGCAAGAAACAACTCAATTACTTATTGCGGTGTGATTGAAAACATTCCTTCATCACCTCCTTGTCCTTCACAGCCCCTCGCCCCATGTTGGAATGATTATCTCCAGAGAGCAACCTTGCTCAGCCATTCCAAATTTTATTATTCCTTTTTTTTCACTTCCCAACTTACTGTGAGTACATGCCTTCCCTCCCTGCCCCCTCAGCCCTGCATTCTTCAGGCTCAGGATTTCCACATTCGCAGAATGACTTCAGGTTCCTAATCATCGAGGTGCCATTGCCAATTTGAAAATTTCAAGTGATGTTGGCTTAGATAGCCACTATTCAGTGAAAACCCCTTAAAAAAAAAAGGCACTGTGATCTGTTATTACACTGAGTAGCTCAATTTCTGTAAGCATTTGAGATAGTTGCTCTCCTCTTTGTCAAGGCGTGTGCACTGAGTTTTCTTCAAGCATGGTCTAATTCTAGCCAGAAAAGCCAACTAGTGGCTGCAGGGGAGAGAGGCAGGATTTCCTTCTCATCCGTCAGAACAGAACATCTTGCAAAGTTCTCACCTTGCTCTCTCCATCCTTTCAACTACTGGTTGATGCATGTGAAAAATTAAGGACAGGCCATCTGCCTTCCCTCTGGGTCCACCCCTGTCAACCTCTTCAATGAGTCTGCCCTGTAGAAGTATCCTGAGAGGATAACAGAACATTATTTCACCAGATGTTGACATGTCTTGAGAGCAACTCAGCCACTGGATGGAGGATTTCAGTTGCACCTACACTGAAGGAGTTAGATGACTTTATATCCCTCATTTATATTTGGGAGAAATAAGACCTGAATAATAACCCTTTCTCTTTAAGTTCAGAGAAACCCTTGTCACAGTAGTAGTAGCAGTAGTAGTAGTAGCCCATTTTCAAGAAAGGGAGAAGGGATGAGCTGGGTAACTTTAGACCAGTCAGTCTTACCTCTATTCCTGGGAATATGTTAGAGAAAATAATGAAAGAACACATTTGTCCAGGCCCAGCAGGGGAAACGATGCTGAGGGGAAACCAGCACGGGTTTGTCACAGGTAGATCCTGCCTGAGAAACCTTGTAGCCTTCTATGACCAGGTCACACACTGCCTAGATGCGGGAGCCGAGGCTGATGTCATCTTCCTGGACTTTAGGAAGGCCTTCAACACAGTTTCGCACCCTATCCTCATTGGGAAGCTAGCAGACTGTGGAGTGGGTGCCTACACGGTCAGGTGGGTGGCCAACTGGCTTAGGGACTGCACCCACAGAGCAGTGGTGGATGGTTCCTTCTCAGCCTGGAGGGAGGTGGGCAGTGGGGTCCTGCAGGTTCAGTCCTTGGACTGATATTATTCAATATCTTCATCAGTGATTTGGATGAGAGCATGGAGAGCACCCTCTTCAAGTTCGCTGATGATACCAAGTTATGGGGCAAAGTTAGTACACCGGAGGGCAGGAAGCAGATTCAGGCTGACCTGGACAGGTTGGATCAATGGGCAGAGAGGAACAGGATGCAATTTAATAAAGATAAATGTAAGGTACTCCACCTGGGAAGGAGGAACCCCCAGCACACCTATAGGTTGGGGAGTGTCCTTCTCAGCAGCTCAGAGGCAGAGAGGGATCTTGGAGTCATAATTGACTCCAAGATGAACATGAGCCGGCAGTGTAACGAGGCCATCAACAAGGCCAATCGCACCTTGTCTTGCATTAGCAGGTGCATGACTAATAGATCAGAGGAGGTGATGCTCCCCCTCTGTGCGGCACTGGTCAGGCCGCAGTTGGAGTACTGTGTCCAGTTTTGGGCGCCGCACTTCAAGAGGGACGCGGGGAATCTGGAGAGGGTCCAGAGGAGGCCACTTGCATGATTAGTGGCCTTAGTGATAGACCCTATGGGGGGAGGTTGAGAGAGCTGAATCTCTCCAGCCTTCACAAGAGACGGCTGAGGGGAGACCTTGTGGCCACCTATAAATTCATTAGGGGAGGTCAACGGGGAATAGGGGAAGCACTGTTTACTAAGGGGCCCCAGGGAGTGATTAGGAATAACAGGTATAAACTAGTTGGGAGTGGATTTAGGTTAGATATTAGGAAGAAATTTTTCACAGTAAGGGTGGCCAGGATCTGGAATGGGCTTCCAAGAGAGGTGGTGCTATCACCTAGCTTGCAGGTCTTCAAGAGGAGGCTAGACAGGCACCTGGCTGGGGTCATCTGACCTCGGTCCTCTTTCCTGCCAGGAGCAGGGGGTTGGACATAATGATCCATTGTGGTCCCTTCTGACTTTACAACCTATGAATCATTACATGAATGCCTAGAAGTTTTACACAAGATCGGTACCCATTATGTTACATGCTGTCCATGCACATAATGATGGATAGTTCTCGAAGAACTCAGTCCATTGCACAATACAAAGAGAAAGAGCAGTTTGTTCTCTCTGGGCACATCTACGCGTGCATATTTACTGTGCAGTAATTTAGGTTACTGTGCAGCAACCAAAAATTACTGTGCAGTATGGGCGCATGTCTACATGTGCATACCTGTACTGTGCAGTAACTACGGTGACTTACACTGACTTGGGTGTAAATTCGATAACTGCATGGTACAGGTATCAAATTTATGCCCAATTAATTACAGCACAGTAACACACATGTAGACACCTTAGTCCCCAGTCACTCCACTTAACAGCTGCACACGTAGATGCCAGCCTAAAAACTGCTTACTGCTCAGTAAATGAATGTGTAGATGCACCCTCTGTAAACAAGCAGCCGTGCCTTGGACCTCCAGAGCCCTCCATGTTCTACGCCTGCATTGGCACATGCCAATAGGCCTAGAGGAAAATGATAATATTTTGAAAACTGTGAGAACAAAGATCAATCTTTTCCAGGTAATACCAGAGTGCTTTTCTTTTGTGAAACCAGGATAGCTGCAATTATTACTGTTATTATAGTTATGCCATTAGACTGTGCCATCACTTTGCACAGAACTTGGAAGAGGTTAAAAAGGCCCACTCTTCAAAGAGCTTAAATTAAAAGTGGAATATAAAGACACACAAAGAGAAAAAGCAGAAAAGAGAGAGGCAACAGTTATGTATAACACAGATCCTCTGGATCTTTTACATACTAGGTGGCCAACAATCTATATTAGAGATCTAAATCATAACGCATTCATTCCCATAGAACAGTAAGTTACTCCCCAAGTCGCTCTGCTGACTTCAGGGGGATAGATGATGATAGAAGGTGCTGTTCAGTCCTAAGGCAGGACAAGTGGAAAGATGCAAAAGCCACAGGAGTAGAAGAAAGGATATATGCAAGGGGCACACTTTCACACTTGTAATGAACTCCCAGAGCAAAAAACCCCAATGTGCTCAGCTACATGGGCAGTTTGAAGTTGCTGAGAAATATGTATGATCGCTGTTGTAGTGAAAGTGTCATGAATGACAGGTAGAGATGCTTGTACAGTCTGAGAAACCAAAACACCTGACCCACTTTGCAGACTCTCTTGCTGCTGCAGCCCAGAGTCTCTGAACAGTGCCTGTGTGTGGTTCTTTTACTGCTTTCTAAAATAAAATTAAAAGGTAACCACACAGGCAAGCTTCAGCCATTGACTTGCTGAAATAAGGAGACAAATGTATGATTTGGGCAAACTTAGTGTGTCTTAAAGTTTAAAAAATACTGGCAATAGTGTACATCCAAGAGGTACTGCTTGTAGCAGACAAGCCTAAGAACTAGACTCAGCACAATAAAATGTCTGCTGGGCTGTCTGGACAAAGACTGACATTTTACAGGATGGATGAACCTACATCATTACAGAAACAACTGCAAAATGGCCCATACCCATCTCTAGCATGATCCTTTTTTTAAACAACTGTTTTCCGATGGGTGTTCAAAATGAGATCATTATGGGATACACTGGAAATTCTGCCCTTCTAACAATGGCCTTAGAGCACCAGGTTGAGGTCATAGGGGACATCAGCTGTCAAACATCACAAAAAAATGAGGGTAGACAGTTGTGCTTCATGTTTTTCTCCATGTTGTGAATAAAACTTTGCTTTCTAAAACTGCTACAGAGGTCAAATCCCAAGACTCCAAACCTGATGCAACAGGACAGTAATAAGAGTTGCTATCTTGACACGTGTGCAGATGATCACTGCAAAGTAGTGGAAATCATACTCCATTTATCCAGATATTCCTCACATTGGGACCGAATGAAAAAGACAAGTTACATAAATTTACTTGCGGATTTTTTTTCCTTGCGAACAGTTAAATGCAGGAGGTATACACTATAAGTATACATTACCTGTATTCAGAGGGGAGATAGAAAGGTTGGTGTTTTACAAAGCCCTATCTGATCTCTGGTCGAAGTGTGGACCATTCCATTTATGCATTTATTATGCATTATATCATCAAACCATGTAAAGTGCACCTCAGAACAATGTTCCTCATAGCAGAGAGACAATTTGAGAATACTCTGTATGAAAGCTGCCTACAGTTAATGTCATTTTACTGCAAGAAAATGAGATACAATGCCCCCTTCCCCCAAGCCCCATCGATTGCGATTTACAGAGCAGTAATTCTGGCAAGGCAGTCTGGTGATGTCATAAACCACAAGAATGAAGATGAGGTCAGCAGACCCTTACAGATAAAATTTCCATCCATAAATTTAAAATCTTGCTGGTTTTAATATTACAGATACACTTGGGGCAGACTCCAACTTTGATTCCTGTTTTCTGCTCTGGGGTACAGCCTGGCACGTTCATGCAAGTGGGTATTGAGGAAATGATGTATCATTTTGTGAGTATAGCTATCCCATCAACCCCACACAAGCATTCAATAGACCAAATACAGAAAGAATCTGGGAGAAAGCAGACTTCTTAAGACATGTATGTCAGGGTGAAGCACAGTGAAGATATCACCAATGTAATGGCATTATTAGAAACTTTTAACTTGTAGTTTTGATTTGGCTTGGTGGCTTGGAACAATATAGCAAAATCTAGCTCTAAAATGGTTGAAATGCAGGTCTTATGCTATGGTACACACAGCCTTCATGCAAAAAGTCAGTGCTAAGATAAATCCCATATTCTTTAAAACTCTCTCGAAATGGTTTACAAGGTTTTTTTCATTTTGTCCAATCAGTTCTAATGGTTAGATTCAAGAAGCAGAGAATTGGACTCTGAGCTGATCAAAATCAAAGAAAATGAGGAAGATCTCAAAAAAAAAAAAAAAAGCCATGCCGCTTTTTTAAATTCCATTCTGCTTTACTCTCGGGTTTATAGTATAGGTATTACATTGCCATCTGACTATAATTTGTTGTGTTTTCTCTAATCAAACAACGTATTAACAGTGTGTCCATCACCAAAGTATCTCTGTGTCCATGATGGTGTGACAGTCACTGTAGTGTCTGGATGTTTAGGAGGGCATTGGTCTTAACTCTTCAGTTACTTATACTGATGTCAATTAAAAGAAATCCCATCCTCCTGAATGGAGTTACCCAGAAATAAAACCAGTATGTGTGTGAGATTAGAATGACTATTATGTGAGATTAGGCTCTCTACTGCTAAACATTTGGAATTAAGTATGAAATAGTTATCTGAATTGGAAAAACTATCCCCCAGCCTGGTTTGAGTTAAAATATATAAATATGCCCCACTTGAATGCTCAAGCACATATGAAAGTTATGAGAAACCACATTCGAGCGGCCTGGAATTCTACTCTGCACTTATACTTTGGGTAAACAGAGCCTTGCGCAGAAGGAGATCTTACACATAAAAGACCAGTGGGTTCTGTGTGAGGAATCCTTAATGAACAATTTGAAAAAAAGTAATAAAAAATATTAGAGGGGCAACATAAAACCCCAAATGCTTGAGAGATGAGAACCTGAGAACCCAGCAGGACTTTCCATTGAATCACTCAGATTTGATATAGAAGTTCCTTTTCTTAATGACGAGACAAATAGCAAGACATTCGCTTTGTCAGTTAGATAAAGGAATGTTTTATTGAAAGTTAACTAATTTTCAGCTGCTTACCAAAGCAAGAACTTATTATTATTTCCCCCCAAATTCAGAACATCTGCCAACGCACATGGAAGGCTATGAACGGCCAACCCATGGCTGGTTCTTCACAAAAAGAGATTTTTTAAGATGGTCCTTGCTGCCCCATTGACGTTATGAAAAGAAACATAAGCGCTTCCTATAACTGCCAGCTACAGCTACCACAATATAACCTTTCCTGACGTTTGTGGTGACTTCTTATCAGAAGGGTTTGCCACAAAACAGTGAAGCGCTCTGTTTTCCTCAAGAGAATAATATTTTGCCACCTGGGTCTCTGGAAGAAGGTGGTATATAAGAGCAAAGGACTTGCAAGCACTGATTGACATAGGGGAGGAGAAAGACAGGGAGGTCAAGGCTCAGGCCCGAAAAGGGACCTTTGTGCCTCAAGTGGGACTGCAGGCACCCAAGCTGCAAGATTTAGGTGCCCAAGTCCAAATCTGCATTTGTCAAAACTGCCCAGCCACTGGCCAACCTTGGACGTGTCCATACTCCAAGGGAGCCCCATGTTTCCAACCCGAAACGTCCCCAGACCTGCTTCTTGACGCGCTTGGTGTCATCTCAGTCATGAAATGAGGTTGGGTGAATGTTCTCCCCCAAGAGCTAGGGTATGAGAGGGACAGGACAGCCACCTCCTCTTCCTCTACTTCCATCTCGACCCTGTTTTAAAAGCACTTTCCTCCTTTGCTTCTTGGTAGTGCCGAGGAAAATGCCTGAACCCCAGAGATGGGTAGAATTCAACATACATTCCAGCTCTCAGCTTTCTATCTGGGCTAGGATCCCAGGCCACTGCCTTTTATTTTCCAGCAAAAATTGTTAGACTTTCACTGGATCAGGTGTGAAAGGTGTCTGAACTGCACAAAACAACATATTTTTTTGGATAAGCCATGGAAACACCCAACACAATGCACTAGGATTTTTTTGACCCTTTGCACCATTAGTCTATTTACCTGAGTTCACACAATACCAAGGTGGACTCTTCTGTGTGCTTCTGAAGATGCCACCCTTACTGACATTATTAAACTCCATCCTCTTGCACTGGGAGTCACATTTCCCCAATATAAAGGAAATCTATCAATTCATCCCAGAACATTTTTTACTTGCTGTCCATAGCAGTAACTGAAGCACAGCTCAGCCTTATACAACTTCTACTTAAAACCAAAAAAATATCCTCCCTGTAGATGTAACCACATCCTTCCGCCCCCACAAAATATTTCGAATCTAGAGGGCTTTTTCTTTGCATTTGCAACAAATCTGAAGGAAGGTCAAATTTTATCCCTTGACTGAAGGAGGCAGCGCCAGATGCAATAGCAATGTTAGGGCAAATGGGATCTTTGAGTGTCGAAATGTAAGGAAACCTATTGCTATGATTATATAGAAATATATATATATATAAATAATCCTCTAATAGAGAATTATTAAGAGAACACGGTGCTAAAGGAAGAAAACTAGCCCTGTGCTGGAGAAAGCTCACTTGCAACAGCAAATCTGTCAGAGATTACAAGTTTCAACATTAGAAAGGGCAGTATTTTTCCTTGACACGTCTGGAAACCTTGGGTTTGGGAAGTGCTTAATGGTTACGCATGTTACTTAAAAGTAAGGATCAAAGTTTTTATGAGAGCAAATAAAGTTATGAGCTGAAACAAGGTGAAGAAATTAGGCTTGCTGATTTACTGTTCAAAATGAAGGCCAGAGACTGTGTAGTGCTCTGTCGCTAAATAAGACTTCGAAGGCGGCCCACGAGTTTATGATGATTTGGAGAAGGCAGGTGACCTTTCAAACCAATTTCACGAGTTTCCCAATTAGGTCTCCCACTCCCACACAATTACTGCTAAACCCATAGGAGATAAGACTTCCTTGCACCCTCCCATCCAGTGTAGCAAAGGTCAGCCTGCACATTTGTGTGGGGAAAAAATGTGCACACAAGCAGGTAGGCATACAGATCCAACGCAGGAGAGAGAACAATGCAGAGCATGGAGGCGGAGGCAGGCTAATAAATAAAGGCAAGGAGCTCTGCATTCATTATATGGGGAAAATGTGAGCGCAAGCGAATAATAAGAAATATGGAAATATGAGGGTGGGAGGGGAATTTGGAACATCGCATTAAAACGACAGCATTAGCCTTGCAGAGAGTTTGCCGGCTGCGGCAGGACTGTGTCACATAAAGAGTATTTCCATCTTTTGGAGGAGTCCCTCCCAACAAGCTTTCTGGCCATGTTGTAACCTGAAAGGACCCCTGATTACTGGAGATTTTCCCTTTGAGGACTTAGCATTAAGAAGCTCTATTCTCCAAAGCCCCTCTGTCTTTCCAAGACTGTCCCCTACTTCCCTAGGGGAGCCTTCATTCTTCCCCTTTATATATTTAATAACCACTGTCACACGGCATTTTGGATGTCTGAACCTTTTTGTACTAGAGAACCTGTATACCAGAACCATATTACTAAGAAACACAGCCTCCTCTAGGGTGAAACACAACAGCTGTTTAAAACAACCCAAGTTTTAACATGCTTCAAACCTCTTCTGGCCTAATGCCAACCAAAAACTACAAGGCTGGCAAGCAGCCAATACCTATCTAGCAATGGCAGATTCCCCTTTAATAATCCTGCCAAGGTGGAGGGCAGAGTCTTTTTTCTTTTCTTTTCTTCTCTCCTGTGGCTAAGTGTCTGTCTCAGCAGCGCTGCTAATTCCAGCTGGATCCCAGGCACGAGAGACTAGAGCTGGGATATGGCGTGCTGCATCGTGTGGGCAGTGCAATGTGCCGTGGTCAGGGTGGGGGCCGACATAAGGCAAGGGAAGTGCTTCTGTTTGTCGCACTCCAGACTTAGGATTCTGCTGAAGGCAGTTAATAAAAAAAAAGAGGCTGGGGATTTTTTGCTGGTGGAGCAGAATCCTCGTTCTCGTACAGAATTTCTTCCCTGTTTTGAATACAGAGGAACAGGTCTAGGCTGGGGGGTTTGCAGTCTCCTGGAACCAGATCTGGTCGCTTTGACAGGCACATCTGGAGAGCAGCCTATTTTAGGAAGTTAAAGTTGCAATGGAAGCAATCAGCTCACTCCGCTCATTTCTGCTGTCAGCCAGCCTGGTAGAACCACCTAGACACGTGCCTGGGACAAATCTGCAACTCCTGTATCCTGTCATAGCTCAGATGAAGTGAGCAAAGGGGTTTTTTACACCCGCTGAAGATGTGACCCACAAAGGAAGGTCATGGGTAGCCCAGAAAGCTATTTTGACAGGTTTCTTCCCCTTGCATATTTTTTCCCTTATCACTGTTATATAAAGATGAAGGAACCATGCCATGCAAATTACAGTGCATTATTGAATTTACTGGATTGTTTAATGGGCAACTATTGCTGCTTCTTGTCTTCCAAAGATAGGTCTTAAGAATCCCAGAAATTCCACATCAACTCGCAAAACAGGGCATCAGCCTGGCTCTCTGAACAGAGATGAATTTCCCTCTAATGAGGTTGTTGTTAGGTAACATATAGATGGCTCAGCGCCTGTAGTAATAACATGTGCAATACCAGATGATGTCACATGATGTAATTCTTTTGCAGATGTCTACCATCTGCACAGCGGCAGCAGCTCTTTCTGAAGAGGAGTGGTGTCCATTGTGGAAAGGAACAGATGGAAGAGTTGATAGTGCTCAGTGTTCTCTTAAAGGAGTTTGGGATTCTGGTCAGGTAGAACAACTCAGAAGAAATATTGCATTTGGCACAGTGCCGAGCGCCTGTGCAGAGGTGGTCAAAAAAGAAGAGTTCAGTATATTCAGTACTACCATCCTTTCTGCTAAAACCTTCTGTTCTTAGAGCTGTCTAACTTGGCTGGCTGCAAACATTTGCTCACAGATGAAATTTGAGGCATAAGGACTCAGCTAAGAAGCAAATTTGTCTTATTTGGAAGTAAAAAAGGTCCGTTGAACCTGACGTACAGGGCACTGGAAAGAAATATGCTATTTTAAAACTGACTTTTAAAAACAAATTTAAATAGGCCATTTCTGAAGTCCCAATATTTAAGGAACCACTTGCATTAGGTAGCCGTTTCAGCAGGCAGCAGGTATGGGCATTGGCTTAGGAGAGGACTGGGTATGGAGCAGTTTAATTCTGATCCCTTCTTCAGCCATTGATTCGTTGTGTGCTCAAGTTGCATAACTTCTGTGCCTTGAGTTCCCCATAATAAAAGTGAAAAACATAATGCTTACAGAATCTCAATTAACTGATGCTTGTAAAATGCTTTTAGATTTGTATATGAAAGAGCATTTTGGAAGGCCAAAATAGCATCCTTATCTTGACAGATGGAAGCTGGGATATCTTACTTAAATCTTTCTGAAAAATTATTGAAATATTGATTTTTTTTTAATTAAACAGAAATCACACATTTCTTATGACTGGGATAAAGTGCCACTTCACTGTGTCAAGAGAGAAGAAGAAAACACGCTCACGATGAGCCAATAATGGAAATGTTACCAGGATTTTAATATTTTCTTTGCTAAATTTCACCCTTGAATCACACCCATTGCCTCAGTTCCCTCACATTTTCCATGTCTATTTAAAGCAGCCCATCCAAGTGATTTGCGGCACCCTTGAGCCAATTTGCAGACTGTCCTGGTGTCTAAATCCAGCTATCTGCATATGGCGAATGTGGTGCCTGTGCTCTTTCTGTCCATGGTCCTTGTAAAATCATTGTTACAGCGCTGGATATATTTTATGTGCTTTGTTTCAAGATAAAAACTCATCTTCCTGAATCAGAAATTGATGTTCACTTTCTTCAAATATTTCTCATCAGTTAGGTTGTCCCTGGAGGGATGCACAAAGTATTTTGATAAAGCTCATGAAGGGGATAAATATTTCATTATATTTGAATACATCTTTTTATATGGGAGATTTCTTTGTGCTCTATTAATGCTAGTGGCGTTCAATGTGATTCAACTTTTTCCTTTCTATTGCATGTCACTTCAGTGCACTTTTATCCTTTACTATGATTGCTGAAATAGAAATAACTCCTTATTTATTCTTTGCATTATGGTCGAGCCTAGGGGGTAAGCAATTTATGAATACATAGTAAAAAAAAGCCCCTGCCCAGAAGAGATTACAATCTAAGTAGGCATGGCGGAGGGAATACTACAAACTCTATTTACAATATCGGGAACAAACTGAGATTTAGTGATTTGCTTTTGCCCTCTGCTTCTACACAGGAAGCTTGTGGCGGATCTGGGAATTGGAGACAGATCCCCTGAGTCTCCGTCTAGTGTCTTAACTACAAGACAAGACATTTTTAATGGAGTCTGTGTTCTTTCCAGAACAACAAAATGTTATTTTGTATCCACTCTATCAAATGGCTTAATTACTAAAAGATTGCAAGTAAAGACGATGACAGCAGATCCATGGAGGAAACTCATGAAGTCTCCTGGTCTCATGAGTGAGTGTAGGCTCACCAGTTTCTCCCACTCCTACACCCTATTATGGTAAATTTTGCAAGAGGGATTAGCTTAAATTGCTGGGTATAAACTGCTCTTCTGTGGACTAAAGAGTTGTATTTGCTCTTAATTTAAGTTGTACTTTGGATCCCTGCTTGCAAGTTCTGTGATTTACGTTTTTGGCATCCTTTGCACAAACTATAAGCAAACGAGTTGATTTCCCTGACACAGTAATCTGCGAGATTGTCTTCAGTCATCCCATATTTTTTTAAGTGTTGAATTAATACAAAGAAGCAGCATGGTTGATGGTTTCATTTGTTGGGCCATTAATGAAACATAAAACAGATGTGGGAAACACTGTATGAGTAGCAGGAACTATGTTACATATTCTTTATCTGCAGAAATCATGTTCTGAGTGGAAGGCAGCACAAAATGTACTTATCCTCCTGAAGGTACTAGGTCACACTGTATGGAAAACTATTAGATGTAAGATTTCAGGCAGCAATTAGGTATAAAATACATTTTTCCTTTCATTTCTACATAGCAGTAAAAGCTTTAGAAATCACAGAATCTTGCTTTCTCTTGTCCATGTTTCTTTGTCTCCTCCACCTCCTCCCAGAAGTGCCCCAGTACTTTGCTTCCATACTATTATTCAGGTCAACCTCTTCCTGTTTGAGGGCAAAGCCCATGCCGGACTATAGACTGAGGACACATTCTCTGAATGAAACAGGCATTTCCATCTCATGGTGTATATCACCTCTATGTCCACCTTCTAACCTGCAACAGCAACCAGGACACCTTCACAGATCTGTGAGGTTCACAGATGCAAACACTACATCACAGGAGGAAACAGCTTATAATTAAATCAGCAATCAATATCCGCAAGGCATTTCTTTCCTAGAACTATGAAGAGCATCAGAAATGCCCATATGATCAGGCCATTAAATATGGTGATTTGTGCACCGTATTGAAGCTTGTTATCAATATTTACTCTTTAAACCCCACGAAGGGGTACACGACTAGTCGTACTGGGCAAGGGATTTTCAAACTGTCCCAGCCCCAGTCTGGCGATTTCTGAGTGCAGCCAGTCTCTGTGGCAGGTAAGAGCCCATCTATTTGAACAGTAAGGAGGCAAATTATTTATTAGGGACAGATTTTACCATGTAGGTGTGCATAATGGCCTCTTGTTCAATTCGGCATGCAGATGTGGATGTATGCATATATTGGATCCTCAGACACTCAGCATTTGCATGTAAAACAGACTTAGGCAATTGCCTGTATCTGAGTATAAAACCTGGCCTTCAAACTGGTGCCGTTGCTCAATAACACATTAAGAATTATGGGCTCAAACCGAGACAAACAAGCAATTCAGGCTTACGCACGCGGCCGTGCTAACCCTGTCCAGAGGGTACCCACAAAGCATCCTGCTGCTCATCTATTATCATCTGCAACCATCAGCATACAGAGAGCCCTTCAAAAGCTGAATGCTTTGTGTTGGATTAAGGAGCGAATACAAACCTCTCCTCTGGATTTCAAGGTACTATGAGGCATCATCCACAGATAGTTAAGAGATGATTCCATCCACTGGGTTATTTGCTGATGAGCTCACTGTCCAAGCTATTTTGACTTCATCCTGGGCTTTGGCAACTATTGTTAGCTGCTTATTCATCCTCTCTAGTTTTCTGGTTCTCTTTGGCTTGCCCATGTGTTGTTATAACTATCCAAGTATTTTAAGGGGAGATCCACTGAATCTCTGTAGGACAGAGAGCCTGGACCACCCCACCCTGGCTGTTTCTCAAAGGGTAAAACCTGAGCCCCTTTTAAGCCGGTGGCAAAACCCCGTTTGCTTGTGATGAGGACACGACTTCGCCCACAGTCTCTCATGCTCATAAAGGTAGCTCTTTGCCTCTGCTATCATCCTTTTCTTCTGAATATGCACAACACACAAACAACGGGAGCTCGGCCTCACATTGAGACATCAGACAAGAGCATTAACAGCTTCCATTTTCCACACTGGCCTGAACAGTAATGCAAACGTGAAGAAACGACCCCTCCTCACACGCATTGCTAAGCAACACGCCAGGTCTGGTTCAAGCAGTAGCTCCTATTTTTGCTGCAAAGTAAAGGTCAGGATATTCATCAGAGGGAACAGAATTGTTTTATTTATAGCGGTTTTAACATTAGATACAGAATGTGCCTAGGCCACAGGAACATGTGGCTTATATAGACTGTAAATAATAATCTTCCATGTTGGAATTATTATTTTTTTTTTACATTTCTATAGTATGTTTGGGATGTTTTGTAGCCTTGTCCTGACCACACTGACCTCCAGAGAGAACCCAAATAGAAAAAACAAACTGCCTGTAATTAGAACAGAAATGGAAACCGTCTCTACATTTCGCCCCAGCCCAGACCTCACAAATTCAGAACACACTAGTCTGATATGGCCCCAATGGTGTTTAATTAGCAGCGAATATCCAGGTTGTCATTCATCAGCCATTCTTTGTTTCTGCAGTACGTAGCATGCAACGCTCCAGTGTAACCCAAGAAGTTATATTTCTTGGCACGAGCTGCTGTTCTCAAGGCTATAACTTCTGTAGCGCTTCTCTTGGTACAAACCTCTTGAGGACCCAGCCCATTGTAACGACATTTGTCCTGTTGACTTGGGGAGGGCACTACTGACTCTTATCCCCGTCTGTTTCTAGTCTATCTGCCCGCTGGAGTACGTCATTAATTTTCTGCATCTGACAGCGAACAGGTCACGCAGAGATTTGGATAAGGCCTCCAAAGTGGCGTTACTAAGAGAGAATTTATCAACTGCAACCAAGGAGTGTTACATTTTTTTTTGCCTTAGCTGTAGCCGATGACCCTGAAATATTCACATACAGAATGTGTTTAAAATCCTATGACTCACACACAGGCATTTATTGCTGCTCCCTAGGCTGTAGCTCAGAATAGGAGGAACAGCAAACCCCATTGTGACTGACCTCCAAGTAAGTCCCCTTGGGTGATGGCATTGTATGGAAATACCCCATGGCTTAGTGAATTAGCACAGGAGGCACGAGGATGTGTCACTGCTGTGAATATTTCACTGACACTTTCACAGGCGCCCAGATGGAAAGCCAGGGTGCCTTGTCCCCCATGTGTTTGTTTGAGCTTGGGGTATTTACCAAGTTGGTTGTTCTCTCGAAATTCCCACCAGCGGGTCCACGAGGATGGTTTCTAGTAACATAGGAACCAGGCCTCGAAGAGACACCCTGGGCCAGTGAGTGCAGTTTGGGACAACTGGAGGTTAACTCATCAAATCTTCCTTTTCATATCTGTCTCCCTCCCTGTACATCTGAAGTCACTTCTTTAGGCAGGGCTATTAATCTGGGAATCGGACCTCCACTTATGAACAAAGAGAGATCACCTATGTTGTACACAGTTCCTGATGGTGCATGTTCAAGGACTAACAGACAGAGTGCAAAATAACACAAATTACTCTAAAAAAACCCAACCCAGTACCATTTTATTGGTTTCTCTTCCAATGGGAAATTTGCCTGCAAAGTCCTAAATTCTGCTCCCACCCCACTGGGGGAAGAAGACAACATCTTCTTGCTGTAGGAGTTAGCTGCGCACTCAGAAGACAGATTTGTCAGGGAGAAATGGCAGCGGTTTTGTAAACCTAACACTCCTCCAACTCAGTCCACACCTACTCAGGCTCCCTAGTTTGCTCAGAGGCTTCACACCAACACAGGCGTTAGCACAGTTATTCTGTACGTGGAACAAGACGCCTCTCCTGGCCCATTAAAGAAAAAAAGGAGCTTTTAAAAAAGTGTTCAGATCCAAGCAAAGCAAAGCAGCATCAACATTTGAAGCAATACGATGACTAAACACCATAGGTAAACCTTATTGAATAACAGAGTTCTTGTGTTTTGCCAGTGTTTTGCCAATGAAAAAGGCTGTTTTCCATGAAGTCTAAACATTTTGAAATCTGTAAAAAAAAAAAAAAAAAGAGCTCTGAAATCAAATGCCTTAACGAAGTGGAAGTGTTGATATTTTGGAACATAACATTTTGATTTTTCCTTTCCAAATCACATCCCCAAAACAAAATCTTTTGTTTGTGTGTTTGTACAGATATGCATGCAAAGTAACCAAGGTCGAAAGCGGGTTGATGTTTATCAAAACACAACATTTCAACCCTGCGGAAAGTGAAACTTTTCCAAGTGCTTTGTTCTGCGACCTGTTTAGGAAGGTTTTGTTTCTGCTCCATTTTGAAATGGAAAAATATGTGAAGTAGCAGATTTTCCTGTGAAACGGTCCGAGCTCTAGCCCCTGCCTCTCCAAAACCTAACAGCATGGAAAAGGAGCATGACAACGCACTGGCATGCAGGAGAGAAAGAGTGTGCTGTGTAGTCTTACTCCCTATACCAGGTACAACAATCATCTCTCCCATATTACGGCCCTCCTAAGACTCACAAAAACTGAGCACGTACAAGAACAAGGAACTCTGTTTGTCGTTTTTGCACCCTGGGATTCTGTTTCCAGTTCACAGCTCTTCAGCGCGGAAACCAGACCAACACCACATGTACAGCCTTGCAATTGGGAGTGAGATGACTTTTGAGCTCTGTAGGAATGCCAATGACCTTTTGTGCTACAGGCTTCATCACAACTGACATTAACTTGGACAATTAAAGACAAATGATGAAATTAAAGTTGATCATGCAGAAGTTCTTCGTCGGTGTCTTCATCAAATCTATTGAGGATGAACAGCACAAGAAAAGCAGACTTCGGCTTCAAGATAAGTTTTGCTTTCTTGCTGTGCAAGATTCTCACATAGCCGCTGAGATGCACATTTATGAGAAGCTCAATAAATAGTAATTCATAAAAGCAAGACTATTCTACCTCAAAGTTAACATGCCCTTTAAACGTTATTTTTGGACAGATGTTGCTAAAAGATCAAACCAGTCTGAGTACCAAAATCGGTTATTGAGGTCCTGCTCAACCTGCTCATGCCACACCTCTTGTCTCCTTCTCCCTAAGGTATTTTTTAAGCTTACAACAAATTTGGTTAAACAATAGTAAGGGGCTGGTACAGATCAAGTGATACTCTGAAATTTGGGGTGGATGGGTAAGCATCTAATTTGCAGTGACCATTGCTTATTGTCCTCCCCCTGCCACTGTTACCTTGTGCTTCCTCTGCTGGTTGTAGCCTCCTCATCTTGGCACATATTTGACTGGAAACTATTTGGGGCAGAGACCAACATTGTTATATGTCTAGGCCTAGGGCAATGAAACCCTGATTGGGGCTTCTCAGTACAGCTTCAGTATAAATAGTCATAAATTAACTCCTTATGGATGTCCATCTATACCCCTAAAGGACTGATCCTATTTATTTACATATAACCTTAAGCTAATTCATCATTAAAAAGTCTCAAACTTAGCCCAAATATTTAATTTTGGTGAGCTGTGCATAACTTGACACTTGAACGCTGTTTAAAACATTGGAGCCTAGCCAGATATAAGACTAATCTGGAGACAAAGTTGCTAGTTCATTTACTTGGGCAGGAGATTCTTGCTCTTTCAAAGACTGCAAAACAGAGTGGATCCATCTGTCTTGTGAGGCAGAGATAGTGTGACAAGTCTCAGCTCTGATCTGATGTTTTACAGAGATAAATAAACTTGGTTCTGAGATACCCAGGAGTTTTGCTTTTCAGGGCTCTGTGAGGTTCGCATGCTGAGCTCCTCTTGGGGTGTTGGATTTGAACAAGGAATGTATCATCCTATGTTCGTAGCATGAAGAGACAAAAAAGGCCACCTGCCAAAAGCAAGAATGAGGGGGACACACTGAAAGCCCCCACCTCCTTTATGCTACAGGCACTGATAAATCCACATACATTACATCCCTGGGCCAAATATTGACCTAAAACGATCCTCCACCCTTCAACTACATAACAAATAACGTGGCCACTGTGCCCAGAGCCCTGTCTTTTTCATAACAATCCTGTACCACATAATACATGTAAAGAGCACTTTCTCAGTAAAATTTCCCCAAGAAGAAAGCTGGGCTAAACTTTTAATTTCACATGTTTTCTGGCCCTGGAGCCTTTCAAATGGTTTGTAATTGTTAGTGAAACCAGACTGGGTTAAAACTCAAAATGAAGCCTGGGGCCAGGCAAGAGTCTCACATTTATAGGTTTCTTTGCGGCTGTTTGCACACTGTTCTAGTTATAAGCTCTCAAACTGGTGATCACAGGTGAATACAGGCTCCTCTTTCCCTGCCCACCTAGAAATACTAATGGCTCTCAGCAGCTGTTTGAGCAATACCCGGTATCACAAACTGCAGACAGATGCCTCCCAGAATTTCCCCAATGGCACTAGACCAGATAAGCACAAAGTGATGCAAATGGACTACAGAGAGTGAGCTTATATCTACGCTACAGCCTTGTTGGAATAGCTCTGATGGCCCTGGGCGTAAAGAGGTCTGAGCCATGGCTCACAGGACTTGCCAGCCAATAGTTATATGAGCAAAACTGTTTTCACTGGGGTAGCTTCTTTTTCTTGAGCTGAACTAGTACAAGGGCAGTGTCGGCCACATCCATGCTTGGAGCACTTTGCCTACAGAGCATGGTGGCTTTCCTAGGCCAGTAAAGAGCTCCTAACCTAGACGTGGTCAGCCCCTGACCTCCTGTTGCCATGTGTTTTATTCCCATTCTGCATCATTCCCAGTGCATTGGACAACTTGGTCTGTATAATTCACACCCAGGCCTTGCCTGCACTTACCTATCTCTGAAATGGAGTTCTGCAAGCAAAACATGGTAGCGTACACTCACTCCGGGCCTGGTGTAGCTGGTGGCAGGAGGTTGGTGCTCAGGGTTGGATTTAGAAAATGTAGAGAACTCTTCCCATTTGATTTCTGTAAGAAGACGGTGTCCCAAAAGGAGCTGGAAAGCTGCTTCTCCTCACTCCGCATTTGACTTGCAAACAAAACTGTCGGGGCCAGGTTTGGCTTTGGGAATTTCAATCTGAACCTCTTCAGATGGCAAGGGAAAATGAAGAGCTGGCACTTTCCAAGGAGTGCTGGGAGTCTAATGAGGTTGAGAGCCAGTGGTCTAGATGCACTTTTAGTAAGAACAAAACTTGATGCCTACCATTTTTGACTTGCGGGGGGGTTGGGCTCCAGACACAGGAACTGCTGATTTTTAGACCAAGATGTACTTTGAAAAGAATACATTCTTATTAGCAGGGGCGATGCGGAGGGAACCTGTCCTGCACCTCTGGAATATAAAGCAACGCCTGAGTGAACAGTTTACACCAACAGTATGCCAGGGCAGGAAATGGAGGGTATCACAGCCAACTGAAACAGCAGCGAGAACTCAAGGAGGCAGAATGTAATTACCTGGTTTGGAATTTGTCCAGGAAGTGGATTAATACCCTATTTATCATGAAAAACATTATGGGAACTTTAATAATCACAGCTTATTAAACCCAGCACCCAGGTTTTGTATCTCATCCAAAAGATTACACCTCTCTGCAGTGCACTAGGACAGTGGCTCAATACTTGGAGACATAATATACTATTTATAAGATTACCAGCGCCTTGCAATTATCCCAGGGCTTTCTTGGAGGTCTCCCACTGAATACTATCTTCACCCAGCCCCATCTTAGCTCACAAGAACTGGCAGGATTACAGCACTCAAACTGGTGTAACACACGAGGCAGCAGGATTTGGGAGTCATGCTGCTCACATGAAGTATAGTTTGACTTGCCGGCTGATTCAAATCTCATTCCTTTTCCAGCTTGCTGGAAGAGGGAGTTTGCTGTGTGGGCTTCTTGTCTGTCTCACTGCACATCTAGGAAGCTGCCAGTAGCATTCAATGCTAAAGTGGCCAAGCGGTATAAATTCCTTGCTGAACCTGTGACATTCACATTGGGATAAAACCGAACCCTTCCAATGGACTAGCCATGGTGCTCATTTCCTGCATTCAGTCTATTATCTCAAGTAGAAAGCACTGTGAATAGCAGCGCTGGCACTTGAAGCGACTAGTACTGGATGTTCTGTTCTGCAGAGCATGCATTCCAAGCTGAGAGCGTGGACCCGAAATACACGCCGAGGGAAAAAGCCTCTTTCTCCCTCCGGTTTGAAAAGCACCTGAAGTCCTCATAGCTGGGGGGAGCAGCGTGATGAGACCAGGCCTGCTGCTGCTGCGAGAGCTGTGCCTCCCACCTGTTCTTTGCATGCGTGAGGCTGAAGGCCGAGCTCTGCTCACAGAGCATGTAGGTTGCACACTGCATGCTTAATAGATTCCTTCAAGCATTAAATAAATCACACGAAAGTCATTCATTTTGAAAGGGAATTTAGGATTTTATCAATGGATTAATAGGCTGGAAATGTTCTCTGCCAGTAGTGCAGCCTTTTGGAAAACTTCGGAGTAGCATTAGAACGATGCCCTATGCTACATCATTGAAAGCAATGGGACCTTACTTAGACAGGTCTGAAGGCCTGGCCTCCCCTGGAGATGTGCCCTGGGGTAGCTGCCCTAGAGTAAAACCCAAGTACACACTGGCAAAGTGGCTCGTTGCAATTTGCATCTTACAGCTCCTTTACCCTGTGGGCTCTGGTCCTTTGAGATGGTGGCCACTGATGGCTAGAACTGGGGCAAACTCCAGTAGAGATAAGGCCCAGATGGCAAAATGGACAGACCAGCCCCTGCCTTGAACACTGGGGCCAATGGTTCAGACCCTAGGGTTTCAATCTGCGCTTCTAAAACTTAAAATTCTCCAAAGGGATTTCCAGGTCATGGTTTTGCTATGTGCCCATGCAGTGCTAGGCACCGCAGGGCCCTGATTCAGGCCTGGCACCCAAAACTGCTCCAGTTAAACCACCCTGGCATTTATTATCATGGCTTTATTGTTAAATGGTTACAAGTAGGCCAAAGCTGGAAAAGCCATCAGAGACCTGAAGGAAGCTGAGGGCAGGTCTGCGGCCCTTTGCAAGTGCTCCTGAGTGCACAGCAAAGGAACAAAGCTCTACTCACCCATCCCCACTCCACATGTGCCCAGCCTGGAAATGAGGGAGCAAAGTCTCCCCGGAGCTGGCAGGCAGCTCCTGGGTAGCCTCACTCCCTCATCTCTACATGTGGGGTGGATGGGGTAGCACATACATGCAGGAGAGCTGTAGGACAGGCAACCGCATATCCCACAGCTCCTCAAGACCAGAAGCAGTCCTGAGCCCTGGTGCCAGCTGGTACATCTGCTCGGGTCTCCTGGCCTGCGGTCTGGTGCTCTATATCAATGTGCTTCTACTTGTGCAATTCCTCCCCCCCCTCATTAGCCAAAGCGTTTAATAAGTAACAGGAATGTTTCTAGTAATTTAGCACTTCATTAGTGATGTCTTCCATTATAGTGTACATCACTGAAATCAGCTCTTAATCCCCGCAATACATTTGCCGTCTTTTACAAAAGATTATAGCTTCTAACGTTCATTACTTGAGCCTCTTGTGAGCCCACGAGTGGTTTTCCCATTTCATTAAGGGAACATCTTGACAAAGCAGTTGGACCTTCCAGAAAAGTAAGTAATACCCAATAAAGAAATGAAAATCCAAGTGAGGTATGCGCACGTGGAAAAGGGAGTAATTCCCTCCTGGCCAGCTGCGCCCTGGTGTTCTTGCATGGGAAACTCCCACGTCGTTCTTGACCTCCCACTGATGCCCTGCCAGGCCAGAGCTGTGCCGGGTATGCTCTGAGCGCAGCACACAGTCATTTGATGGCAGACGTGGGTCTCTGGAGCCAGCTGATGCTGTTGCCAGAGGGCTTGGTTTGCCTGTGACACACTGAGCACATGTCCACATCCAGCTTCTGGAAGAGACATAAAACAGATCCCATGTGCCTATGTTTAGCAAGGATCTGTTCCAAAGCTCACAGAGGTGAATGAGCCCCTTTGACTTGATTCAGGCTCCAAAAAGCCCACAGCCCGTCACGTAAATCAAGTTCAAGTCCAAGGTCTGTCTGAGCCTGACAGCTTATGGGCTTAACATCCCACCCAAGGGAGTCACAGGACCATCCAGCTGCCTTGGCAGTCCCAGCCTCAGTCTCCAAGCTACCCCTGGGTGACTTGGCACTGCAGTTTCATTGGTGCTTTGGCATCCCAGCTGGGCATGACGGTGGCAGCTGTAGGCCTTTTTCTGCTTTGCCTGTTAAAAACAGTCAGCCCTCATGGAGTGTCATTAATGTCAGGGGTTTTGGGGAAGGACCAGCGCTCGCTTCCTTCCCAGAATATGTCAAGGCCTCACTTAGGCCGTCCAAGGCTCAGTATTGCAATCACCCATCACGCTGCCCTTCTACTAATGGGCAAGGCTGTGGCATCTGGGTTTCAAGTTGGCACGTGTGCAAATACTGCTCCATTTGGGGCTGTCCCTGAGAACTGGTGGCTGCAGCATTTTACCTTCCTCACCTTCCTCTCCATCTTCTACTAGCTACAGGGTTAGAAAGGACCTCAGAGGTCATTCAGCCCAACGCCCTGGGCAGAGGCAGGGCTCACTGTCCCTGAGCCATCCTGTCCTGGATATTTTGAAAGCCTCGGGGGAAGGAGATGCCACAGTTTCCCTGCGGCGCTGAGGTCCAGCAGCCCTCTGTCCTCGCATGGATCAGGCTTCCTTGGATTTCATTTCTGTCTGCTATGCTATTGCTTCCCCTCCCTGAGCTCTCCTGTTCCCTACCCTCCTGTTCCTTGATTCCTAATCCCATCTGCACCAGTACAGCCCTGCTTTCCAAACCTCCCCCATTCCCCTAATGATCCTACCCTTTGAGCCCTTGCCTTCATGCCCCCCCTCCCCCCCGTGTGACAAATTGAAATGCACCCGATTAGGAGTGTTTACAGCTGGAAGCTTATCACTTGCAAAACTCGTTGGGATGCCTTTACATGAGTGACACCACAGCAAACACAGACAGCGCTTCCTGGGGGTGGGAGAGAAAGCAACCAGGGGGTTAATCCCAGGGCAGGTTTCAGAGGCAATCAGTAAGGTTTTTCCAGGTGGGAGTTAATTATGTGCGGGTGAATTGATTTGGGTTCAGCAACTTAAAGAGCGCTGAGCTTGTGTCCCTGGGAGCAAGGTTTGGGGGTTTTGCTGATGAGAACTCAATATGTGTGTGTGTCAGGGCAGGGGTGTCTGGAGGAGCAAATGTAGGTAGTATGGGCCTGGGTGCTGGGTTTGGGGAGCTGAACACGTCCCTCAGCTTTGGAGTACAGCTGCAGTAGCTATGCAGGATGCATTGGTTTGGTGAAACCAATCTAGTTTCTTTTTATGACCAGGTTACGAAATGCCTGGACACAGGAGGAGGGGTGGATGTCATATACTTAGACTTCAGGAAGGCCTTCGATACGGTATCCCACCCCATACTGGTGAACAAATTAAGAGGCTGTGACTTGGATGACTACACAGTCCGGTGGGTGGCGAATTGGCTGGAGGGTCGCACCCAGACAGTCGTGGTGGATGGGTTGGTGTCGACCTGGAAGGGTGTGGGCAGTGGGGTCCTGCAGCGTTCGGTCCTTGGACCGATACTCTTCAATGTCTTCATCAGTGACTTGGACGAGGGAGTGAAGTGTACTCTGTCCAAGTTTGCAGATGACACAAAGCTATGGGGAGATGTGGACACGCCGGAGGGCAGGGAACAGCTCTTCTGGACAGGTTGGACAAGTGGGCAGAAAACAACAGAACGCAGTTCAACAAGGAGAAATGCAAAGTGCTGCACCTAGGGAGGAAAAATGTCCAGCACACCTACAGCCTAGGGAATGACCTGCTGGGTGGCATAGAGGTGGAAAGGGATCTTGGAGTCCTAGTGGACTCCAAGATGAACATGAGTCGTCAGTGTGACGAAGCCATCAGAAAAGCCAATGGCACTTTATCGTGCATCAGCAGATGCATGACGAATAGGTCCAAGGAGGTGATACTTCCCCTCTGTCGGGTGCTGGTCAGACCGCAGTTGGAGTACTGTGTGCAATTCTGGGCGCCGCACTTCAAGAAGGATGCGGATAACCTGGAGAGGGTCCAGAGAAGGGCCACTCCTATGGTTAAGGGCTTGCAGGCCAAGCCCTACGGGGAGAGACTAAAGAACCTGGACCTTTTCAGCCTCCGCAAGAGAAGGTTGAGAGGCGACCTTGTGGCTGCCTATAAGTTCATCATGGGGGCACAGAAGGGAATTGGTGAGGATTTATTCACCAAGGCGCCCCCGGGGGTTACAAGAAACAATGGCCACAAGCTAGCAGAGAGCAGATTTAGATTGGACATTAGGAAGAACTTCTTCACAGTTCGAGTGGCCAAGGTCTGGAACGGGCTCCCAAGAGAGGTGGTGCTCTCCCCTACCCTGGGGGTCTTCAAGAGGAGGTCATCTAGACCCAGCACTCTTTCCTGCCTATGCAGGGGGTTGGACTCGATGATCTATTGAGGTCCCTTCTGACCCTAACATCTATGAATCTATGAATCTATGAAACCAGGTCTGCAATCATCCCTGCAGACCTGTCTGTTCTCAGATGACAGCTGCAGGGCCTCGCTCATGCCCTCTGCTTCAGCCCAGCTCTGGCTGCATTGCACACAAGTGAAAATGACCCCAGATTGCAACCCATGTTCATGACCCCTGCCTTTGTTCACATCCAGGAGCCAGGACAGAGCCATGGGGAGTCTGGGCTCATCTCTCATTTCCATCTCCATTGCTGGCTGTCCCTTAGGGTAGGCTTTCCTAATAAGCTTGCTAGTTTTGGGTGCTGGATCAGAGACATGTTGGACTTAGCTTGCAAATGTTCTCAAAGTCTCTCTGGGACCCTTGACATCAGCTGTGATGATAATTGCTCAGGCCAAAAAGTCACACACCGTAAAAAAAAAAAAAAAAGTTCAAATGCCTGAACTTAGATTGCCTCAGTTCACCCCCTTTAGGAAGAAAGGAGACAATTACCTGCCTTCCAGGGATGCTGTGAGGCTTAGTAAAGTTTAAATGCATCGAGAATTGAGCCTGTCTCATGAAAGGTGCTATAGGTGGGTGATACTGTAGCTGATCCGACAGCAGGTCAACAACACGGGCCAGGTTCCTGGGAGCCAGCTTTCTGATTTTGGAGACAGTGGGAGATCTTTTCCTATTTTTTCCCTTGGCCTAAAACTATCTTTGCTAGCAAGTCCTGTTGTGCATATTCAATAGCATCTCACTATCACATCGTGGTTGGTTTAAACCAAAACCAAGATCCCTGGTTGCTGCCTATTCTGGGAAAGCAGAATTGGCTCCGTGTTTGTTAGTTTAGCAGAGCTGTGTGGTGCAAACAAATATAAACACGGAGACAGGCCAGGCACTGTTTGAAAGAGATTCAGCCTTCCTGTCCCAGCTGGGATTGCCAAGGGCTGAAACTTGAGGTTCTCTGCAGATTTTATTTGTGCACTTAAACTGGTACATTGACATTATGTTGACCCTCTGCACAGGCTTGAATTTCAACCTTGCTCCTTAAGCTGCCAAGATCCCACTGGAGTCCATCTAAGTAGTTACCAGGGTTAGAGAGAGACAGTCTAGAAGAAAATACTGACTTACTGCCCAAATGTTTCCTTTTATAAGTAACAAAACAGTCTTCCACCCTCTCTCCTCATCCTAGACACTGCCCAGCATTTCCTAAATCAGTGTGGGCAGGGCAGCGGGGAACTGTGCTTCAGACTACTGTAGAGCCTGGGGGGAGGCTGAAAAATATATACACCCTCTTGTGCAAAAGTTTTTTTCCCAGCATGAACTTTAAGAGTGATTACTGTGATAATGAAGTCAACACATTGCTTTTCTAAAGGAAGAAGCCAAGGGCTTTACTGATAGACACACTGTCTTGACTTAGACATATACTTCTACTTCTGCCTTTGTCCGAGGACACGTCCTCTCTTGCCAGACCCTCCTCACATGCCCTCATGCCCACTCAGTAACCCGTTGAGCACACTAACCTTTTTTCCCCACCCACAGTCATACAAGAGATTGGCACGCCACCATTCAACCGGAGGATACAAACCTGGGCCAGCGTGGGAAGCTCTCATTCCCCCTACAGGCCCCTTCAATGAAGTGGCTGGATTTTCAGTCGCATCTGGGTGGCTCTGTGAGTCCCCTTTTAAGAATCTGGCTGTAGTTATAGAGTAAATCTTTTCTGAATAAAATAGCCTGAAGTGTGAAGATGAGAAGTGCTGTGGAAGACACAGAGGCAAAGAAGTGGAATAGTTCTGTCTAACTGTATTTCCATCTGGGAGGGTAGGAAAAACAGAGAAAATGTGTGTTGTTCAGCTAGGACCCAGTCCTGTGCCATGGACGTCAATAGGAGCTTTCACAGCTCCTATGAGGCACAATGCCTTGACAGATGCATCAGCTTAATTGTCAAACGTAACTATTCCTAGCACAATGCATCTAGGATATTATGCATAATCGAATACCCATTAAAATGTGGGGCTCCAAGATAAAGTAGCACAATTATACATTTTCCGATATCAACATAGCCCTTACTACAAGACTTTAACGTTGTTTTGACGTTGCGGGTATTTGATATTGCTAATGAATACAGCAAATGTTAACCCAGCGAAAGATGGCAAAACACTAACACCCCGTTTTGGTTGCAAATGAACGTTTAGGTATCGAGACGCTAACCCCTAGCCCCCAAACCAACTCACTGGGTTGCGAATAGCTTTGAATTTTATAAAAGACACAAGTTAAATATTTAGATGTTTCACTGTGAATAGCTAGCATGATCAAAGTCCTGTGATTCCTTTGTAACAGCCATTCAAGTAAGGATGTCCATTTTTTCCCTCGTTCTTCATGACAAGCAACTGTACTTCCATGAAAAACACTGAGATTTAGGCTTGGATGGCTCTGATTTCCCTTCTGGTTCATAATCCAGAAGCACCTGCAGGATGGAAAATGATCCTTCTGGGCCGAAAAGCTCCTGGCCTTAATTGGAACCTGGGTTTTGCTTGTAAGGGAAGCTCTTGTGTTTGATTTTTCTTTTGCGTGTGTTCGCGTTTCAGTTGTGGTTCCTTCTGATTAGTTCATTTGTCTTTGTGTGGGTTGTCTGATTGCAAAGCATTCCTCCAGAGAAAGAGCATAAATATTTACATGCTGCCCTACAGCAGAGATCTCGCTTATAATGATATTTCGCCTTTTGCTGTCTGCAAGTAAGATTCACCTTGTAATTAACTGGGTGAGTTTCTAACGCTACCATCCAGAAAAAGGATCCTGTGCACTTGGGTCTGATGTTGGATGACTGGTATGCATTTCTGCTTAGAAAACATGCTGAAAATATGTCCTATGAGCTATTAAAGGACAGGAGAAAGTCAAATTCAGAGTAGCTAAAGAAAGCATTTAAAAGGGCATGAAGCAAAATCCTCCTTTTGGATTCTGCATGTGAAAGGGAGATGCAGGCCGCCAGTGCGAGGCATCTCACCTTTGTTAACTCCTTGCTGGTGGATGTGAACCTAGCCATGACTCAACGTGAGTCTCCAACTCTGCTCTTCCGGCATTACCATGTTTCAGTTAATGAGAAAATGCTTTCCCCAAGGATAACACAAGTTTGGTTTCCCAGCAGACCTCTGAAGTGAACTGCAGGGTACAAGGCGAGAGGCAGTTGTAAGAGAAAATTGAAAACTTACCATGCAGCGTGTGGATGAAATGCAGCATGAAAGGGGGGCCACAGGTGAGCGCAGAGTTGGGGAGAGACGTACACATGCACGGAGCGTCTCTTCAGCACAGTTCTCCTTCTTGTGCGCATCGAGAGGGGGGCATGGCCTCCGCGGGGGTCTGCATTCATGTCCTCAGCACCCTGCTGCTGGGGACTTGCTTCGGGAAGCTCCTTGCTCTGGGATCTTTGCAGGAACTAGCGTGCGTTTCCTCGGGCTGCGGTGGGGAAGCATCTGCCTCCCGTTCATACTAGTGGTTCCTTTGCGGAGGCTGCTGCTGACAGCAGCTAGTACTTGAGCAGGCTGTTTGTGTCAGGCAGTCTCGTCTCAGGGACAGCTAGGTTGTGACCCACTCAGCACCAATCTTCCAGGAGGCCGCTCTCTCTGCTGTGATTGTCTCCTTCATGTGTATTTATCATATTGATCTTTTCCCTCCTAAGCGATTCTCCAGGCACCGGTCTACGAAGGAAGGTGCCACTTCTCCACTTGTAGGAGTCTGGTCTAGGCAGCATGCGAGAGGCCCAGCACTGTTTCTTGCTGCACCACAGCGCTGGTGCATGCGTTTCTGATGCTCTAATAAATACTGACCGTGACAAGCATCTCTCCTTTGCGGCTCGGCTGGGGTCTTGGTTTTAGCACCTGTGTTTGGGGTCTCCCTCACTGGAGGCAGGGCTGGTGATCCCCAACAGGTTCGCGCACACAGCTCCACGCTGCTGAGCTTCACCATTGCCTGGGAGTGTCTGATCCTGACCTTGCACACGTGTCAAAGGCAGTGGGGAGCAGGCAGGAGATAACCCCGGTTGCTCCTGCACATGCAGGTAATGACCCGGCATTTGAATAAGATCAGAACCTGGCCTGGAGGCCACACTTAGCCTACTAGACCATCTCGTCTCCTGGCTTTCAGCTGCTTTGGAGAGGCTCAAGGCAGCCATACTCTCCTGGTATGAGAGCAGCACATACAATACCTGTCAACCCTCTCGAAAGGATGGAGAGAGCTGGGAGCCTAAATGGGAATTTGGCACTGGGGAATCTCCAAGCATTCCTTCTCTCGCCCTGCTGCTGCTGGAGCCAGGACAGCCTGTTTTTCCTCTGTAGTGGATAATTAGCCTGACTTTGTGGGAACTGGCCCAAGGCCTTTTAAGGGAATATTTAACCTCTACCCACAGGACCGCAGCACAAGGAAGAGTCTTTCTGTAGCAGAACATCAAGAAATTCTGCAAAACCAGGAGGAGAAAAGTTCTTGGCTGCCCTAGGCTGATGCTTTCAAACCTGGTGCCCAGAACTAGGTTCCTAAATCCATAGTTAAGTTAAAACTGGACTTCTGCCTCTTATTAGACACAGCCTGCCTTTCCCCACAGGCGAGCAGAAACACTTCAGATAACTCTTCCTTCCCCGGGTGTAGAGAAACTGCCCAATACATTGCTGCTCGGTCGTCTTTTGCCTTCCTTACAGGGAACCTCAGTGTCGTTCCAGGCAGAGACTGGGATGAGGATATTTTGTTTCCTAGCATGTGGCACTCTGCTTAGACACTGTGTTGTGGAGAGATGCACTTTCCTTTCCGTCCTTAGGCAATGCCACCCAGCTCTCTTCCATATTTCTTGCTCTTTCTTCCTCTTCAGCAAAGCACTCCCTTTCCAATGCAACGGGTAGAAGTGCTGCACAGGCCGGAGATCTGCTGGGTAAGCCTACAATGCACCTTGGAGTTCTTTATTTCCAATGGTTGCAATGTGAATGCAATTCTCTGAGTGCTTGGTGCATTTTCTTAAACCTCCACCTTGTGCGATCACCCGTTTTTAGCAC